>NC_056664.1:129333797-129664154 GCF_018350195.1 Panthera tigris
TCCATAGTTACTTTGTAGCTGTCAATCTATGGAAGCTGTGTTTTGAAATGTTTCCAATTAGCAACTTTTCACCACAGTGTGTAAAATGTGCCTTGCTCTCTTTTAAAGAAACTCTATAAAACTTTGAGTGAAGTCAAGCTTGAAGTGGAGACTGTAATCAAAACAGGAAGGCACATTGTCCAGAAGCAACAAACTGACAACCCCAAGGGGATGGATGAGCAGTTGACTTCGCTGAAGATTCTCTACAATGACCTGGGTGCCCAGGTGAGGGCAGCTGCAGTGCTAGCCTGTTTCGCTCTCATTTATGTATTTTAAAATTTTACTCTTAGGGGAATGCATGTTTGAAATTTATAGCACTAATAATAGTGTTTTCTTTTTTTTTAATTTTTTAATGTTTATTAATTTTTGAGGGGGTGGGGGAAAGAGAGAGAGAGGCAGAGAGACAGAGAGAGGGAGACATAGAATCTGAAGCCATCAGCACAGAGCCTGACACGGGGCTTGAACTCACAGACTGTGAGATCATGACCTGAGCCCAAGTCGGATGCTTAACCAATTGAGCCACCCAGGCACCCCAATAACAGTGTTTTCAATTATTCCAGTATTTTTTATTATATTTAGTTAGATCTGTATGTTAATAAATATTACAATGATGAATGATTGTATAGAAATTTGCTTTTAATATTTAATCCAGACTCATTTTTAGATTTTCTTTTTTTGTTGTTTTGTTTTAAGATTATTTATTTATTTGTTTGTTTATTTTGAGAGAGAGAGCATGAGAAGGGGAGGGGCACAGAGGGAGAGAGAGAGGGGGAGAGAGAGAATACCAAGCAAGCTCCACACCATCAGTGCCGAGCCCGATGTGGGGCTCGAACTCATGAACCATGAGATCATAACCTGAACTGAAACCAAGAGTCAGATGCTTAACCGACTGAGCCACTCAGGCGCCCCTTTTATATTTTCAATGGTAGTCATGTTTCATAAGTTATTCTATAAGAACTCTACCAATAATAATAGCCCCTTTATAAACTGAAGTTACTGTTCGTTGGATTTCTGAATTGAATAGTCTACTGAGAAATATTAAAACATCAAGACTGTGATAAATAGTAAGTGACAGGAAATTCACATTAATCTAGCAGGATCTAAAATCCTTTCAAGAAACACCTATAATTTGGACATCTTAGTGAATCTGTGGGGGAATTTTTGGTCATTTATTTTGAGTAACTATATTTAGCAGGTTTAATGTCTTCTCTTATTGAGAACTCTGCCCTGAAGTTAGGAAAACAAAACAAAACAGAACAAAACAAACAATGACCACCATGTTTAAGTGAAACTTTATTGGCAATGTTGGAAAGCTGGGTTAGATAATATTTGAGGTCCTTCTTGGATTATTAAATATTACCTAAGTTTCTACATCAGCCCCGAGAACACTAGCTGAAACTTTGTTATCATTTTCAGATCAGTAAGAATGAGCAGTGCATATGTTTCCTGGACAACTTTGACTTCACTTCTGCAAGATAAAATTGCTGATGTGATATGTTTGTATCATTTTGACACACTGCACATCTGGAGCACATAGTGTAGAGCTTCTTTCTGTTATTAAACACCTGAAGTTTTTTTTTTTTTAATCAAATATTATTGTATTTATTCATCAACTAGGCATTTTATGGATGGCAGTGGTGGTGTTGCTGGTTTTAATATTAATTCTCTAGTTGTGACCATGGTTTTAGAGTTAAGTCATTTTCTCATTCAACACGGTTGAGACTTTACTGTGTGTCAGGTATCACAGAGGCAGTAGTGATACAGTGGTGAGCAAAAACATAAATTATCTTTGTCTGCTAGAACTTAGGGTAGTGAAGGAAGAAAACATTAAACAAGTAGTCATACAAAGTAATGCCACATTAGCAGTCTGAAGTGTTATGAAGGAATGTGTATGGTGCTTGAAGAGTACAGGTAATTAGCAATTTGGCCCGGTCTGGAGTTACGAAAGCTTCCTTGAAGAAGTGGTGCATAAGCCGAGATCTGAAGGATGAGTAGGAATAGCCTCCTGAAAGCAGTGGAGGAGTCTTCTAGGTTGATGGAATGCTATGTATAAAGGCCCTGTGGCAGGAGGCAGATGGTACATTTGTGTGGCTAATGCAGAGACAGCAAGGATAGGGAACGTGGTGCTGGAGTGAGGGGCGAGACGAGCACACGAGTGTCTTAGAGTTGTGATAAAGGTTTGAATCTCAAGAGCAAGCTCGTATATTTGCTTTTAAAAGGTCACTTACTGCGGTTTGGTGGATGAATTGGATAAAGGCAGGGATGGATGTGAAGAGAGCAGTTAGGAAGTCATTGTCGCGCTCTTACTGAGAAACGGTGGCGTGAACTAGGGTGGTGCAGTGGAGGTGGCAGGGGAGGATTGACTCAGACATATTTAAGAAGTGAAATGAGTAGGACCTGGTGATGGATTAGATGTGGGAGTGCAGGGGAGAGGGAGATAAAGGATGACCCCTAGGTTTCTAGCTTGGTTACATGGGAGATCATGGTGCCATAATTGGGAGGAGGCTCTGGAAGGAAAGGCAGAAACATGGAAGAATTATAAGCATGTATTGGGCATGTTCACATTTTAAGTGCCTTTGTGAGAATGAATTAAATATATCAGACACTCACAAAGTTATTCAAGTCTGGGGAATATATCTGGGCTGACGCTAGGAATTTTATGAGTCATCTGCATAGAGATGGTAATTAAAGTTTTCAGTGATGAGATTGTCTAGGGACAGGATATAGTGTGAAAGAAAAGCCTATATGAGCCACAAAATAAAAAATAAATGAGTGGGATTACAGCACACTTGATCTTAGCCAAAAGGCCGAGAAGTGATTGAGTGGGACTACATTAAACCAAAGAGCTCCTGCACAGCAAAAGAAACCATCAACGAAATGAAAAGCCAGCCTACAGAATGGGGAAAAAAAAAATGTTTGCAAGTCATATATATGATAATGGGTTAATATAAAAAAATGTAAAGAATTCATACAGCTCAATAGCAAAAAAGCAAATAATCCAATGAAAAATGGGCAGAGGGCCTGAATAGGCATTGTTCCAAAGAAGACATAGAGTGGATCAAGAAGTACATGAAAAAGTGCTCAAACATGACTAATCATCAAGGAAATGCAAATCAAAGCCACAGTGAGATATGACCCTACACCTGTTAGATGAATAGTGTCAAAAAGAGATAATTCCCAAGAGAATGTGGAGAAAAGAGAACCCTTGTGCACCACTGGTGGGAATGTAAATTGGTGCAACCACTGTGGAAGGCAGTATGCAGATTCCTCAAAAAATTAAAAATAGAACTACCCAATGATCTGGTAATTCCACTTCTAGGTGTATATCCGACAGAAACAAAAAGACTACATTGAAGAGATAATCTGTACCCTCATGTTGACAGTCACACTATTTAGAATTGCCAAGGCAACTGCAAAGGAAACAGTCAAAACTAAAAGGCAACCAATGGAATGGGAAAAGATATTTGCAAATGACATATCAGACAAAGGGCTAGTATCCAAAATCTATAAAGAACTCACCTAACTCCACACCTGAAAAACAAATAATCCAGTGAAGAAATGGCAGAAAACATGAATAGACACTTGTCTAAAGAAGACATCCAGATGGCCAATAGGCACATGAAAAGATGCTCAACGTCGCTCCTCATCAGGGAAATACAAATCAAAACCACACTCAGATATCACCTCATGCCAGTCAGAGTGGCCAAAATGAACAAATCAGGGGACTATAGATGCTGGAGAGGATGTGGAGAAACGGGAACCCTCTTGCACTGTTGGTGGGAATGCAAACTGGTGCAGCTGCTCTGGAAGACATTGTGGAGGTTCCTCAAAAAATTAAAAATAGATCTACCCTAGCAGTAGCACTGCTAGGAATTTACCCTGGGATACAGGAGTGCTGATGCATAGGGGCACTTGTACCCCAATGTTTGTAGCAGCACTCTCAACAATAGCCAAATTATGGAAAGAGCCTAAATGTCCATCAACTGATGAATGGATAAAGAAGTTGTGGTTTATATACACAATGGAATACTACGTGGCAATGAGAAAGAATGAAATATGGCCTTCTGTAGCCACGTGGATGGAACTGGAGAGTGTTATGTTAAGTGAAATAAGTCATACAGAGAAAGACAGATACCATATGTTTTCACTCTTATGTGGATCCTGAGAAACTTAACAGAAGACCATGGTGGGGGGGGGGGGAAGAAAAAAAAAAAGAGAGAGAGAGCCAAAGCATAAGAGACTCTTAAAAACTGAGAATAAACTGAGGGTTGATAGGGAGTGGGAGAGAGGGGAGGGTGGGTGATGGGGGTGCAGATACCTCTTCAAAATACTGATTTTTGTTTCCTGTGGATATATACACCAAAGTAGGATCACTGGATCATATGGTAGTTTTATTTTTAATGTTTTGAAGAACGACCATACTGTTTTCCATAATTGTATACTTGAAATCTGCTAAAAGAGTAGATGTTCCGTGTTTTCACTACAAAAAAAGGTAACTATTGGAGATGATGGATGCATTAATTAGCTTGATTATGGTAATCATTTCACTTAAGATGATCACATGGTACAAACGAGATATGCATCTATGAAACTACAGTCAGTAGCAAGAAGTGGTAACACCAGGAGAGTTCTGGGACAGGAAAGCCAGGGACAAAGGGTATTTTGAGAATGAGCGTAGGCACTGGTTTTGAATTCTTGAACATTAAATATGATGTCCATTTAAAAATGTCCATTTAGATCTGTTGCCCTTGGAGTCATTATTGAGTTTAGCAGAGGCCTTTTCTGTGAAGTGATAGGGACAGAAGCCAGAATGGGAGGAGGTAAGAAATGTGAGGGAGGTAAGAAAATGGTTTTGAGGACTGGTGAGGGAAAGATAGGAGAGAGGATGATCTTAGGGGAGTTGGAGCCAAGGAAGGGAGTTTTGCTTTTTTTTTTAAAAACCATGAGAGACTTGAGTATGTTTCATAGTTGATGGGAATAATCCTATTGAGAGGGAATGGTTGAATATCTAAGAGGGAGAAGGATAAATGCATAGGTAAAAGCTTTACAACTTGAAACTGCTTAATTCAGTATGCACTAGGTCTTAAAATGTATTGATTAGACTAGGAAGAGCAGATTGTTATAAATTGAACTGTAAATTATTTTCTTCTTGGAATGTACAAATCTTTGGTAGCATTAAGTTTTATGATGATTGTATAGCTGCCTGGGCATGTCAAAGTCAGATAAGATCCTTTGAATACCTAATATCTTTTAATATAAATCATGTATTTGTCTCCTAAAGTCTGCATTGAGGGGCTATTAATTTAAAGTCATGAATTTTAATTAAACTCTGTAGGAAAAAATATTTCACTCTTAAGAAGGAATTTAATAATGATCAATCCTTGAGGTATGAAAGAGTAAAAATGAACCTAGGGGACCAGAAAAAAGAAATGTAATTCCGTGTTACTTATTAAGAAAATTCAGTCTTTATGTCATTCAAGAAAATTTCATCTCATACATGACTTATCTCTTTACTACTCTTGCAAATTGCATCTACCTATGTGCACATAAAAAGAACACATTTTTACTTATGTATTGTGTTGTGATGCCCTTAAAAATGTTATCTCAGCTTTAGATTATGAGTGATACTTTGAGAGTACCATCATGTAATGTAAGGGGTCAGACCAGGCTCAACCAATGGCCATGCCACCCTGATCATGGCCTTAGCATCCTTAAGCTTCACCTCCCTGATCTGCAAAGTAGAAGGGATAGGGCCTATCACAGAGGCTGTTGTGGGTTTTATTGTATAGCACGTATAAGATTCTCCAGTGTAACACGGGAGCTATGTTAAGAGCCTGGTAGGGGCGCCTGGGTTGGTTAAGTGACCCACTTGATTTTGGCTCAGGTCATGATCTCATGGTTCATAAGACTGAGCCCTGTGTTGGGCTCTGTGCTGACAAGGTGTAGGTGGCTTGGGATTCCCTCTCCTTTTTCTCTCTGTCTCTCTCAAAATAAATAAACATTAAAAAAAGAGCCTGGTAAATGTTAGTTCAGTTGATTTTGCTTTCTGTCAACCACAAAAACAATTTAATAATAGAGGTTTATGTTGCATAGTTATTTATTATATTTTAAGTTAAATAGTTAATTACAAAACATAATTATGAAAATCATGCTATTCTCCCCTCAAATTTCTAGGCCAAAGTATATGTGTGTGTGTGTGTGTGTGTGTGTGTGTGTGTGTGTGTGTGTGTGTGTGTGTGTTTTAAAGTTTATTTATTTTGAGAGAGAGAGAGAGAGAGAGATCATGAGTGTGTAAGAGGGGCAGAGAGAGAGGGAGAGAGAGAGAATCCCAAACAGGCTCTGCACTGTCAGCATAGAGCCGGATGCAGGGCTCAATCTCACAAACTGTAAGATATGACCTAAGCTGAAATCCAGAGTCAGATGCTTAACCAACTGAGCCACCTAGGAGTCCTGTGTGTGTTTTTAAACAGACTTCTTTGAGAGGACTGTAAGGCATCTTCTGTTTACAATAATAAAAGATACATTTACTGATTCCTTAACTTTGTTACAAGGACTGGGCCAAGTCCTTTGTCATTTAATACTCTGTTGACAACTTTTGAGGGCTTTGCCTCTGCCAAGGTCACTTAGAAAGGAAGTGGGAAGAGCTAAGATGAAAGGCCAAGATTGTCTCACATTTAACTTCTATAGTATATTGTCCTCCTGTGGAGATGTAAGAATGGAGTGATTCTAGGTGCGAGAGAGATGGGTATATGTATGTCTTGGGGTTTAAGTATGAGTAGAGTTTGGATCTTTAGTTATTACTTGGATTCACTCCTATCATGTTTATTTCTCTCTCTCTCTCGCTCTCGCTCTCGCTCTCGCTCTCGCTCTCGCTCTCGCTCTCTCTCTCAATCCCTCCCCTTTTCAGGTGACAGAGGGAAAACAGGAACTGGAAAGAGCATCACAGTTGGCCCGGAAAATGAAGAAAGAGGCTGCTTCTCTCTCTGAATGGCTCTCTGTCACTGAAGCTGAGTTGGTACAGAAATCCACTTCAGAAGGTTTGCTTGGCGACTTGGATATAGAAATCTCCTGGGCTAAAGTAAGTTGTAGTTCAGGTTACCTGCCAGTATTATGCCAGGGTCACCTGTAGCATTTTGTTCAGGATGTCATTTATCTCCATTTCATATTAAACATAGCCTTTTCTTGTTTTCCATTATTTTTCCACCTCTGTGTGTTAAGAAAGAAGAAAAGAACATTAAAAACAACAATTTTAAGAAGATATTCCTACTTTGATTCCAAAAGCATTAAACTCATGGCTCATCAGTAAGGCCTTTATAGTCATTGAGCTTATGTGGTACTTGAAAACAATCATTGCCTTCAAAATTGGTGACACTTTTTGAGTATTAATTTTTCACAAAGAATTGTGCTGAATTTATTTATTAATTCTCTATAGTAACTTTTGTGCCAGCAACAAATCTTCCTACTGCAAACTACCTGATATAAAGAGCATAGGAACAGAATTAAAAAAAAAGAAAACCAATAAAAGATCTAAGAGTTTTCTGTAGCTCTGTAGTAATTTTGAAACCATAGAGATTAGAGAGTAGATTTGCCAATTCTCCCTTTTGAGGTGGACAAAGAATTGAATAGAACACAAAGTAGTTTTATTTTTAACCAACGCATTCTCTTTTCCTAAATTTATTTCCCAAGAAGCATGTATACTAGAGATACATGCTGAGGATAAATGTTCGATATGGTAAAAGAAATTTATTTCAAGTCACAGGTATCAGTTTTGACATCTACAGGTGTTTGCTTGTGGGAAGTGATGAGAAGGTCCTGGGTGATACAGCCGCTTCTTAATTTGAATACTTCGTGGAGAGGACCCTTGAAAGCAAGTCCAGATACAAGGCAGTAGAATCGCTCAAGAAAAGTATAGTTCTGCGTGGGCTGTGTGAGGTGACAAGGGTGTGGAAGAGGGGATGTAGGAAGGAAAGGAAGAACGCTAGAATTCGTGGGTGTGCTGTGGATGATAATATGTATTAATATTGCAAAAGCAAAGGCACCCCCAATTTTTTTTTTTTGTTAAATTTAAGTTTTTCTTTTTTTTTAAAATTTTTTTTAATGTTTATTTATTATTTTTGAGAGAGAGAGAGAGAGAGAGAGAAGGGGCGGGGCAGAGAGAGAGAGGAAGACACAGAATCTGAAGCAGCCTTCAGGCTCTGTACTGTCAGCACAGAACCCGATATGGGGCTTGAACTCAGAAACCATGAGATTGTGACCTGAGCGGAAGTTAGACGCTTAACTGACTGAGCCACCCAGGCACCCCTGCTAAATTTAAGTTTTTCAAGGAAATATTATCTTCTTTGTACATTTTGAAAGCTGTTATTTTCCTATGTTTTTAAAAATGTATTTATTTGAGAGAGCGAGTGCACACGAGAGTGTGGGAAGGCCAGAGAAAGAAGGAGAGAGACAGAATCCTAAGCAGGCTTCTTAGGATTGTCAGTGTGGAGCCCAACGCGTGGGGCTCAAACCCATGAAACCTGAGATCATGACCTGGGACAAAATCAAGTCAGACACTCAACCAACTGAGCCACCCAGGCACCCTGCCATTACTTTCTTATTAATAACTGAAGTCCTATAGGCTAATTGAATGACACATGCATAGTGTAATTTAAAAAGATAGAAGCAGGGCTCCTGGGTGGCTCAGTCAGTTAAACGTCTTGACTCTTGATTTCGGCTCAGGTCATGATCTCACAGTCCTTGGGACAGAGCCCCCCAGTGGGGTTCTGCACTGACAGTGCAGAGCCGGCTTGAGATTCTCTCTCTGTCCCTCTCTCCCTGCCCCACCCCCACTCTCTCTCGCTCTATCACTCTCTCTCTCAAAATAAATAAATAAACTTTGAAATAAGAAGACAGAAGCAAAAATAATTTATAATCCAAGAATATACTGCTTTTATTTTAGTTTTTTATAGGCACATACATACAAACATGCATGGCCACAAACATTTACAAATAATTATATTGTGTCTAATGTTGTTTGACCTTGTTTCGAAAAACCTTTATCTTTAATATTCTACTTGCAAGTATTTTTGTATCACACATTGGACAGGCATGGTATTTTATTGCGTAGTTTTTATTGTCCCATTCCCATTTATTTCCATAAATTAGTGCCAATTTTCACTATTGTAAAAAATGCTGTGAAGCTTAATCATAGCATACATTTATAATTATTTCTTGAGGAAAAATTCTTAGCCTTAAAAATATTGGCCAAGGGATATATCGATTTAAAATTCTAATACATACTATGAAATTGCCCTTCAGAAATGTACCCACCAGCTGTGAGTGAGAATTCCTACTTGCTTAACGGCAGGCAAATATCATGTTTTAGTTATTTACTACATTTTCCAAAGGTTAGAGGCCATTTATAGCTCTTTTTAAAAAATTGCCTTTTTGTAGTTTTGACCATTTTGGTCTTTTCATTTAGAGCTCTTGACCTATTGCAATTATAAATACTTAGTGTGTTGTATATTGTTCCACTTTTCTTAATCTTTTTTATTTTTCATTTATTATTATTATTATTTTTTTGCCATTGCGCTTTCCTTTCTGTTCTGTATGTTTTTTTTTAAACCACTGTATTATGTATTTTTTAAGGAATAAATTCATATTTTTCTTCATTGTTTCTGCTTTTAGTGCTTATAAAAGCCAACACTATTCTCTACTCCAAGGTTGTATAACTATTCACTTATATTTTATTCTAGCTCTTTTATAGTTTCATCTTTTACCTTTAATGTTTTAATCCAGTGGAATTTATTTTGGTATATATCATGAGGTAAGGTTCTAACCTTTTTTTCTGAAGAGTTAACCATGTATCTCAGCACTATTTATTAATTATCATTTCCCCACTGATTTGACATGCTAAATTCTTTTTTCTTTGCCTGTTGCTTTCCTTCACTGATCTGACCCTCTGAATTGTTCTTCAGCTGTTTAACTATATGGTTTCATGATATATTTCAACATGTAGCTAATGGATTCCCTGTCTTTATGCTTCTGTTTTTTTTATATACTTATATAAATTTTAGAATTATTAATCTGAAATTATTAAAAAATTCTGTTAGAGGGTGACTGGGTGGCTCAGTCGGTTAAGTGTCTGACTCTTGATTTCAGCTCAAGTCTCACAGTGGTGAGATCAAGCCCCACATTGGGCTCCACTGTAGGCTCTGTGCTGGGTTCCATGCTGGGCTGCAGCATACTTAAGATTCTCTCTCCCCCTTTCCCTCTGCTCTTCTCCTGTTGGAGCTTGCATATGCATGCTGTCTCTCTCTCAAACAATTCCGTTAGAAATTTTGGTTTGAACTGCCATAAATTTATAGACTTGTTTTCAGGGGAATTAATATCTCTGTTATAATAAGTCTTTTTAGTAACATGGTATGTTTCATTTTTCTCCCCCCAATGTTTTCACATTCTATATAATGCTTTGGTTTTTTCCTTCAAAAACATTATGTATGGGTGCAAAGATGTTTATTCCTACATATTTATTTGTTTTTGTAAGTGTATAAAAAGTATGCTTTTTCTTTACTACTAATTACTTATGGCTTGTACATAGGTGATACTGATTTTTGCAGATTTAATTTTTAATCGTTCATCTTTGTGTACTCAAATCAATTCAATTAATTTTTTACTCATATCAATTCAGTTAGTTGATTCTCATAATTTTTTAAGGTAAAGACTTAAAATAATGGTATGTTTGTCTCTTCTGGAACTATTCAATTTTAAATTCCCATTTAATCTTATTTCAGGTTTGAAATAATGAAGATGGTAAATACAAGTCACAAATTCATAGCACATTTTTTTCACTCGAGTAAATCAAATGGAACATTAGTATGTAACATAATCACCCACTTTTTCAATATTGTTTTCAGATTTAAGAAACATTAATATTTCACAGCATTTTAATGTATTTACACTTAAAATTTATATAAAATTTTTTCAATGTAAAAATATAATATTTTCATTCCTGAACTTTAATACTATTTTTATTTGATAGCTTAAATATTATTATTTTCAGTGTAGTCATTTCCTTTACAGTAGTCTATTAGCACAGATAGTTGTATATACTGTTTACATTTAATTTCTTGTTAATTATTTTTATAGTTCTTAAAGACTGTTCTAGTCAATCAGTACATTGCCACTGAAGGTATATAGAAAGGCTTAACTGCAGAGAGAGTGGCTGTGGGTTTGTTTTTTTTTTTTCTGCCTTCTGGAGAAGAATATTTAAGAGAAATATTTTAGTGTCTTTATAAGTATACCAGTATTTGATATAGCCAAGTGAATGTTTAAACCTTGACTGATTTGGGAATTTGCAATTTTTATGCCTTCCAAAATGAAATTTAGTGATGTGAGATTAAATACAAATGAGCTCCTTGAAATGATTTGTTTAAATGTTGGTTAAAAAAGGTATAATAGCAGTGGGATGGATATGCTTATGTTACCTTTTGATTGAAACAACTTTGTAGTTTTAATTTTGGGATCCAGCATTTTTGCTATATTTCTCTGAGTATGTGTCCTTTTTTAAAAAGTATTTATTGATTTATTGATTTTGAGAGAGAGAAAAAAGTATTTATTTTGAAAGAGAGAGAGAGAGAGAGAGAGAGAGAGAGAGAGAGAGAGAGAATCCCATGCAGGCTCTGCACTGGTGGTATGGGGCTCAGACTCATGAGCTGTGAGATCATGACCTGAGCTAAAGTCGGTCGCTTAACCAACTGAGCCACCCAAATGGCCCTTGCTGAGTACACATCTTGCCTGGTCAAATTTATGAATGTGTGAATCAAGTTATCGTTATACCATCCAGAGTATTATTTTTGCCTATGACAATTGTTAACTACAGCTTAGATGTGCTGCTTCTCTTATGATTTAGTTACGATGAAATATTTTTTGTAATTCTTATACAACAGATTATATATTAAGTCACCCAGTGCAGGGTGTTATCCTTGTAAATAAAGGTAGTATGCATCAGTAGTTTCCTGTAGTAGTCAAGGAGATAAATTCATTATGAAACTTTCAGACTTATGAGTTCTGGAATAGTTCAGCTTTGTCGTCTTATAGTGACTGAATATAAAATTGATTCTTTAGGTCTAAAGTTATGATGAAGACACTTGGTGTTTGTGTGTAATAAATGGAATTTGTACTTAAAATGAACAAAACTCAGCTTTTTTACAGCTGAGTTTGTTACTTTTTTGTATTTGCATAATTCGGTGTTTTAATTTTTGTTAGGAATTGAAGAACCCTGAACATTTAATAGGTTGTGGAACATTGGAAACCTTTCAGATATTGTAAATTTCTGGGGGACTCGTGGACTGCCATGCATATATGGAAGAAAAGTTCTTTAAAAATTAAAGTTGGATGAACATTTATAATGTTCTGAAACATCAAGTGGGTGTTGGTATTTTTATTTTCTAGACTATCCTGAAGGATCTGGAAAAGAGAAAAGCTGATTTAAATGCCATCACAGAGAGTAGTACTGCCCTCCAGAACTTGATCGAGGGCAGTGAGCCTGTTTTAGAAGAGAGGCTTTGTGTCCTTAGGGCTGGGTGGAGCCGCGTCCGTACCTGGACGGAGGACTGGTGCAGTACGCTGATGGTATGTTTCAGGATGAAATCTTGTCTCCTTTAGTTGCTGAAAAACCAATACAGCTTTGATTGGAAGTTTAAATCCTGTTTTCTGTGTGTCACAGTAATGTTTTGCTTCAAGAGAATTAATTTCATTAAAATACATTTTATTTTTTCATTTGAAAAGGTAGTACATTTCTAGGGTGAAAAATGTCTCTGTTAAGTAATACACCATTTGTGATATACATAGAAATATGTACTTTAATATCTTAGTAAGTGTACCTCTCTTGTTATATTTTAAAGATTTGGTATTATATTTATTTTCATGCTTTCATAAACCATATATATATAATACTTATTATGTTCTAATAATGGCATACTAGTTAAGAGCACAGGTTTTAGCATCTCATGGCCTAAGTAAAAATTTTGACTAGTAGCTGGGTGACATTGGTCAAGTCACTTAAAGCTCTCTAAATCTCATTTTTCTCATATGTAAATGGGCATTATTATAATTTCAACCTCATACAGTTTTTGTGAGGATTATGTGACAAGAAACATGTATAAATAACTAGATAGCTATACTTAAAACAACCAATTTTTGATATTATAGTGCTGATTATGATAATTGTTAAATGTTTTATGTTGTTAGTCTCTAGTTATTCCACTGTTAATTATTACCTGGATAGAGTGACCTGTTAAATTTCACAGTGGTTTTCTGTCCCTCTTATATTAACAATGAATATGGCAGCCTCCCTCTCTCTTCCCTTAGAGGGAGTTTCATTTATAAATTATCATTTTGTTTTGACATATCTGGGATAGGACTTTTTTCAAATTCATAGAATTACTGGGTAATAAATAGAGATAGAAAAAAATAAATTATTGTGTGTTTGAGCATTTACTGGAATCAATCATAATGTGTAGGGCATTGAAGTTCATGGGATCATGTCTTGATTGGTGAGAACCGTACCCAGAATCGATTATTAAGAACAAAACTTGGGTAAATTACTTAAATCTTGCTACATTTTAATTCCTCTCTATATAAAATTGGAATAAGAGAACATACCTTACAGAGTTCTTAAATGTTAAATAACAAATGTAAAACTTTTGGCTCATAGAATATGTTCATGAAATATTTTATACATTCATTTTTATTGTAACCAACTTAAGTCCACATTCTCCCAGCCCTTACTCCTATATTCTTCAGTCTGTACTTTCCAAATTCTTCCTTCAAATAATGCCTTTATTTTCCTGTTAGAACATTTAACATTAAATAAGTCTGGTGCTCATCAGTTCACCGTTCTTAGAATCCAGATCACTGCCAAAACATTTCTCATTGATTCTCATTTTCTTTTTTTAAACTATTCTTTCATATTAATGGATTTACAATTTGTTTTCTCGTCTTTGAAATACTTCTCAGTTTTTTTCTAGTTTCCTTTGTCCTATCAAATACAGTTCTTAGAAGTTGTTAATTTCATGTAAGGGCTGCCCCACTCTTTTTGATCAGGTTCTAAATTCTTGCTTTAGCCTCAGCTATTTTGCTTAGTTTTAATTAGTTTTACTGTTTTTTTCTTGTTTTCACGTTTATTCTCTCAGTCACATTTTCTGTCCTGCTTCAGGAAATGTTAGTGAGGTCTGTGCCGGCTATAATATTAAGTGCTGGTGGCACCAAGGTGACAAGCCACAGGCCTATCCTACAATCAGTTACAGTCCATTGAGCAGGCAGAATCTTATTCAGTGCATATTTTAATAATTCTTTTATGTTACTGCTTTTTGAAAGTTTTTTTAAATTTATTTATTTATTTTGAGAGTGAGAATAAGAGTGAGTGAGAGAGAGAGAGAGAGAGAGAGAATGAGAATCTGAAACAGGCTGTGCACCACCAATGCAGAGCCCGATGGAGGGCTCAAACTCATGAACTGCAAGGTCATGACCTGAGCCAAAGTCGGATGCTTAACTGACTGAGCCACTCAGGTGCCCTTATATTATTACTTTTTAAGTGAGTTTTTAAAAAAATAGGTCAAGGGGTGGCAGATGAGATTACTTAGAAGAATGAAGAATAAGGGATACAAACAAAATGAAATTGAAAAAGAAAGTTTCACCTTTTATCTTTCTTCAACCTTTAATAATATTGTATTGAAGTCTAAATCAAATAAATTTAAACACCATTTAACCATAGCTATGAAGTTTTAGGAATGAGACTTATTCACTGGGAAAGAGCTTTGCAGAAAGATGGAAACCTCTTTTGAAATTCAGCATACATTTAGCTTTTTGAAGGTCTTTTAAATGTCTTCTAAGATTATAAATGTCTGAAGTATTGCATGTGATTGTGCCAGCGTTTCATTAATTTCTTTTCTAGAATCATCAGAACCAATTGGAAATATTTGATGGAAATGTTGCTCACATAAGTACCTGGCTTTATCAAGCTGAAGCTTTATTGGATGAGATTGAAAAAAAACCAGCAAGCAAACGGGAAGAAATTGTGAAGGTACCAAGCACAGAGGATCAGTACTTCTACTTCTGGGAATGGAAGATTTAGTTTGGTCTTTTCTCTCATGCTCAGAGTTACTTGTGCACTCATTCTTTCCATGCATTTGATTCATTCATTTTTATTTTGGTGGGAGAAACTAAGGTTTCGAATGAGTCATGTGAGCAGCTCTTCATTACATTGATTATCCTAAAATATTTTCTAGGGATCCAAGAAATTTATTTAAACTACCTCTAATTCTGAGTTAGCATCACAGTGATGTTTGGCTTTGATTTTTCCCATGTGCTAATTTTGTGTTTTCTTACAATCAGCGTTTAATATCTGAGCTGGATGATGCCAGCCTCCAAGTTGAAAATGTTCGTGACCAAGCTGTTGTTTTGATGAATACACGTGGAGGCGCAAGCAGGGAACTTGTAGAACCAAAATTAGCTGAACTGAATAGAAACTTTGAAAAGGTTTCTCAACATATCAAAAGTGCAAAAGTGAGTAATAATATTTTAATATAAAAGTGTTTTTCCTGTGGTCATGTGTCTCAATGATATGTGATTCTTGGGTATATACATCAAAAATTTTATTATTTATTTATTTATTTATTGAGAGAGAGGGAGAGCGGGGGTGAGGGGCAGAGGGAGTGAGAGAGAAAATCTTAAGCAAGCTCCACACTCAGCTCGGATCCTGACGTGGGGCTTGATCCCACAACCCTGGGATCATGACCTGAAACAATATCAGGAGTCAGAAGCTGAACTGACTGAACCACCCAGGCACCCCTACGTCAAAAAATTTTAAATTAAAATGATTTTAATGACTTTTTCCTTGAATGGAGCATTGGTCCTTATTTATTTGTGATTTTGCATGTGAAGGAGAGAAAACAAGAAATTAATCTTGAAGAAAATAACCCATTTGAGAAAAGGTGTCAGAGTCTCATTCAGAAGTTAAAAGTGGCTATAAAATAATGAGACTCATTTCCAAGCTAGGGACGAATATTAAACCCATTACTGTATAGTCTACTTTATAAACTTGTGCACACTGCACATGTGTGAAGTTATTTTTTGTGCTTTACATGTTATTGCATCAGAAAGTTACAAGTAATTTAACAATTTAGACCTAATGCAGAAAGCTATTATCTGCTGTTATAAATTTGAAAAGGGGCTTTATGAATTTAAATAAGAGGATGGAGCCCCTGGGTGGCTTGGTCGAGCATCCAACTCTTAATTTCTGCTCATGTTATGATCCCAGGGATGTGGGATCCGCACTGAGTATGGAACCTACCTGGGATTCTTTCTGTCTCTCGCTCCCTTTGCCCCTCTCCCCCACTCACGCTTTGTCTCTAAGATAAAATAAAAATAAAGTAAAATAAGAGGAGAAATAACAGATTTTCTTAAAAAGTTTTTATTGATTCTACCATATTATAATTTTTTCCCTCTGTGTGTGTCTTACAAATTCTCTTTCCTCTTTCCCTTGTCTAATGAGAGGAGGAAATGAAACATTTTATTGCAGTGTTCTCAAGGCCTGGGGTGTGGCAGGTGCTCAGTAAATGTTAACTTGAAAAGATGAAAGCCTTTTGATGGTTTGCTAGGGCAAAAACCAAAAGCCGCATAGCTCACTTCGGGGGTCATTCAAACCAGCTGTTAATCTTGACAGAGGATTATGAGTTTTTCAGGATCCCAGGTGGGCCCCTGGATTGGCATTTTTGAATATTTGGTTAATTCTACCTCTTGAGAGCTGTGTACGGAAATTATCTAGAGGAAGGACCCTGTTTTTTGCAAGAAGTAAATATTATCTAAGTTTGCTTTAATTTGAAATGTCTGACATAAAAGGCCAAACTATCTTTCATAGCTCATGAATATACTTAGATTATTCACATCTTAAGGAAAACAAATAACTTGCTTTAACTTTTGTCTTCCTTAGCTTTGACCTTAACTTCCCTACCTTCTGTCCTAAGCTCATTTGTTCCTTTTAATAGACATATGGGAGCATTTTCCTGCTATAAAAGAGTAAGGCATGAGACATAAGGATAGAGTGAGAGGAAGTACAAAGAAGCAAAATTATTATATCCCCATAAATAACTTCTGTCAACATTTTGGCATACATGTCTACTCTTACATGTATGTGATATTATCAATTGTTTATATTGTTTCATACGTTCTCCTTTGACATGGTTTTCAACAGCTGTGGTGTGTTCCATTGTATGATCTATTATACTTTTCTAAGTCAGTTTTCCGCTTTTAGTGTGCTTTTATAAATATTGAATTGTCAAATCCTTTTACACATGTCTTTTTTAAATTTTTTTCTATTTTTTCATTGGAGCATTTTTATTTTATTTTATTTTTTAATATGAATTTTATTGTCAAATTGGTTTCCATACAACACCCAGTGCTCCTCCCAACAGGTGCCCTCCTCAATGCCCATCACCCACCTTCCCTTCACTCCCACTCCACATCGACCCTCAGTTTATTCTCAGTTTTTAAGTCTCTTATGGTTTGGCTCCCTCCCTCTCTAACTTTTTTTTTTTCCTACTATGCTCATGTGCGATCTCAGAATCCCCCACACTGCACTCCAGGCGGCCATAGTTATTTGCACACTAGTTCACATCTCTGACTGGAGTTTGGAGAAAATTGGTAACTCCAAGAAGCCCAAATAGATAAAGTCATTGCTATATGGATGAATGAAATTAAAGTCAATTCAAATAAGTGCTAGTTCCACTCTTGACACTCCATCCCTCTGATTAATGCCAGAATGTCTGGTGAAGAATGGATCTTGGGGCACCTCGATGGCTCAGTGGTTAAGCATCTACCTTTTGATTTCGGCTCAGGTCATGATCTCATGGTTGTGAGATCAAGCCCCAAGTTGGGATCCATACTGGGCATGGAGACTGCTGAAGATTCTCTCTCTCTGTCTCTCACTCCTCCCTCACTCCCTCCCTCAGCTCGTCCCCCCCACTTGTGCTCACCCTTAAAAAAATGTATCTTTTCAAAGAACACTTTTTCTTGTGCAGTTGCTAATTGGCCAGGAACCATTATCATACCAGTGTCTGGTCACCACCGAAGCACATGAAACTGATGTACTTTTCGCTGACCTGGAAAAATTAGAAATTGACATAGAAAATATGTTAAAAGTTGTGGAAAAACACTTGGAATTCAGTGATGAAGATGAAAAGGTTGGTTCAAGGAGGTTTTCAAAACCATGGTGTTCTTATTGTTCCGTTCTGTGCATTATATTTTTACATTAGTGATGTTTAACCAAAGAATCTGCCAAATGATGCCAAAGGATAGACCCAAATGTGATTTTCTCCTGAGTGTTGTAAGATTTGCCAAGTGATTTATGTAGTGCTTAAGAAAATAGATACACTTTCTGACTAAAGGTAGTGTTATTTTAGACGTTCTCTAACTTCTGCTAAATTAACATTCTTTATGAGATAGTTAAAGTCAAATATGAAATGTTTTTTAAAAACATGAATTTTTGTTACTTATTCAGATGAACAGATCTTGACTGATCTGCTGCTTCATAGGTTAGTTCTCCTACTTGGGAACTGATTAGTAAGTGATGCTGTTATATATTTTTCTTTTGAGTAACTTTTTTTTTCCTATTAAACGTTCAGATGGATGAGGAGAGAGCCCAGGTTGAGGAAGTTCTACAAAGAGGAGAACAACTGTTACATGAACCTATGGAGGAGAATAAAAAGGAAAAGATCCGTTTGCAGTTACTACTTTTGCGTACAAAGTACAATAAAACTAAGGTATTGTCCTGGGAGAGTCTCTGTTCTACTTGAAGAACTTATTTAGCTCTTGCCATTCAGATATTTGATGTTGCATTCAGGGATACCTTAAAAAATAGGTGGAATAGTATTTATTACTAAATATGTTTATATTTTTGGATGGGACAGGACTCAAAGAAAATAGAAACATAAAATCTTATTATTGGGATCTCTTTTGGACTTTTAATAATGTGTTAAATCTAAAAGGCATCTATCCTTTTTAGAAGTGACTTGTTTCAATTCTGTATTTTATATGTGGAGGTCTTGATCGCCTCAACAAAAATTTTAGTTTACAAATAACTAAATTTGTGAATTGATAAATGATGATTTGTAGTCTAGAAAAAGATTCACTACCAGCTCTCTTTTCAATGACCATCTCCCCAGCTGCATTGCATGTGTGTTGGTGTTCTCTAAAAGTCTGTTCTTAGGTAATCCTTCTAAGAACCATTTTTAGTTAGCAATGTTGAATATAGTAGAAGATTCTAGTCTCTCAGTTTGCTGCCTGTTGGATGTCTCAATCTGTTTGTACCACAAGCTTATAACATGTACCAAGCTAAATTTGTCCTCTCTCTTCCCTTCTAACCTGTGTTTCTTAAGTTATTCCTTATCTTAGTTTATTTCCTTAAACTCTCCGTTCTAATTTAAGAATGGGTGGTTTTTCCTCACACTACATCGAGTAGGCATTAAAAACATCACTTCTGAATGAACTAAGATGCTGCAGAACCTGAAGTTAGGCACAGGGCTACCAATTACTTGCTTTATGACCCTGGGGAGATGACCGAATTTCTTAGCCCACTATTCTTTCCATAATTCAGACTTTTAGGATTTTATCCTGTTAGCTACTACAGTGTGTTTCAAGTGAGTCTGTTTTATGTCCAGTTTTTCTTAACTCTAGCCCATCCTCCATATTGTCCTCAGAATTACTTATCCCAAAGTTGTCGCTGGTCATGACATTCCTTTACCTAAGAAAGTGTTGAGGAAAACCTTACAAAATACAGAAAAAGCTTTAAGTGCAAGGTTCATTACTATCACTTCATCTGACCTCCAGCTACCTCTTCGATTCACTCGCAGTCACCAGGTAGCAGAGTTTGCTGTTTTTCTGTATATTTTCCCAAAGAAACCAGTGCCTTTCCATCTTTAGGGTCTTTTCTAATTTTATTATTATTCTCTGCTGTGGGTTTTATCTCCTTATTTTACCTGAAAAATGTATTATCTTTTAAGGCTTGGCTCCATTTTTATTCCTAACATTTTTCAGATGATATTGTAGTTCTTTGCTTCACTGTTATTTACAGGTATCTTACTTCCCTAGAACTTCATCTTCGGGTGCCAAATCATAAATCATTACTGGTCCAAAATAGAAATAACTTTTAGACTTTTAGCAAATGAATACATTTTTTAAGAGTACTAATATACACCACAAAAGGCTTATTTTATTTTGGGTTCACTAACATTAGTTACTGTAACTAAAATGTAAAATGTTTGAAATGCTTTTGTCCTTATTTTATTAGCCCATATACTTCTGCAAATCTGAAGTTTTTAAAACTTTCTTGTCTGTAAACATCAGAATCCCTTGGAGGAACTTGAAAAAAAATCAGACTCCCAAACCAGTTAAATCAAAATCTCTTAGGTTGGGCCTATGTGTGAACATTCTTAAAAAAAACAAAAAACCAAACAAACAATTTTCTAGGTAATTCTAATGTGCAGTCAGAATTTAGAGCCATCAGTGTATAGGTCTTATTTTCTTATTTGAAATGTGTGTTAAATGACCTTTTCCCATTTGTGTTGACTAGGGTATGTATTACTATTTTTAAAATATGTGTGAGCTCTTTATAAGATAAATATATTAATCTCGTCATATTTGCTATAAAAGTATTATTTTATTGATTTTTATCTTATAATTATTTTATTTCTAACATGCAACCATTTAAAATTTTTGTTTAGCCCTACATGACTGTGTTTTCCCTTTGTGTTTTCTTTTTTTTTTGCCAGCCTGTTTGGGATCTAGAAAGTCCTTATTTTGCAGAGATGATGACTATTCAGTTCTGTTTAGTCCTGGTTTTCCCCTATGGTTTGATAGAAACAAAACTTAGAAACTTTTAATAAAATTTTCATATAAAATAAACTTTTTCATCTATCTGTCTGAAATTTTGGTTGTGTATGACATGATCAACATCAAGTAACACTAAGATTTTAGCATTACTTTGCAGTAGATTTGTATTTTTATGTCTAGCAGAATAAAAATAAAAGTATCCAGAAGTAAAGTCTGGGTCAGATCTTGAGGACTGTTTTTTCTTTTTTTCTCCTCCTAGGGCATTTTGATTGATCACTCTCTTGGAATAAAATCTATTTTGGGAATCTAGAAAGCACATGTTTAAATTTTGAACTGCCTTGCTGCTTCTTCTACAAGACTATGGAGGCTCAGAAAATCCTAGACTATCTTTACAGACTGAATAGAAAAAGGCAGTCTTTAATGAAAGTGATTTTATTTTTAATTTGGAGCTTTCTATTTACAATAACTTCTGACCCTCTTGTTCTTTTATATTTGCTTAAAAAATATAATTTGTCTTCTTGGACATATGGATAAATATCTGGAATGCTTTCAGACTAAAATTTGAATGCATGGCATTAGTATAACAAAACTAATATTAATTTCAAGTAGAAATAATCTTGTGGATAAAATCAGGACATCTATGTAGGCTTGCTTCTATCCTACTATCCGGGACTGTCCAGCAATAGGTGAAAGCAGTTTATCATGTTATAGGAGACAAGTGAATATAGACCTCTAGGTTCAATACCATGTTATTGACTCACTGGTTTTAGTCTTGAGTCTTGGTTTCATTTAGGAATGATAACTGTAAACATTTTCAGGATCACTCAGTGAATATGTGTTTATGATCATTTCCTCTGCCATCTTTGAATTTGCAAAGGAATATCGTTTTTTAGAAGTTCAATATAGGAAGATAGTGAAAGCATCAGGAAAGCCACCTTAATTCATGAGCAGATGTACTTTGCCATTTGCAAGTAGTAGATGGGCGTTTAATAAATTGTAGCCATTTGGAGTAAAGGACTTGAACTCCTGAAAGACTGGTAGCCCATCCCAGAGAGCACTGTTTTTGTTGAGAAAGCTCTGATTAAAGGATGTATTAATAAGTGGTCCACCCAAATAAGTTCACCCAGCTTAGGATCGGTCTGAATTTATGTTAGGACCTGTTGTCTTATCTAGGAGAGTTATGTTCTGTAGTATTGTTCTCAAAGGTTAAGATGTTACCCTGAGTTACCTGGGTTATTATTTTATCAAAACCACCACTGCATTTCTTACATTATGAACACATGTTAAACTTACTCATATTTTCAACGGTGAGGTCCAGAAGTGTTTAATCTGAGTTCAGGTGGCCCAAGTCTTAAAGAAAAACCTTTCAAGCTTTAACCTATTTATGCTGTTTAATAGCAGGTTTGGAAGAAAATCAGTATAGAGATTGCTAAGGGTTTCTACAGCAATACAGGGCAAAAATATAAAAAATTAAAACTCAAAATTTTTAATTTGGGTTCATGATATTGAATTGCTGCAGAAATTAGTCTTGTGGTTTTTTTTCTGTTTGCTGCTGTTTATTGTGGGTATATTTTAAGAGATGTGCCTTATTATTATTGTTTTTATAGGCAGTCCCTAATCAACAGAGGAAAACAGGTCAGCTTGCTCCTAGAATTCGATCGCCCCCTCCTCCCACAGATTATCTGGTTGAAATTAACAAAGTTTTACTTTCCATGGATGATACTGAATTATTACTTAATGCTCCGGAGCTAAACACTGTGGTCTATGAAGACTTCTCTTTTCAGGAAGACTCTTTGAAGGTAAAGCTCCAGGTACCTCATTTAGCCACAATGAACTTAGAAAGCAAGCAAGGAATCTGTCCTTGTGCCTTTGTAGATGGTCTATAATTTTTAAAATTTGTGCCAAGGAATTAATAATGTGTATGAATAATCAGTCTTTCCCATTTCACCAATGAAATATTATCAAAATTTTAATTTTTCAAAAGTATGTATGCATAGTTATTCTTTGCAACATCAGAAACATTTTTTTAAAGTTTTTATTTATTTTGATAGAGAGAGAGAGAGCATGAGTGAGTGAGGGGCAGAGAGAGAGGCAGACAGAGAGAGTCCAAGCAGGCTCTGTGCCATCAGCACGGAGCCTGGTGTGGGCTCACAAACTGTGAGATCATGCTCCGAGCCGAAATCGAGTCGAATGCTTAACCGACTGAGTCACCCAGGTGCCCCAGAAACTTTTTTTTAATCAAACACATGCACAAATCATATTCTCTTTCTTATAAACTTGATTGTCAGTTGATGCAAAATATCAGCATTTATGTTGTCATCTATAACGATTTAAGATTGGCCAGTTGTTGGGGTGTGAGGTATGTTGATTATAAGTTAATTAGGGATCTGGAAGTTTTTAATTGTTCACAAGACTAGTAAATGCCACCAGGGCTTTTTCATATAATTTGACAGCACTTATGTATAATTTTGCAATAAAATTGCTATTAGATTTGATATGTTTGATAGCTCATTTTAGTCACTTAAAGATATTTAAAAATATAAATAATTCCAGCTTCAAAAACTTTGTTACCTTTATAGAATACCATTGAAGCTTTTTATTTGTCCTGTACAAATGCTGCTTTGAACAACTGTGAGGATTTCTTTTCTGCCATTAGGATATTATGTAGCATTTCTCACACTTTGTTCAATACAGGGTATTATTTTTTAAAAAGTTGTCAGCTTTGATGAGCAACAATTATCATGTCTCATCATACTTTAAATAAGTGTTACGCAAGATAAATTTTTGGTCTTTTGTGATTCTGTTCTTCTGTTTGCTGGATTTTATTAATGTGTGACAATGCATTTGTAGAATATCAAAGATCAACTGGACAAACTCGGAGAACAGATTGCCATCATTCATGAAAAACAACCAGATGTTATTCTTGAAGCCTCTGGACCTGAAGCCATTCAGATCCGGGATACACTTACTCAGTTGAATGCAAAATGGGACAGAATTAATAGAATGTACAATGATCGTAAAGGGTATGTATAAATTAAGTTGATACTTTCTATAAAATTTTTTTTTAATGTTTATTTATCTTAGAGAGAGACAGAGTGCAAGCAGGGGAGGGGCAGAGAGAGAGGGAGACAGAATCCAAAGCAGGCTCCAGGCTCTGAGCTGGCAGCACAGAGCCTGACGCGGGGCTCGAACCCACGAACCGTGAGATCATGACCTCAGCCAAAGTTGGCTGCTCAACTGACTGAGCCACCCAGCGCCCCTAAGTTGATACTTTTCTTAAAAAGACCTATAAGTTCATGGGCCGTGACAAAGGTCATATGTATACTAAGATTAATGAGAAGATGTTTCACATCCATGTCATAGGCCTTGTTTAGTAAATTGTGATGAGTGTGGTTCCTTAAAGAAAGAGGAATCAGATCACATGTAGATGATCATTTGCAATGTAATATCTTAATAATTAAAGGAAGCACCTTTAATTTTTAGTATCGAAATAGCATTCATTTTCTTTAAAAAACATATATAATATAAATGAGCCTCCTTTTTTCTAGATTTTGACCAGAACTATTAATAAGTAGAAATAAAAACTGATGCTATTTTTAAAATATTTATTTATTTTTGAGAGAGAGAGAGAGAGACAAAGCATGAACGGGGCTGGGGGTGGGGGGAGGGGCAGAGAGAGAGAGAGAGGGAGACACAGAATCTGAAGCAGGCTCCAGGCTCTGAGCCATCAGCACAGAGCCTGATGCGGGGCTCGAACTCATAAGCTGTGAGATCATGACCTGAGGTGAAGTCGGACGCTTAACCGATTTAGCCACCCAGGTCTCTCTTTTTTTTTTTTTTAAGATTTTTTAAAGTTTATTTATTTACTTTTGAGAGACAGGGAAAGAACGAGAACAAATGGGGGAGGGACAAAGAGAGAGGGAGACACAGAATGCGAAGCAGGCTCCAGGCTCTGAGCTGTCGGCAGAGTCCAGTGCGGGGCTCGAACCCATGAACCGTGAGGTCGTGACCTGAACCAAAGCTAGACGCTCAACTGACTGAGCTACCTGGGTGTCCCAAAACTGACACCATTAGTAGCTGCATATGTGGTAGATAGGCAAATAAAGTGTGAAACAGAACAATGTAAAGTACTGCATAAGAAGAAAACCAGAAAAATGTACTGGAAAACTGAAAAGACATTCACACAAAAACTAAGCATTATGTTCTTCATCTTTGTTTTAGCTGGTGTATTTCAAGCAAATATACAGTCCCTGAAAAGATCACTTCTGACGGGCTTTGGGTATAGTCCTTTGTATGGATTTTTAAAATAATCTCTGTACATTTAGAGAATATTCTTTTACATGCATCTTTATGCATACTTCTACCTAATTCGACTTATTAGATGAAGATTAATTTGTTAAAACACAATAACTTTTTAAGGCTCCAGATCGCATCAGGAAATTGGTTGTCCCATGCCATATGCCTGTCAACAGTATGTGTAAAAGGGTTCTGACTGAACCTTGTCAATATTGACAGGCTGTCGTTTTTGTTTTTGTTTTTTAGACTTTTAAAGTTTTTTTTGAGAGCGAGAGAGCGAGAGAGCGAGAGAGAGAGCATGAGCATGAGCATGAGCATGAGTATGAGTATGTGTGGGGGGTGTAGAGGCAGAGAGAGAGAGAGAGGGAGACAGGAGACAGAGAATCCCAAGCAGGCTCCTTGCTGCTAATGTAGCCTGATGTGGGCACAAACTAACAAACTGAGATTATGACCTGAACTGAAATAAAAAATCGGACGCTTAACTGACTGAACCACCTTGTTCTTTAGACTTTTGATAATTGTGTAGTGATAGATTGCATCTTGATTTTATTTTCCTATCTTCATTTCTTTGGTTATCAATGAGATTTCAATATTCTTAGATATGTTTACTGGCCCCAGTATTATTTCTTCTGTCAATTGTTAGGTCATGTTCTTTGCTTGTTTTTCTATCATGATGTTACTGTTTACTTATTAACTTGCAAAAGCTTTTATCCACGTTAAGGATATTAATCATTGATATTTTTTCATTGCTTCACTATTCACAGCTTTACCTGGGCCCTTTAATTTTCTTAATGGTGTTTTTTGACACATGGAAATTCTAATTTTATATAATCATATCTTATAAGTCTTTTCCTTTGTGATTTCATTATATTTATATGCATATAAATTACCTTTGAATTGTAAGATTAGTTAAATATTAATGTATATTTTAAAAACAATTTTATTTGGTAAAGTTTACATTGAATAACCCATCTGAATTTTATTATGGTATGTATTTTGGGTTAAGCCTCCAGATTCGTGGTTCTGTCCCCTGTCTCTTCAGTAGCAAGTGTAGAGCCCATGCATCTCTAGCTTTTAAACACTCCTCACCTTGTTTTTCTTGTGCAGTTTGGTTTAAAAAACACTAATCTACTTTATTTTGCTTTATTTTTTTAAACAAACTTTTTTTTCAACACTTTTTGTAGAATATTTTAGCTCTTCCTTATTATTGGTGGTACTTCCTTTATCATAAATTTTAAATGCATTCCCACAGCTCATTTTTGTTTAATTTTTCTTTTTATTAAAAGTTTATTTATTTATTTTTGAGAGAGAGAAGGAGAGTGAGAGAGCAGGGGAGGGACAGAGAGAGCAGGGGAGAGAGAGAATCCCAAGTAGACTCTGCTCTGCTGGGGTGGAGCTTGATGTGGTCCTCAAACCCACAAACAGTAAGATCATGACCTGAGTCATAATCAAGAGTTGGACGCCTAACTGACTGAGCCACCCAGATGCCCCTTATATAATTTTTCTAATTTTGCTTTGTTGCACTGTCAGTTTTTAGGCTGATACCATAATACTTTCATTTTTAAAGCATTATAGGGGCGCCTGGGTGGCTCAGTCAGTTAAGCGTTCGATTTTGGCTCAGG
Organism: Panthera tigris; assembly: GCF_018350195.1. NCBI lineage: Eukaryota > Metazoa > Chordata > Mammalia > Carnivora > Felidae > Panthera > Panthera tigris. The sequence continues at coordinate 129,360,623 of NC_056664.1, forward strand.
TCATGATCTCATAGTTCGTGAGTTTGAGCCCTGCGTTGGGCTCTGTGCTGACAGTTCAGAGCCTGGAGCCTGCTTTGGATTCTGTGTCTCCCTCTCTCTTTGCCCCTCCCTGCCCCTCACTCACTCTCTCTCTCTGTCAAAAATAAACAAACATTAAAAAAAAATTAAAAAATAAAGCATTATAAAATATTTTCATCTAGTACATCCAGAAAAATAATTTCCAGTATATCCAGAAAATTTTTTCGTCCAGTATGTCCAGAAAATTTTTTTCATTGAGTATATCCAGAAAATATATTTTCTCTAATTAAAAAAAAAAATTTTAATGTTTTTATTTATTTTTGACACAGAGAGAGACAGAGCATGAGCAGGGGAGGGGTAGAGAGAGGGGGAGACACAGAATCCGAAGCAGGCTCCAACCTCTGAGCTGTCAGCACAGAGCCTGACGCGGGGCTCGAACTCAGAGACTATGAGATCATGACCTGAGCTGAAGTTGGACGCTCAACCCACTGAACCACCCCAGCGCCCCATCTCTAATTTTTCTTAACTTTAAATTCATCTTTCTTTTTTCTATATTTTTTGTCTGGTAAAATTTTAGTAATTTCAATCAATTTCTGAAAAAAAAAAAAGATCAATTTGAAATGTAGTTTTTTTCTCTCAGGATTTGGGCTCTTCTCTATCTCCTCAGTAAAGTTTTGAAGGTTTGTTGATACCTTTCCCCCCAGGACTATTATTAAGCAGTTTAGTGTTTTACTTTCTTTCTTGTTTTTCTTTTAATTATTGAAGTCTGGTTGACCTATAATAATGTATCAGTTTCAGGTGTATAACATAGTGATTTGACAATTCTGTACCTTATTTAATGCTCACCACAATAGGTATAGTCACCGTCTGGCACCATGGAACATTGTTACAGTATTATTGACTATGTTCCCTATGCTGTACTTTTCATATCCATGGCTTACTTATTTTATAACTGGAAGTTTATTCTTTTTAATTCCCTTCACCTATTTTGCCCATCACTTCTCCTACCCCCTCCACTCCCCAATAGCCACTAGTTTGTTCTCTGTATTTATGAATCTGTTTCTGTTGTTTTGTTTTTCAGATTCCACATATATGTCAAATCATGTGGTGTTTTCTTTCTCTGCCTGACCTGTTTCACTTAACATAATACCCTCTGGGTCCCTTTGTGTTGTTGCAGGTGGCAAGATCTCATTTTCTTTTTAAGGCTGAGTAATATTCTATTGTACACACACCGCATCTTCTTTAGTCATCTCTTGATGGTCATCTATGTTGCTACCATATCTTGGCTATTATAAATCATGCTGCAACAAACATAGGCATGCATATGTCTTTTCAAATTAGTGTTTTCATTTCTTTCGGGTAAATATCCAGTAGTGGAATTCCTGGATCCTATAGTATTTATGTTTTTAAGTTTTGAGGAACCTCCATCCTCCATAGCTGCACCAATTTACATTCTCACCAATAGTGTATGAGGGTTTCCTCCTGTCCGCATTCTTTCCAACACTTGTTATATCTTGTCTTTTTGGTATTAGGCATTCTGACAGGTATGAGATGATATCTCATGTGGTTTTGATTTGCATTTTCCTGCTAGTGATTTAGAACAATATTTCATGTATCTGTTGGCCCTCTGTATGTCTTCTTTGGAACAATGTCTATGCATGTCCTCTCCATTTAAAAAAACGTTTTTTAAAATGTTTATTTATTTTTTGAGAGAGACAGACAGAGACAGAACGTGAGTGGGGGAAGGGCAGAGAGACAGATACAGAATCCAAAGCAGGCTCCAAACTCTGAGCTGTCAGCACAGAGCCCAATGTGGGGCTCGAACCCATGGACCGTGAGGATCATGACCTGAGCTGAAGTTGGACACTTAACTGACTCAGCCATCCAAGTACCCCAGGTCTTCTCCATTTTAATTGGATTATTTGTTGTTTTGGGTTGAGTTGTATAAGTTCTTTACATATTTTAGGTAATAACCCCTTATCGGATGTATCATTTACAAATATTTTTGCCCATTCACTGGGTTGTTTTTTTTGTTTTGTTGATGGTTTTCTTTGCTATGCAAAAACCTTTTATTTTGGTATAGTCCCAGTAGGATATTTTAGCTTTTTTATTTTTTGTCTTGCCTGAGGAGACATATCAATAAATATGTTGCTAAGGCCAGTGTCTAGGAGGTTACTGCCTATGTTACTTCTGGGAGTTTTATGGATTCAGGTCTCACATTTAGGTCTTTACTATATGTTTGTTTGTACTAGTGACTTTTTCCCCCCCCCCATAATTTTCTTACTTTTCTGGTTGTGGCCATTTTTTTTCCAACTGGAGGATGATGAGGAACTCCTTTAACTTTGTTTGAGAAACTCTATCTGTCCTTCAATTCTGAATAATAACTGTGCTGGGTAGAGTATTCTTGATTGTAGATTTTCTCCCTTTAGCATTTAGAATATATTATGCCACTGGCTTCTGGCTAGCAAAGTTTCTGTGGAAAAATCAGTTGATAGCTATATGGTTTTCCCTTGTATGTAACTGTTTGCTTTTTCTTACAGCTTTTAAGAGTCTCTCTTTATCATTTGTTTTTGTGGGTATATCTTGTTTGGGACTCTCTGTGATTTCCTGGACCTGAATGTCTGTTTCCTTTCCATTGTTAGGGATGCTTTCAGCTATTATTTCTTCACATAATTTTCTGTACCCTTCTTGCTGTCTTCTAATTTTGGGATCCCATTCATCAAGTGAATGTATTATACTTGATGATATTTCAGAGTTCCCCTAAACTAGTTTCATTATTATTATTATTTTTATCACTTCTCAGCCTTTTGACTAAGATCAAATGTATTATTATTATTTTTTTCTTTTTGCTGTTCAACTTGGTTGCTTCCCATTATCCAGGCTTATGCTTTTCTTGTTTGTTACTTTCGAATTTGTGTGCGGTAGCTTTCTTCTGCACTCTGTGTGCATATGTGTATGAGTATGAACTTGATCGTCTTGACCTTTGTAGTATATTGACACATCAATTGTATATAATGATCATTTTTTCTTCTTTTTTAAAAAAAAGTTTCCTGTTTGCATATATGCATTTGGCTAATATGGTAGAACTTCAAGCACATTGTTGATTAGTAATGCTGATGGCAGAAGTTCTGCCATTTTCTTGATTATAAAAATGTTACCTTTTAGAAAATAGTTTATTCATTGGGAAGTTTCAAAAGTTTAGGCACCAAACTATATTTTTTATTCTAGAAGAGTGTAATCTATCACAACTTTTATTATTTTGTTTTCTTTGTTAACTTGATTATATTTGCTAAAAGGTTACCTCTATTATTCATCCCAGCTTATTCTTAGTATTTTTAAATGTTTATTTAATTTTGAGGGAAAGAGTGTGTGTGCACACGGGGGAGTGGCAGAGAGAGGGGGTACATAAGATCTGAAGTGGGCTCTGTGTTGACAACAGCAAACCTGACGCAACGCTTGAACTCATGAACCGTGAGATCGTGACCTGAGCCACAGTCGGATGCTCAGCCGACTGAGCCACCCAGGTGCCCCTCTTATTCTTAATTTTTGTTTTTCTCTTTCAACTTTGGTCATCTATCCTAAATGTTTATTTTTCTCTATCCACATTTATCCACCTTTCACAAACACTAAGTGAGAATTTCTTTGTATTCTATATTTTTTGTAAACTATCAAGACAATGGCAAACATCCTGTACTTTCATGGTTTCAGTTATCAGTTATAATCACATGAGGGTGACCACCAAGTCCATTAATCTATACCAGCTCCCTGTGCCATTTGGTCTATAAAACTTTCAAACTTTTTCAGGAGTAGAATTGAGTGATTCATCACTTACATAAACAACTGGTGCTCATCACAACAAGTGCCCTCATCAATACCAATCACCTATTTAGCCCATCCCCCTGCCCAACTCCCCCCGAACCCCCCCGCAACCCTCAGTAGTTTGTTCTCTGTAGTTATGAGTCTATTTTATGGTTTGCCTCTGTCTCTCTTTTTTTCTTTCCCCTATGTTTATCTGTTTTGTTTCTTTAATTCCATGTATGAGTGGAATCATATGTTATTTGTCTTTCTCTGATTTATTATACTATATATTAACTAACTAAATTTAAATAGCTTAAACAAAAAGAGAGAGAAAACTTATGTATGGGAAAAACTCCACAAACTTTTCAAATTTTGTTGGCCTATAGTAAAAGTGAGAGAAAAACCATGAAAATATATCATCTTGCTTTGAGAACTCCCTTATGCCTACTCTACACTGGTGCACGGTATTAGTTTCATATTTTTCCAAATAAGTAATTTTACAACCATCGTAGACAAATAATGGAGCTCCCTTTTCCTGGAAGAATTTCTTCCCTTTATGTCAACCAGTTATTTCTTCCTTCTCATCTTGGATCTTTGGGTCCTTAAGCTATCTTCTCTCTTAAGAATGTCTTCTCAGGTACTCATCCTCTGTATTTCCTTTGGTGGCTTTCACTGGTATAAGGACAAAGTTCAGACCTTTTGTCTTGAATTTAGAAGGTTTTTAACAGTGTTATCCAGATGGCCTAATTTTTTATACCCTATGTTGCTCAAAAAAGGTTCCTTCATTCATTTCACACAAACTAGATTAAAATTTACTTTGTTTTCTTTTCCTTTCTAGTTTCTAATTCTTACTCAGAATTCCATCTTCTACAAGGAACAGTTTTCCTTCTTAATTTTATCTTTCTTTTTCTATTGTGTAAAAAGTTTTTGAAATTCAATTTTATGACTTCACCCAACCACCAACCTCTATGTGCTTGTCTATCCATCTATCCATGCACCATCTGTTTGACCAATATTTATTGAGTGTTGACTAATTCAAGGCACATGCAGCTATGTGTAAGTAGTTATAAAAGATTATAAGGCAGATGTACTAAATATATATAGTCTCTTTCCTGGGGTCCAAATGTATATAGTAGAAAACTATAGACAAGCACTTGTTAAGTAGTGCATAGTGCTGTGATGGGGACAATACAAGAGGCCTTGCTAGGCACCCTGAAGGATCTGGGAAGTCTTCCTGGAGATTGTGAAGTTACCTAGGTGAAGGAATAGAGGGAACACAACATTGCAACTGTCATAGATAAAAAGAGAGAGTGCTGTGCTGTTAAGGATATGGAAATAGTCCAGCAGAGTTAGAACTCAGAGAGATGAAACCAAAAAGTCCAAAAGGGACTATATTAGAAGGACCTTGGGTATCATGTTAAGTACAGTTGACCCTTGAGCAATATGGAGGTAGGAGCACTGACCCCCCCCCCTTCATGTAGCTGAAAATCTGTATATAACTTTTGACTCCCCCAAAACTTAACTACTGATCCTCACTGTTGGGCAGAGCCTTAATGATAACATGCTTACTGTTGACGAAAGCCTTACTGATAACATGGTCTATTAGCATGTGTTTTGTATGTTTAATGTATTATATACTGTATTTGTATAATAAAGTAAGCTAGGAAAAAGAAAATGTTATTAAAATGATAGGGAAGAGAAAACACATTTCAGTATTTATAGGAAAAGTCCATGTGTATGTGGACCTGTGTTGTTCAGCCGTGTTGTTCAAGGGTCAGCTGTAGTTTGTATTTTACTGTGAGAACAATAGGGAGCCATTGCAGTATTTTAACAAGGGAATGACAGTTTGCTGATTGCAGAATGCATTGGTAGAGGACAAGACTGAGCGCTAGAAGACCTGTCTATGCTGGTCACAGGATGATAACTTGATTAGGATAGTAGCTATGGAAGTGGAAACTAAGGGAAAATTTGAGAATTAAATAGTTGAGTCAGTAAAATGTGGCGATCGGTGGGATGTTGGAGTAGGAGGAGGGAAGAGTAAAAAATGAGCCTCAAGTCTTTGGCTTGAGGACCTAAGGTAGGTGGTGGTACCATTAGCAGAGACAGGGTACATTGGTGGTGAGATGACTTTTGGGGGAAGTTGGCAAGGCCATTGAAATATTAGAGATTAGCAAACTCATATGTTTATAGTTCAGCTCTAAACCAAGCATGCAGTAAGGCTGGAACTTCGAGTCTGATTCTCTGGAAGTTCACAGCCTTTCACAATACTGTGCTGTCTTCCATCTGAGCTGGCTGGGTTAGAGCGAAGGTGATGGCTTTGCAAGACCTTCCCGAGCATGCATCTCCCTTTCTTTTGACTTTTTCTTATTTAATCCATAGCTATGTTGCTTAGATTTATTTTGAATTTATGTTCTTTTTGCAGTGATAATGATCTTTACCAAATGTAATGTTTATATACTCCAGGTGTTCAGATCTTTGAGGAAGCCTTTTTAGCAATGTTTTCTGTTCGTTATTGCAGCATCTGAAAAGTTGGAATTCTATGTTGGTTATTTAGTTTTTGTATAGTTTTGTGAAAAGTAGCAAAGATCGTCTCTGTATCTTCTCACAGTGTTTGTTTGAAGTGTTCTTATTTTTGTAGTGCCTAATAGAATGTTCCTTCCCTGTGGGCACTCAACAGATATTAACTGAGTTTTCAAAATGATTTTCGTGGAAAAAGAAAATATAAACTTTATTTAGGAGTTAGTGATGCCAGGGACCATTTTATTATTTTTTGAAAATAATATTAGTTTTTTATTACACGGAGTAAAATTTTTATTAATATTGTTAAAATCTTAGGGATATCATCTAAATCTCTCCTAGCACTACTACTCTAAAAAAAAGGCACAAGGAAATTTAGGATCCTAATCCAACAAAGCTTTCCTTTTTGTACTTATTTTATGTGTTCCAAATATGACAAGCAGTGGAGTGTGACTTTATCTTGCTTTTAAAGCAGCTATTTGCTTATTTATTATTTTAGAGGGTGAGCAGAGGGGGAGAGGCCGGGGGGTGAGAAAGAAAGAGACAGAGACAGAGAGAGACAGAGAGAGAGAGAGAGAGAGAGAGAGAGAGAATCTCAAGCAGATTCCATGCTCAGTGCAGAGCCCAACTGGGGACTCGATCCTGAGATCGTGACCTAAGCCAAAATCAGGAGTTGGACACTCAACCAACTGAGCCACCCAGGTGCCCCAGAAGTTAGGTTTAAATAGGAATTTCGATAGCCCTGTGTCTCATTGACTAATCTGGACTTTGTAGACACTTCCATTCTGTTCAAATGAAGGGGACGCTCCAGAGTAGTCATTGCCCAGAGTGTATTAGTTGGCTAGGGCTGCCATCATAAGATACCACAGACGGGGTGCCTTAAACAACAAACACATTTCTCTCAGTTCTGGAGACAGAAAGTGTAAGGTCAAGGTGCCAGCAGGGTTAGCGTTTAATGAGGCCTCTCATCCTGGCTTGCGGATGGTCAGCTTCTCACTGTGTCCTTCCATGGCCTTTCCTTTGTGTTGTTGCAAAATGAGAGAGAGAAAGAGTGAGGGAGAGAGAGAAAGAGAGGAGAGAAAGATCAATCTCTGGTGCTTATTTCTGTTCCTATTAGGACACCAGTCTTAACGGGATTAGAGCTCCGCTCTTACGACCTCATTTAACCTTAATTACCTCCTTAAGGGCCCTCTTTCTCCAAATATAGTCACGTTGTGGAACTAGAACTTCAGCATATGAATTTGGGGGGACACAAGCAGTCTATAACACAGTGATAATGGAGTGCAAGGAAATTTTGAAGTGTTTTGGCCTTTTGGGTTTTGTTCTAGCTAGGAGCTGAGTGTTCTGGGAGTAAAACATCATATTTTTTCCTAAGAGAGTAGAGTGATTGGTCATATTTTACATTTCATGGTATTTAACATGTTAAGTGTTTAAAGTTGGGTAGGTTAGCATGGCTACAGCTAATCAACCTTGATTTTCCAAGCTGGAGCAGTCTGTCTTTTCAGTTGAAAAGCTGCCTAGTGTGTGTGCATGTGTGCATACATGTTAAGAGAGAGAGGGGCAGGATTGCCCTTGGTATGGTGCATGTTTCTCTAAGAGAAATCTTTAACTGTAGTCCTTTGTGAAAACTGATCTTATGGGAGCGGTGAGCTGTGAATTCACTTGTTGTGAGGCTTTCAATTTAAATGAGATTTCAATTGCCTCTTTAGAAAAATTATTTCTAGGGGCACCTGGGTGGCTCAGTCGGTTAAACAACCGACTTTGGCTCAGGTCATGATCTCATGGTTCATGGGTTCGAGTCCCGCATCGGGCTCTGCGCTGACAGCTCAGAGCCTGGAGCCTGCTTCTGATTCTGTGTCTCCCTCTCTCTCTGCCCCTCCCCCGCTCATGCTCTGTCTCTCTCTGTCGCAAAAATAAATAAAAACATTAAATAAAAAAAAATTAAAAAAAAAGAAAAATTATTTCTAGACAGTCCTGGAAAGTTTGAAAACCTATTTTGTTTCTTGTCCTCTAGTTATTTTGATAGGGCTATGGAAGAATGGCGACAGTTCCACTGTGACCTTAATGACCTCACACAGTGGCTAACAGAGGCTGAAGAGTTACTGGCTGAAACCTTTGCTCCCGATGGTGGCCTGGACTTGGAGAAAGCCAGGATGCACCAGCAGGTGAGTGCTTTCCATCCGAGGATACAGGTCTGCTCAGAAGGTGGCATATTTTTTTCAGTATGGGACACTTAAGACTGATTTGGAAAGTAAGGGCAAATCATGTTAACTTTTCAGGAGTACATAGTCAACCTGTAATTTTTGTCCCAGTTCTACTTTCCACTTTCAAAGGTCTAAGAAAAATTGGTATTTACAGTCTTTAATTAGGACTTTAAAAATTTAAATAAAAGATGCTCTTTAGTGGTTAATGTAAAACACAATTTTATTTTTAAAATTTTATATTCAAAACATTTGCTAATTTTGTATATAAGGCTTTATCAAGGACAGAAAGATATCTGCATACCTCACCTCTGTTTTATGTGCTTAAACACTAGACATCTTGTTTTTCTTTGTATCATTGATAATTTTTGTACAAGTAAATTATTCTTGAGCTGTGTCAGGGCTGCTGCTCATATGAGTCGAATGCAGTCTTGGGAAATATAACGCAATAGTTAAATCAGTTCTGTTGATAACGGGTCTTTAAAAATAATAGTCAAAAGCAAGCAGAATTTCAGTTTACCATTGTTAAAATATATTCTTTTATTAAATCTTTAAAATATACTTTATGTAGAAGGCTCATGAGAAGTTAGAAAGTGCTTTTTCTTTCATAAACATGTTAATGCATTTTTCTTATTTTATGGGTTATAGATAAGTGCTCACATTTGACTTTAAAATATCCTTTTTTAATTGCTTAAAAATTTACCGACTCGTGAAGCAGTGTGTCAGTGAAATACACATTGACATTTACTTACATATGGTAGGACATAAGGGTATGTGGAGGTATACACACACACACACACACACACACACACACACACACACACACATTGTATTTAGAAATGCTTTCAAGCACATATTTGAAGGAAGACAAACCATCTACTTTACTCAAACATAATTCATTATTGGTGTATAGAAATGCAACAGATTTCTGATGCTTGTGCTTTCAGTGTAAACAGCTGTTGCTTATTTTATGTTATTAGGCTATCCTCTTTCAGTGTATTTTGCTTGATGGCACTCATGAGAATGGGTTAGATTTCAAAATCGATTTCATTTCGCGTGTTCATTCAGATGTAAGTAAAGTGTTTTAAAATGCCTTTTTCATGAACATAAAATATTCTTCCAGGACTTTGTTTTTCTTAACACTTAAACTGATGCCATAGTACCTTTGTGGATTCACTGCATAGTTCAGTTGTGGAGTTAATCTTGAGTTATACTCTGTTACAGGAACTCGAAGAGGGAATCAGCAGCCACCAGCCCAGTTTTGCAGCCCTAAACAGAACTGGGGATGGGATTGTACAGAAACTCTCCCCCACAGATGGAAGCTTCTTGAAAGACAAGCTGGCAGGTTTAAACCAGCGCTGGAGTGTGATCTTTGCGGAAGTGAAGGACCGGCGGCCAAGGTGATGTAGCGGTGATAACTCAAGGGCACAGGGGTTAAGATATTTTTGCAGAGCCTTTTAAGATACAGTTAGATGAGTTCAAAATTCCTCTATTATCTGATATCACGATATGAGTTGTAGTGACATTTAAGACCTCTGCTGTGATGTTCTATATATATTTTTATTTAAGAGAGAGAGAGAGAGCATGAGTGACAGAGAGAGACAGGGGGAGAGAAAGAGAGAGAATCCTAAGCAGGCTCCATGCTCAGTGTTGAGGAACCCGATGTGGGTTTGATCCCACAATGCTGGGATTATGACCTGAGCCGAAATCAAGAGCCAGATGGTCAGCCAACTGAGCCACCCAGGCGCCCCAGTGATGTTCTATATTTTTAGAATGTTGTCTCTTACTGTATTTTTAGGCTACCTGTAAAGTCTCACATTTCTACTCAGATGTGATATGTATGAAAAATATCTTTATTCCTCTCATTTCTGACATTTTATTATGATATGGCAACTGTGTGGAAGGAACTTGAACTAGGTCAGGAATACCTTGGACTTGCAGACTGAAGATCTGGGTTCAGGGTCAGACATTTCACTCACTCACTTCCTGACGGGGCCTTGGGGTCTTCCTCTGAAATCCCTCTTACTTGGTTGTTCTTAATGTCTAAGGGTGTGTTACATCCACATATACTGGTGCTTTGTAAATAGTATAGTTCCTCATTTGCATAATATAATAAATACAATGAATTACTGTCTGATTTGTGTCAGATTATGTTACAATGTCCCAGATTTTATTAGTGTGTCTTCGGATTGCAAAAATGCTTGATTACCAGTGAATATAATACTCAACATTACAAATTATTTTATATATTGCTTTAAAATTATTTGAAGTTATTTTTGAGACGCTCAAGATTTAATGGATGATTTCTACTTTGCTTAATACATTTCACCCCATTGATGATCTTCTTTTTAGGTTGATGGTAGTTTTGAATTGAAAAGCCCCCAATTTTTTTTTTTTCTAATTTTAATTTTGTAGGTGATATATTAGTGAGAAGCTATTGTTTTGTTATGGACCAATCTAATATTTTATCAAGTCCAGTTTTATAGTGTAAAATAGAACATAAAATATGGAGCTATGACTATTTGGCCCATGGCTGCTTTTTATAAAATAACATCATGTATTGTTTTGTGTGTTTCGGTCAGAGGCAAATAATGGTTTTTGCCTTTGGGTTGAGAGATTGCCATGTGGTAGAGACCACGTTTGGCACCTGGCATACATTGTTTCATTTTATCTTCTCAACTCTCTTCTGAGGGGACTCTTAGGCTCATTGTATAGCTTTTGAAATTGAGGCTGAGAGGGGAGAGGTTAAGTAATTTGTCTAGGTCTCACAGAAAGTTGGTGATAGCACGAACTTATGCTTTCACATACCGTGCGTGAACAAATCCCGGAAGACCACAGCTCTCTGGCCAAGTTTCCTCCTCTGTAAATAAGAGCTGTGATAACTTCTCAGAGGAGTGTTATGAGGATTAAATGAGACAGTGTTTGTGAAAAGGATATGGCAAACTGTTCATAGTAAACACTCAAAATATCTAGTTTTTACAATAGTAAGTGAAATGAAAACTTATTCTCTAAGCATGTTATTGCTGAACTTTGGCAGTAATTGATTGATTGATTTGATCAATATCTTTTGAACCCCTAAGGAACTCAGAGATTAGGATGAAGAAAATATTCAAAAGGACAAATGATATGGTATGATTGAAAAGCATGTTGTTAAGGAGATACTGTGTTGTCACAGAGGCAGCAGTAATGGGGCATGGAATTATTTTTTTTTCATGTTTTTATTTAAATTATGGTCAGTTAATATACTGTGTAATATCAGTTTCAGGTGTAGAATCTATTGATTCATCACTTACATGCAACACCCAGTGCTCATCACAGCAAGTGCACTCCTTAATGTCCATCACCCACTTAGCCCCCCCAAACCCTTTCCACGACCCTCAGTTTGCTCCCTATAGTTAAGACTCTGTTTTTTAGGTTGTCTGTCTCTTTTTTCTTTTTTCCCCTATGTTCATCTGTTTTATTTCTTAAATACCACATATGAGTGAAATCATATGGTATTTGTCTTTCTCTGACTTATTCTGCTTAGCATAATACTCTCTAGCTCTATCCATGTCCTTGCCAATGGAAAGATTTCATTCTTTTTGATGGCTAAGTAATATTCCACTGTGTGTGTGTGTGTGTGTGTGTGTGTGTGTGTGTGTGTGTGTGTACATATATCTATATACCACATCTTCTTTACCCATTCATCAGTTGATGGACATCTGGGCTCTTTCCACAGCTTTGCTACTGTTGATAATGCAGCTATAAACACTGGGGTGCATTGTACCCCTTTGAATCTGTGTTTTTTGTATCCTTTTGGGTAAATAACTAATAGTGCAAATGCTGGATTGTAGCGTAGTTCTATTTTTAGTTTCTTGAGGAACCTCCATACTGTTCTCCAGAGTGGCTATACCAGTTTGCATTCCCACTAAGAGTGCAAGGGGGCTCCCTTCCCCGTGCCCCCCACCCCCAACTCCTTGCCAACACCTGTTGTTTATTGTGTTGTTAAGCCATTTTGATATCTCATCATGGTTTTATTTATATTTCCCTGGTAATGAGTGATGTTGAGCATCTTTTCATGTGTCTATTAGCTATCTGGATGTCTTCTTTGGAAAAGTGTCTATTATATCTAATACCTGTTTCTTAACTGGGTTGTTTGTTTAGTTTGATAAATTTTCTATAGATTTTGAATACTAACCCTTTATCAGATATGTCATTAGCAAATATCTTCTCCCATTCTGTAGGCTGCCTTTTAGTTTTGTTGATTGTTTCCTTCACTGTGCAGAAGCTTTTTATCTTGATGAAGTCCCAATGTTCATTTTTGCTTTTGTTTCCCTCGCCTCAGGAGACGTGTCTAGTAAGATTTTTCTGACTGGGGTCCAAGAGGTTGCTTCCTGTATTCTCCTCTTGTATTTTGGTGGTTTCCTGTCTCACATTTAGATCTTTCATCCATTTGGAATTTACTTTTGTGTATTGTGTAAGAAAGTGGTCCAGTTTCATTCTTCTGCATCTTGGCCTCCAGTTTTCCCAACACCATTTGTTGAAGAGACTGTCTTTATTCCATTGGATATTCTTTTCTGCTTTGTCGAAGATTAGTTGACTGTGTTGTTGTGGGTCCATTTCTGGGTTTTCTGTTCTGTGCCACTGATCTACATGTCTGTTTTTGTGATGGTGCCATACTGTCTTAATGACTACAGCTTTGTGATGTAACTTGAAGTCTGAAATCGTGATGCCTCTAGCTTTTCTTTTCTTTTTCAGGATTGCTTTGGCTTTTCGGGGTCTTTTGTGGTTCCATACAAATTTTGGGATTGTTTTTTGTAGTTCTGCAGAAAATGCTGGTGGTATTTTGATAGGAATTGCATTAAATGTGTAGATTGCTTTGGGTGGCATAGATATTTTAACAATGTTTGCTCTTCTGATCCATGAGAATGGAATGTGTTTCCACTTCTTTGTGTCCTCTTCAGTTTCTTTCATAAGTGTTTTATAGTTTTCCAAGTACAGATCTTCTACCTCTTTGGTTAGGTTTACTACTAGGTATCTTGTTTGTGGTGCAACCATAAACGGTGTTGAATCCTTGATTTCCCTTTCTGCTGCTTCACTATTGGTGTATAGGAATGCAACAGATTTCTGTATGTTGATTTTATATCCTGTGACTTTACTGAATTCGTGTGTCAGTTCTAGCAATTTTTTGGTGGAGTCTTTTGGGTTTTCTATATAGAGTATCGTATTGTCTGCAATTAGTGAAAGTTTGACTTCCCCCTTGCTGATTTGGATGCCTTGTATTTCCTTTTGTTGTATGATTGCGGAGGCTAAGATTTCCGGTACTATGTTAATAGTAATGGTGAGAGTGGACATCCTTGTCTTGTCCCTGAGGGTAGGGGAAAGGCTCTCAGTTTCTCCCCATTGAGGATGATATTAGCTGTGGGTTTTTTGTATCTGGCTTTATGATTTTGAGATATGTTTCCTTTATCCCTACCTTGTTGAGGCTTTTTATCAAGAATGGATGTTGTGCTTGGTCAAATGCTTTTTCTGTATCTATTGACAGGATCACATAGTTCTTAGAATCCTTTCTTTTATTAATGTGATGTATCATGTTGATTGATTTGTGAATATTGGAGCACCCTTGCAGCCCAGGAATAAATCCCACTTGATCATGGTGGGTGATTCTTTTAATGTACTGTTGGATTTGATTTGCTAGTATTTTGTTGAGAATTTTTGTGTCTAAGTTCATCAGTTCTCTTTTGGCCTGTAGTTCTCTTTTTCAGTGGGGTCTTTTTGGGACATGGAATTTAGGCATCAGAGGAGAAGTATCTTGAACTGAGGTTTGAAGCATTTGTAACAACTCCCCATAAATTTATCCGAGAGAGAGGCTTCTAGGGAAAAGAAGTTGAGCAGGCAAAGGGGGAACGGCATGAAATAGCATGACCAGGTGAGAGATTTGCAAAGTTACAGGACAAGGAGGATTCAGGGGACCGGGGGTGGGATTGGAAGCTGAGGTCCCATAGGGTTTTGTGTGCCGTGCTAATGAGTTTTCATGGAGAGTCCTTCTAGCTTGCAAATCATCTAGCTCCCAGGCCTTCTTAAGGCAAAAGATGTATTTGCTGGCATGGTATTAACAATGCTAGCAGAAATTCTGCTAAAGATTTTCAAATGGATCTCTGTGGAATGTGGTAATTATTCCTCCTGGAACTAACAAGGTGAAGCTAATACATATTTTACTCATTTTGGGGAAGAGATAAGAATAATGAATCTCTTCTGCAACATCTTATATTTTAACTAAAGCAATATTTATTTTCATAAATTCATGTTTGACTTCATTCCAGGTTGTAACTTATCTTAAATTGGGGCCACCTTGCAATTTTAGGAGCTTGTGTGTGTACTGGTATCAGAGTCATTGAGGAATAGCACACAGTTTAATTTGTTTTTGTATTGCGTGCTTGTAGTTACATATTTGTACAGTTTGTCAACTTATGCTGTTATTCCTTAATGAGCAATTGTTATCTGTTTAAACATAAATCTATAACTTGTTTTTACTCTTAGTGATAACATTTAAAGGGTAGATTATATTTAGCTAGTTTGAGGATGAAAATTTTGTGACTCAAATATGTTATTGAAATTGCTTGATGTTAGTTTCCTTCATAGAAACTATATCCTTCATAGATATATTTTCAAAATACTGAGTTAGTCATGATTATGAAACATTGGAAATATAAATTCCAACTCTCTCTCTCTCTCTCTCTTTTTTTTTTTAGTTTTAGCTAGCCAGCATATAGTGCAACATTGGTTTCAGGAGTAGAATTCGGTGATTCATCACTTATATACAACACCCAGTGCTCATCTTGACAAGTGCCGTCTTTAATCCCCATCACCCATCTAGACCATCTCCTACCCACCTCCCTCTGTTAACCCTCAGTTTGTTCTCCATTGTTAAGTCTCTTGCAGTTTGTTTTTTTTCTGCTCCTCTCCCCGCCCCCCCCGATATTTTCATCTATCTTTTTTCTTAAATTCTATGAGTGAAATCATATTTGTCTTTTTCTAATTGACTTATTTTGCTTAGTGTAATACATTCTAGCTCCATCTGTGTTGTTGCAAATGGCAAGATTTCATTCTTTTTGATGGCTGAATAATATTTCAGTGTGTGTGTGTGTGTGTGTATGTATGTGTATGTATATACATGAATGTGTTTCCATGTACATGTACATCCATGTATACACACACACACACACACACACACACACACACACGACATCATCTTTATCCATTCATCAGTTGGTGGACATCTGGGCTCTTTCCACAGCTTTGCTATTGTTGATAATGCTGCTATAAACATCAGGGTGCATGTACCCTTTGAATTTGTATTTTTGTATCCTTTGGGTAAATACCTAATATGCAAATGCTGAATTGTATTGGTAGATCTGTTTTTAGTTTTTTGAGGAACCTCCATACTGTTCTTCAGAGTGCACCAGTTTGCATTTCCACCAACAGTGCAGGAGGACTCCCCTTTTTCCACATCTTTGCCAACACCTGTTTATTGTATTGTTAATTTTAGCCATTCTTCCAGGGGTGGTGTGGTATCTCATTGTGGTTTTGATTTGTATTTCCCTGATGATGAGTGATGTTGAGCATCTTTTTATGTGTCTGTTAGCCATCTGGATGTTTTCTTTGGAAAAGTGTCTATTCATGTCTTCTGCCCATTTCTTAACTGGATTATTTGCTTTTTGGGTGTTTAGTTTGATAAGTTTTTTGTAGATTTTTAATACTAACCCTTTATCAGATATGTTGTTAGCAAATATCTTCTCCCACTCTGTAGGCTGCCTTTTAATTTTGTTCATTGTTTCCTTCTCTGTGCAGAATCTTTTTATCTTGATGAAGTCCCAATGTTCATTTTTGCTTTTGTTTCCCTTGCCTCTGGTGACATGTCTGATAAGAAGTTTCTCTGGCCGAGATCAAAGAGATTGCTGCCTATTTTCTCCTGTAGGATTTTTTAGTTTCCTATCTTACATTTAGACCTTTCATCCATTTTGAATTTATTTTTGCATATCATATAAGAAGGTGGTCCAGTTTCATTCTTCTGCATCTCGCCCTCCAGTTTTCCCAACACCATTTGTTGAAGAGACTGTCTTCATTTTTTTCTACTTTGTTGAAGATTAGCTGACCATATAGTTGTGGGTCCATTTCTGGGTTTTCTGTTCTGTGCCACTGATCTACATGTCTGTTTTTGTGCTGGTGCCATACTGTCTTGATGACTACAGCTTTGTGATGTAACTTGAAGTCTGGAATCGTGATGCCTGTAGTTTTGCTTTTCTTTTTCAGGATTGCTTTGGCTATTCAGGGTCTTTTGTGGTTCCGTACAAATTTTGGGATTGTTTGTTGTAGTTCTGCAGAAAATGCTGGTGGTATTTTGATAGGAATTGCATTAAATGTGTAGATTGCTTTGGGTGGTATAGACATTTTAGCACTGTTTTTTTCTTCCAATCCATGAGCATGGAATGTGTTTCCATTTCTTTGTGTCCTCTTTGGTTTCTTTTGTGTTTTATAGTTTCCAAATACAGATCTTCTACCTCTTTGGTTAGGTTTACTCCTAGATATCTTACTGTTTTTGGTGCAACTGTAAATGGAATCAATTCCTTGATTTCTTTTTCTGTTGCTTTGTTATTGGTGTATAGGGATGCAACAGATTTCTGCATGTTGATTTTATATCCTGTGACTTTGCTGAATACATCATGTATGAATTCTAGCAATTTTTTGATGGAGTCGTTTGGGCTTCCTATATAGAATATCATGTTGTCTGCAAATAGTGAAAGCTTGACTTCCCCCTTGCTGATTTGGATGCCGTGGTCTAATCGCTGAGGCTGAGACTTCCAGTACTATGTTAAATAGTAATGGTGAGAGAGGACATCCTTGTCTTGTCCCTGAGGGTAGGGGAAAGGCTCTCAGTTTTTCGCCATTGAGGATGATATTAGCTATGGGTCTTTCAAATATGGCCTTTATGATATCGGGTGTGTTCCCTGTCTCTAGACTTTGTTGAGGCTTTCTATCAAGAATGGATGTTGTACTTTGTCAAATGCTTTTTCTGCATCTATTGACAGGATCTATGGTTCTTATCATTTCTTTTATTGTGATATATCATGTTTATTGATTGGGAATATTGGCCTACCCTTGCAGCCCAGGAATAAATCACACTTGATCCTGGTGAATAATAATCTTTTAATGTTGTTGAATTCGTTTTGCTAGTGTTTTGTTGAGAAGTTTTCCATCCATCTTCATCAGGGGTATCGGCCTGTAATTCTCCTTATTAGTGGGGTCTTTGTCTGGTTTTGGAATCATGGTAAAGCTGGCTTCATAGAATGAGCTTGGAAGTTTTCCTTTCATTTTTTAATCTTTTGGAACAGTTTGGGAATAGGTATTAACTCTTCTTTAAATGTCTGGCAGAATTTCTCTGGGAAGCCATCTGGCCCGGGACTCTTGTTTGTTGGGAGGTTTTTGATTACTGATTCAATTTCTTGCTGGCTGTGGGTCTGTTGAAATTTTTTATTTCTTCCTATTTCAGTGTTGGTTGTTTGTGGGTTTCTAGGAATCTGTCTTTTTCTTCCAGATTGCCCAGTTTGTTGGCATATAATCTTTCATAGTATTCTTTTATAATTGTTTGTATTTCCATGGTGTTGGTTGTGATCTTTCCTCTTTCATTTGTAATTTTATCTCTTTGGGTCCTTTCTCTTTTCTTTTTGAGAAGTCTGGCAAGGAGTTGATCAATTTTTGTTAATTCTTTCACAGAACCAGTTCTTAGTTTTGTTGATCTGTTCTCCTGTTTTGTTTTTGTTGTTGTTGTTTCTATATCATTTAGTTTTGCTCTAATCTTTATTATTTCTCTTCTTCTGCTGGCTTTAGGCTTTCTTTGCTGTTCCTTTTCTAGCTCCATTATGTGTAAGGTTAGGTCATGTATTTGCAACCTTTCTTGCTTCTTGAGATAGGCCTGAATTGCAATATATTTCCCTCTTAGGACTGCCTTTCCTGCATCCTAAAGGTTTTGGACTGTCATGTTTTCATTTTCATTTCTTCCATGTATTGTTTTATTCTTTAATATTCTGGTTAACCCATTCATTCTTTAGTGGGATGTTCTTTAACCTCCATGCCTTTGAGGACTTCCAAATTTTTCTTGTGGTTGAATTCAAGTTTCATAGCATTGTGATCTGAAAATATGCATGGTATGATCTCAGTCTTTTTGTACCTGTTGAGAGCTGATTTGTGACCCAGTATGTGATCTGTTCTGGAGAATGTTCCATGTGTACTCGAAAAGAATGTGTATTCTGCTGCTTTCTAAGTCTTTTCTTTTAATACAAGGTTTATAATAGTAGTTGAGTGTTTATAAAGCTGTTATTTAAGTTAATTACTCTTTGATAAAGAGGGTAAATTACCTGTCTTGGTATTGTCAGTCTTTAACAATTAATACTATTGTTTGATTTATTTATTTTAATTTCGAAGCAGTGTTCTTTCCTGATGGATGCTTAAAAATGAAAACTTGTGATTATGTAGTGATTATCATTAGATTTTAAACATTAAAAGACTCTTTCAAATATTACCGACTCTGTTAAATATGCAAGTACTTATTTAGCATTGGATTAGATTTATATAGTGTATCATATGTTAGTTTTTTTGTGATTAAAAAGAAAAAGTCATAGCCATAAAAAAGTAAATTTTTATTAGGGATAACAAAATGCAATTCATTTAAAAAATTGCATTTAACTTTTAAACTGGCAGCTAATAGCCACAACTATAAAAATAATGATACCACCACCAAGCTGTAAATAGCTTCCAAACCCTCTCTGAAAAATACATAATCTTGTCATCATGAGTTCTAGTCATATTCTCATCTTCTGACAGATGGTTTATATACTTATAAATGTTATTCTTATAACATTTAAAAGATCTAATTAAGGCAGTTCCTTTTTTATATTCATATGACTATTTGTTTCCTTATATCCTTTAAAACTTTTGCTTTGTTTTTTCTAGCTCTCTTTTTATAACTTGGTGCTATATTCAAATATAATACTTATTTTAACAAACTAACCAAATTTCCATTTTTTCTTGTCTTTCCTAATACTTGTAAAAACTTTCCATTCTCAGTGTCTTGCCTTCTTATTCTTTCTTTCCTATGAATAGAGTAATAGTTGCCACCTAATGTGAATACTATGTCATATAATGATGACTTTCTATCTCCATGGACTACTCAAAGAGAATTATGTGTTTTTTCTTATTTTTTGAGGTAAAGACACTTTTCTTTCTTTTTTTAAACCTCCATTATGTTGTACAGTGGTCTCTAGCTTTAAAAAAATCTTTTGTATTAAATTTCTGTAGACTTTTTCATGATGAAAGAAGAAAATGTTTAGTTTCAATGTTTTTGAGTTTAATGAAGGAAAAATGTTTATTATCATACTGTCAAAGAATCTTTGGTATTGGACAATGTACATATCACTATTGACACTCATTTAAAAATATATATTAATTTTTAGGAACATTTTTGTGTGTGGTATATTTAGTCAGGATATCCAAAGCAAATATATACTGTTCTAATTGGATAATTTTTGTCAATGTTTTTCAATAATGTATTCTTTTAGGCTAAAAGGAGTGAGTAAGCAGGTGATGGAATATAGAAAAAGACTAGATGATATGATCTGTTGGTTATCAACGACTGAGAGTGCTGTGCAAAAGAGATCAACTACTGAGCTGGAAGAAAACCTGCAAGAATTAACAGTAAGTGGTTTATTTGTCTCTATATTTGCCAATGCTTTTTGGTGCATGAACATTTATGCTAAAAATAAGAGGTTGCATGACTGAAGAAGAAAAGGGGAAGAAACTTTATTCTTTGTGGTAAATGTGGTGAACTTTAGAGGAATTTTTTTTAAGAGCAGCTATAATTTTGTTCTTGCAGAGGTAAGGTTTCACTCATAGAAAAGTGACAGATCATGTGGTCTCAGTATTAGACCAAAGATTTTTAGGGTATTTTAAACAGACTTCAACATTTTGGAATACAATAATACTGTAAAGTATGGTTCTTTGCTGTTAGATTTAGAAGATAGTTACTGATAACTATCTTTAAAACTGAGTTTTTTAAGAAAATTCTAAATGACTTAGGAGCAACTCATCACAGCTTACTATATAGGCTTCTCATCATGATTGTATTAATCAAATGTCCTTTGTTGATCCACAACTAACAAGAATTTTTTATAGTTATATATGTATGCAACATGTAAAAATATGTAAAGATGAATATATATAAATGTATCCAAATATCCATACCTTTTTTATATCTATACATTTTATATATTTTGTGTTAAGAATTAAAATACTGTTGCAGAGCAATAAGATTAATATGCTCATATTTTTATTAAAAAAAAAAAGGAAATTGTTAGGGGCGCCTGGGTGGCTCAGTCGGGTGAACGTCCGACTTCGGCTCAGGTCATGATCTCGTGGTTCATGAGTTCAAGCCCCGCGTCAGCTCTGTGCTGACAGCTTGGAGCCTGGAGCTGCTTCAGATTCTGTGTCTCCCTCTCTCTCAGCCCTTCTCCCGCTTGCCCTCTGTCTCTCTTAAAAATAAATAAACATTAAAAAGAAGATTTAAAAGAAATTGTGCATGTTGAAACACACATGTGCATGCATCTAAGTACGCCTAAAAGGATGCCCCCTAATTGGATGAAACATTTTGCTTAAGGAGGATGATTGAGGCATTTTGGGAAAGGAACTTTTAATATAATGAAAAATATGTGGCAAACAATTACTAAGTTTTCTTCTTGTTAGACAAATATCTAACAAAATTGTTCCCGTTTTACCTAAAAATTTCAATAGTTTTCTTGGAACATTTCACTTTGTAAACAATTTGGGGGCTGTCACAAAGAGTGCGATGGTATATTAGGTTAGGTAGAGATAAGGTACAGATGAATGCATAAGGTGTTCCTGTGGTTTCTTTCTTTCTTTCTTTCTTTCTTTCTTTCTTTCTTTCTTTCTTTCTTTCTTTCTTTCTTTCTTTTTGCCTTTGATTAGAAAAGACATTATCTTCATTATCTAAGAACAGAATGTGAAACTACCAATGTAAATATGATATAATATGACCCTGTTAAGAGGTGGGGGTAAAGAGGGCCAAAGCACAAGGGCATACAAATGCACCCTGAAAATGTGTGTTCATTCCCATATCAGTTACAGTCTGTTAATATAAGTTCAGGGGCTCCTGGTGGTTCAGTTGGTTAAGTGTCCAACTCTTAGTTTTGGCCCAGGTTGTGATCTCCCAGTTTGTAAGTTCAAGCCCTGCGTCAGACTCTGCGCTGACAGTGTGGAGCCTGCTTAGGATTCTCTGTCTCTCTCTCTCTCTCTCTCCTTCTCTCTGCTCCTCCCCCACCCTCTCAAAATAAACTTAAAAAACCAAACAGTTTGTTAATATAAGTTCAGGCTTTTATAAGTTTATTTTCTAAGAAAATAAAAGAAATTAGAAATCCACATTTCTTTTTTTTTTAATGTTTATTTATTTCTGAGACAGAGAGAGGCAGAGCATGAGCGGGGGAGGGGCAGAGAGAGAGGAGGACACAGAATCCGAAGCAGGCTCCAGGCTCTGAGCTGTCAGCACAGAGCCCGATGCGGGGCTCGAACTCACAGACCATGAGATCGTGACCTGAGCCGAAGCCGGGCGCTCAACCGACTGAGCCACCCAGGCGCCCCGAGAAATCCACATTTCTAAGAATATAACCGAAAGAGACTTCTGATACAGTAGTTGAACTTTCCTCGGTATGGCAACTTTCTTATGACAGCTCTCTTCTGACTCCTTTAGGACTTAACCCGGGAGATGGACGTCCAAGCTGAAAAACTCAAATGGCTGAATCGAACTGAGTTGGAAGTGCTTTCAGATAAAAGTCTGAGCTTACATGAAAGACAAAAAATTTCAGAAAGCTTAAGAACTGTAAATTCAACATGGAATAAGGTGTGCATTAAGAATTACTGTGATCCCTTTCTCATGTTTATTGATTTTGCTGTCAAGGAAGTGGGATTATATAACTGTTCTGCTTTTAAACAGCATACCCAAACATGGGCACGTTTTACTAATGCTTACCAATGTTTGTAATTACTGTTTTTTTCATCTGTCATGGACAGAAACATATATTCTCAGAGAATACTTTTTATTTTACATGGGATATTTTGGTCTAGGGATTTTGGGGTATATACTACATCAAATAATGAATGTTTATTAGAATTAGAAAATAAAATACCATATAAAGTTGTAAATTGTAGACCTTAAAATAACATCCTGATGTTGCACATGACTTCTCACCTATGTAGGTTTATTTTTAATGATTTTATTCAATCCATTAATTATTTTTAATGATTTATTCTTTTATTCATATATTTACTGGGCTCCAGGTGTAGTATGTGCTAGCTTAGTATATACTGGAAATGACTAAGCTAAGGTCTTTCCCCTCATGTCATTACTTTTTTTGCAGTTAAAACAATTAAAGGCAGATAAAGTCATAGATTCTATTTATTTTACCCTGGTACATACCATATCAGAGTGTGAGGTCTGTCTGAGACACTGAATGGATGTGTCTCTGCCCCTGGTTTGGATAGATCCCATATCAGTCAATTTTACCCTTCTGGATCCCCTTAAAATGATAGCCATCATTCTATATCTAATGATGCAGGTGCTTTATTGACCTAAATTCTCTAGTTGAGAATTATACCTTGATGGTCACTGTTACTGATAACTCACACATGTATATCTCTGGCCTTGACCTCTCTCTATGCTCTAGGCTTCCATGTACAATGACCTGTTCAGTATGTTCACTTGGCTCTCCAGTGGGTATCTCATACTAACATACAAAATTGAGCTCCTGATCTCCACCTCCTCCCTGTGCTTTACTGTACTTCTCCCACCTCATTTACTGGTAATTACTCATTATTGTTTGGTCAGGATCTTTGGAGTCAGTCTTATGAGTTACATCTTAATTTTAAAAACTCCAAAACTTGGAGTCACCATTATCAGCTTCTCCTTCAAAATACGTATCTGTTTGATAGATGGTTTCCTGGACGGCCAGATGGCTAGATACATGATAAAGCAAATGTAGCAAAATTATAACAATTGTAGGTGTTGGGTAGCATGCTGGGTATTCCCTGTATTTTTTTTTCAACTTGTTTTTTAGGTTTGAAGAACGTCATAAATTTGAATGCTTTTCCCTAACCCCATTGCTACTAACTAGTTCTAAGCCACCATCATCTCTTGTCTTGCTTACTACAACGGACTCCTCACTGGAGTCCCTGCTTCCTCCTCTGCCCTTTGCCAATCTGTTCTCAACAAAGCAGTGAAGTATTTGTTTAAACATAATTCTGATCAAGTAACTCCTCTGAGCAAAGCCCACTAATGGTTTTCCACCTCACTCGGAGTAAAGGCTGAAGTTCTTACTGTGACTTGTTAGGCCCCTCATGTTCTGGCTTCTTCTTTTCTCTCTGACTTCATCTTCCCGTCTCTCTCCCTTACACTACTCTCCAGACATGTTGGCCCCGTGTCAAACATGCCAGGCACAGCTTTTGCATATTCAATCAGAGCACACATATGTATTTAACACAAAGCATGTCAGTAGATATTGTGTGGAAGAGGACACAGTGGTTAATTTGGGAGCACTGTGTTAGACAAAGCCAAAAGTTCCTTTATCACTTCACGTTGGTTTTACTCTACTTAGGTGAATTATGAGTGTCCAAGGTCAGACAGTACTTACTGTGGAGAGAATTTCAATAAATGTACTTTGGGAAATACTAACCCGGGGCATTTCATTCATTCATGTATTTATTCACTCAGTAGTTTTGACTGGACTCTTGGTGTATGCCAGGCACCATTTTAAGAACTAGGAATACAGCAAAGAGTATGACACTGCTTCTAACCCAAAGAGTTTATTGTTGGTGAGGCAAGTAGTCAAAAACTTACAACATAGAGGTACCCATGGGGACATAAAGATAGTGCACCTACCTGGCTTTGGGAAGTAATCATGGAAGATTTGGTGGAGATCATATCCATGCTAATTTAGAAAGAATGAATAAGTATGGGTAGATGAAGAATGGGGGAAGGAGCATCACAGGGAGAAGAATCAAAAAAGTGGAAGGGTCTACAGGGGACAGGGAATGAGCACAGTGCATTTGGGTCTTGGAAGTAGCTCAGTGTGCAGCAGCAGAATAAGAGATGCTTGCAGACCCAGATCCTAGAGGCCTCATCATGCCTCAACAAGGAATTCGAGCTCCATCTTGAGAACACTTCATCGCCTTGAGAGCAGTGGATGGGTTTTAATCAGGAGAAAGTCACATCTTGAAAAATCACTGTAGCTTCACTTTAGAGATGGATGGCGTGATCCTAGCGATGGATGGCCTTAGGATAATATCAGGATATCAAGTAACTCCTCTGAGCAAAGACCAGTGTCCAGATCAGAATAACTGATCTGGAAAGATCAGTTAGAGTCATTAGATCACCTTGGGAAGGGGGTGGCAGGGAAATGGGTGATGAATTCAGATTTGGACATGTCTGAATATCCAATTGACAGAATGAGCTGGACTGAAGATACATTTTTCGGAGTTGTCAGCCTGTTAAAACTCCATATGATAAATGAAACCATTAGAAACCAGGACTCAGGGAGAGAAGCCAGGGTCAAGGGTAGGAAGACCAAAAAAACCTACCCTATAGAGTGTCAGTATTTGATGGATGGGCAGAGGAGAATGAGCTGGTGAAGGATGCTTAGAAGATCAATCAGAGAGGTAGGTGTAAAGTCAGGATTGCAGAATATTAACGGTATTCTGGGGAGGGGAGGGGACAACATTAAATGTTACAAAGGACTAGGACAGCTAAGGACTGGAGGGTACTCTTGACAGTAATGTCAGTAAAGTGGGGGCTTTGGCAAGACTGCAGTGGATGTGAGGGTGGAGACAGAAGCTCAGGCGTTGAGGGGGAAGAAAAGCAGCAGAACTATCACTTAGAATAACACTTCCTCTTTCAAAAATATAATCATCTTTATTTATATAGTATTCTTCTCTTTGTTTGGCCTGATGCTGTAGATATGCAGAGAAGTGCCTACCACACTGAAGGAACGCATCCAGGAACCCAGTTCTGTGTCTCAGACAAGAATGGCTGGTAAGATACAGTTTATTTCTTAACAAAAAAAATTTTTATAGGCATAACAAAATTTTATAATTTTAAGCATCCTATGGGAGTTAGAAAAACTTACTTAAAAACACAGTGCAGTTGTGACTTATTATTCTACTTTTCAGTTACTTGAAAAGAATGTCTTTTTTAAAACAAGATATATTTCACTGTCCAGCATGTGCAAGGCATTCCTTGCCATGGTAGCTAAGACTTATTTCCTGGGACTGGAGTGGGATCTGGGTCTCCACAGAGGCCGCTGAAGGCCAGGGGAGAACAAGGTGAGGAAATTGAGGAATAGTTTTCTGGAGACGTGCAGTCTTTTCAGGGCATCAGCCACAACCTGCTGTGTTAACATATTCTGGGGTCGTACAATTAGACACTGATCAGGACTGGAAACAGAAAGTTTGAATATTCTTGGAACCAGGTGGGAGATGGGGATTTAGAAGAGTTCTTCATCCCAGTGAAGATATGCACTGACAAGTGCTGATCACTGAGATTTGGAGAAAGAAGAGTCTGGTCACTGGTTATTTCCTTCTCTCCTTGTCCAGAGTAGAGGGTGGGCTACTGCACAGAGGCCACCCCAGTCACTGCTCATCACTGCCTTGCAGGCTCATTGAAACCATCTCACCCTGCTCTGCCTCTGCCGAGTCACCAGGCAAACCCCCAAGTGTGATTAACCCTAACTTTCCACTTATTCTGTGCCAGCTGTGGTGGTGCTGCTGATTCTCCCCTTCCTCCTCTTCTTCCACTCCCCCCCACCGCTCCCCTCTCCTCCTTTTCCTCCTCTCTCTCTTCCTGCCTTCTTCCCTTCCTTTGTATTCCTCCACCCTGCCTCACACATCCTCCTTCTCTTCCTCCCCCTCCTCCCCGCTCCCCTCCTGTCCTCTGCCCCCGGCCACCTTCTGTTTCTCCTTAGGATTCTGGAAAAGTATGAGTGGTGAGACTTTTAAGAAAACTTATTTGAAATCGCAGGCTTGTTGAGGGCCCAGTTTGTGTTGTGTTCTACTTGTATTTCCCAGTACCTTACACAAGAAATACCTGGGGCCTGGCCGGTCCATTGATTACATTCAAAATACTTGAATTAACATTTGAGTATTGCTGCCTTGCAAATACAAACTCAACCCCATAAGGACGGGAAACAGACTTGATGCATTTTAGGAAAGGGCAATAGGCTATCTTACCTTTTTAAATGTCCTTATGACAAAGGAACAGAGAAAGTTTTAATACACAACATTTTAATACACATTTAGTAGAAGAGCTAATAGCAGAAGTACACCTTCCAGTAAGTGGGCAGTTCATTTTTAATAAGACATTCGTCTCTGGAACAGGTATGAGACCTGAAATTTATTTCAGTGTGTCCCTCTCGTCCTACATGGTGTTTTTTTTTTAACTCCATTTCTTCTTCTTTTTATTATATTCAAAAAATAAAATTAACCATTTCAATGTGAACAATCCAGTGACATTTGGATTGACATGTGAATGCATTCACAGTATTGTGCAACCACCACCTCTGTCTGGTTCCAAAATACTTCCATCATTCCAAAGTAAAATCTCTTACTCATTTAGCTGTTTCTCCCCATTCCATTCTACCCCCAGGCAGTGGCAACCACCAATCGCTGTGTCTCCATGGATCGTCTATTCTGGGTATTTCTCATAAACGGAATCAGACTGTGTTTCTTTCACTTGGCATGTTGTTTTCGTGGTTCATCCATGCCAGCTTCCCTTGCTGACCATGCTCGTGGGTACTCAGCACTCACAGACAATCCTACTGCACTTTCTTCTGAGCTCCCCTGGCTGCCCATCTCTCCACTCATGACCTCTTCTCATTTTTAAAAGACGAAATACGTTTTGCCCAACAAGATCTTCTTTTTCCCATCAGAGAGAATCCCTATACGTAGGTTTCTCTACATCTGTGCTCACAAACTGTGCGTGCTTCCCACTTCCCTGGAGGATTTATCTCTTTTCTTTCTGAGATCACGTCCTCCCCTTGTGCTTTGCATCACATCTTCTCTTGGCTTTTTACTTACCCTCTTTCTCTCTTCTTTACTGGACCATTCTCTCTGGCATATGTTTTGATGCATACAGCTCTGGTCAGTGCATTTTCGCTGACATGTAGTATTCCATGCCCAGATCCACTGCAGTCCTCAGAACCCTCTCCTTTAGTATGCTCACTGGTCCCATGGCTTTAGCCACTTTTTAACTTTGGATAGCCCGGCCAGTGCTTAGGCCAATACACTTGAAGTCACCCTTGACTTTTCTCTGGAGTTAAGATCTAATTATTCAGCAAATTGTCGGTCCCGTGTGTCATCCCCATGTCTCATCCCAACTACTTCCCTGGTCTTGAACACCCTCATCTTTCATCTGTTACAGGAATAATCTCCTAACTCACTGTCCTGATTCTCTTCTTGCCTTACTACTCTTCCATAATCTATTCTGCTAGCAGCTAAGTCATGCTTTACAAATATAGGTTTTATTGTGTCCCTCGTGGCTCATAATCTTGTTATATCTTTTGTCATCCATAAATGAGTGCTAAAGTCTTACCTGGTCCAGAAGACCGTGTGTGATCTGCCTGCTGCCCCCCTTTCTAATCGCATTTCTTACCACTTTTCCCTTTGTTTGTTCTATTTCAAACACATTGGTCTGCTTGCTATTGCTAACATGCTGAGAACATTTCCATTTATGGCTCCTGTGCTTGCTGCTTCTTCTTTCCTTCTTCTTCCAATGCCCTTCTTTCAGATATCTGCCTGATTCACACACTCCATTCAGTTCTTTCCTCAAATGCTACCTCAAGCCTTTCCTGACCCTGACCGCCATTTCTCAAATACATTCCATCGCTCTCCCATCTTCTTGCATTAGTGTTACTTCACAACATCTGTCTATTCCACTAGCGGGCAGGCCCCCTGAGGGCAGGACCTTTGTCTCACATATACTCCCATACTCGTAGCATCTAGAACAGTGCTTGCACGTAGTAGGTCCCTCTGAGGTACTTGGTGATTTGAAACGATGGATGAATATTGAGGTTGTTTCAGTGTTTTGAAAGCAACAGTGAGGATTGGGCAGAATGATACGTGAGGTATTCTCTAGGGTATGTCGTGGTAGAATTGCTGGGTCATAGAAGATGAACAACTTCTACTTCACTAGATGTTGTCTAGACAGCCTGTTCCGGTTCGCACTGCCGCCAGCCACGGGAGGGCTCTCATTGTTTTACATGTTACTGCCACTTAAGCATTATATTCTCGGGACTCCTTTACACTTTTAAAAATTATTGAAGACACTCAAAGTGTGAGTTATGTTTATAAATATTTACCTAATTAAAAAAACCCAGAAATTTGAAGCATTACTTATTAATTTGTCTAAAATAACAATAATGAATCTATTATGTTAGCAAAAACAGCATGTTTTTGTAAATATTAATATTATAAACTAATTTTTCCAAGACAAAAACAAATTGAACTAGAGAGTGACATTGCTTTACATTTTTGAAAATCCTTCGTTTCTGGCATCTGAGAGGACATCTGGATTCTCATTGCCACTTCTGCGATTAGTTTGTTGTGGAACCACACGTGATGCATGTAGTCTTGAGTGCAAAACCCCTCTACACTCAGGAAGGAATGAGTGTGAAAAGGCAAATCACTTATGATAATCCTAATTTGGAAGGGTTTCTGGGCACCCAGAGCTCCCCAGACGTTACGTTGTGAACCTGTGACGGATAGAGAAAGGGCATTTCATTTCAGTTTGCATTTTTTTCAGTTGCCTGCATGATTGAGCCTTTTTTCACGTTTATTTCTTTCTTGCTTCCTCTTTTGTAGATTGTCTGATTGATACTTTTGGAGTTTAAAGAATTATTTTGGGCGTGCCTGGGTGGCTCAGTCGGTTAAGAGTCCCGACTCTTGATTTTTGGCTCGGGTCATGATCTCACAGTTGGTGCGATAAAGCCTTGTTTGGGGCTCTGCACTGCTTGGGATTCTCTCTCCTCTCTCTGCTTCTCCCCTGCTCCTATGGTGCATGCATGCGTATGCGTGCACTCTTTCTCAAAATAAACTATTTTGGTTACGAATTCCTTGTTTAGAGTGTACATTGCAAATATCCTGTCCCTTAGTCTGTGGCTTTTTTTTTAAATGTTTATTTATTTTTGAGAGACAGAGACACAGAGCATGAGTGGAGGAGGGACAGAGAGAGAGGGAGACACAGAATCCGAAGCAGGCTCCATGCTCTGAGCTGTAAGCATAGAGCCCAACGTGGGGCTCAAACCCACAAACTGTGAGATCATGACCTGAGCTGAAGTCGGATGCTAACTGACTGAGCCACCCAGGTGCCCCTATGGCTTCTAATATTTTTATTAGTGGTGCTATTTTCAGAATTCTTAAACATTAATGGTCTACCAATAGCTTCCCCTTTTTGTGTGTTTTTACAGCATTTTTAGTACTCTAAAATCGGAAAGCTTCTTTTTTTTATATTTTCAACTGACGGTTGTACAGTTTTGATTTTCATATTCAGGTTCTTAATCCACCAAGAACTAATTTCCCCAAGGTGCATGTGAGGTCAAATTCTGTCCCATCATCTCTTCGCTCCAGCCATGGGTGTCCACTCTTGCCAGCATAGCATCATTTATTGGCCGGTAAATTCCTCCTCACTGATCTTTAATGCAGTCTCTGTCAAGGTCAGGTTTCTCTGCCACCTATGCATGTGGCTTGTCTCTTCCAGTGGTCTCTTTGGATGTCTGGGCCCATAAAATACTGAGTTAATCATTAATTATTAGCTAAGTGATACAACTAAATATCTGGTAGGGCATAACCCCCCACCTGTTTTGACTGTGGTCCTTTTCTTTTTTTATTTCTTTTCTTTTTTTTATTAAAAATTTTTTTAATGTTTATCTTTGAAGGAAAGAGAGACAGAGCGTGAGTGGGGGAGGGGCAGAGAGAGAGGGAGACACAGAATCTGAAACAGACTCCAGGCCCTGAGCTGTCAACACAGAGCCTGACAGGAGGCTCGAACCCACAAAGTGCGAGATCATGACCTGAGCTGAAGTTGGTCGCCCAACTGGCTGAGCCACCCAGGCACCCCAACTGTGGTCCTTTTCTATATTGATATGAAAATCAGATTGTGAATATATGATTTTGCCAAGTTAACACGTAGACTTGTTGGGATTTTTATGAGAATTGTGCTTAATGTATAGATTGACTATGTTTTTTTTAGAGAAAAAAATTTAAGCCTCATCTAATATACCGTATGCTAAAGTGGATTTCAGATGGAGCTAATAGTTAATTCTTTTATCAACACTAAAGAAAAGTAATAACCAACCTCTCTTTATTAAAACAAATCTCTCTTTATTAAAAACAAAGCAAGACGGGACGCCTGGGTGGCTCAGTCGGTTGAGCATCCGACTTCGGCTCAGGTCATGATCTCGCAGTTTGTGAGTTCGAACCCCTCATCGGGCTCTGTGCTGACAGCTTGGAGCCTGGAGCCTGCTTTGGATTCTGTGTCTCCCTCTGTCTGCCCCTTCCCCGCTCATGGTCTGACTGTCTCTGTCTCTCAAAAATGAATAAACATTAAAAAAAAAAATTAAAAACAAAGCAACACAAAAACAGAAAAGCAAACAAAAAATAGAGAAAATATTTATCAAATCTTTGGAAAAGACAAGAGTGTAACTGTAAACGTTCTGGGAAAACAATCCCCCAAGACAAATTTATGGATTTGATAAAAAAAAATTGAATCCTGAAGTAGAAACATTGCTTTCAGCGACATGGCAAATGTTCATCTTTCCTATAAAAAGAATTCATCTAAACTGATAAGGAAGCAGATAAAGAACACAGTTATAAATTATCCCATATTTTAGTAAACATAAAAAAATATTTGCATTCATTGACAGTCAAAGAAGCATTAAATGAAGACAATGGTGAAAGATGTATTTATCCATTGAAATAGGATATTATTGGTGTGGACGTAGGATTTTTGTCAGTTCCATACACTGCTGCTAGAAGTCTAAATTTCTAACCCTTTTTTTTTATGTTTATTCATTTTTGAGAGAGACAGAGTGCAAGCCAGGGAGGGACAGAGAGAGAGGGAGACACAGAATCCAAAGCAGGTTCCAGGCTCTGAGCTGTCAGCACAGAATATGATGTAGGGCTTATACTCACGAATTGTGAGATCATGACTTGAGCTGAACTCGGACGCTTAACCAACTGAGCCACCCAGGTGCCCCTAAATTTCTAACTTTTAAGCAAAACAATTTGGCAATAAGTCTTAGATACATTAAACTTTTTCCTATTTTTTGATCCCGTAATTCTACTTTGGGAAATTTATACTAAGGTGGTAATCAAAAATGTGCAAAAATACATAAAAAGATAACCCTTGCAAGTTCTTTTTTAAAGTAAAATTTCAGGAGCAATTGAAGTATCCAGCTGCAGAATGGTTAACTAAAAGTTAGTGAATATATTCTGTGTAGATAGTGAATATATATACTAAGTACATAGTGTTGTACTTTGTATATATATTTTCTCTTATATACATATATACATTCATAAGAATATATACTTATGTAGATCAGTACATGAGTAAGTAGTCATGATGAGTTTGTAGCTGGGGCCCAGAGGTGCTTGCACCTGGTTCTGGTGGTCCCAGACAGACCAGGTTTGGCCACTTGCGACTGACAGAATCCAAAGGCAGAGAGAGGAGTGGTGGAGAAAAAAGAAAGGAATTTCTTTCAGTAAGGCCAATACCGGGAAGACAGCGGACTAGTATCTCGAAGAGTTTCCAAAGTACTGAAAATACTTCTAGGTTTCTGTAAGGAAAAGGTGGGACAAGGGTCAGTGATTATGTGCAGGTGGGCGGTGAAGGTCAGGCCCATCATTGTCCTAGAGTCCATCACATGGGGTCTTGCTGGCTCAGGGCATTTCTTGTTGCTTGAGGGGTACTTTCGGTTCCCATCTTGGGATGCTTTGCCTGCAGGGTCTTTTGCCTGAGTTCAGAGATAAGCTGGAAAGAAGAACTTAATCAATTAGAAAGTTTGAAGTGAAAAGGGAAGTACTCAAAGACTTCTTTCAATTTTATTAAGAATGACTAATACTCATAAAGTTAATTGGAAAAGAATAGAAAATTAGAATAAATTGACTTTACAAATTAAGGCAAACATCTTGGCAAAATAAAGTAGCAGTCCTAATTTTCCTATAGTTGATTTACTTTTTATTTTATTTTCTCTTGGTGTCAGCGTGAGTTCCTTCTAACTTACTGCTGCTCTAGACTATTGTGGGACAGTTTAATTGGCTTTATGGCTACCACGAACATATGGATTTGACAGGAAATACCACTGTCATTTTTAGGATGAAAAAATAAAAACGTCTTACAATTTTTTTTTACTTAAACTAAATTTTATGTAAACACACACAAATCACCACTAGGCCACCACAGTCAGAGTCTCCTGTTGATGTATTAATACTTTGCCACATTTTTAAATTTCAGCTCATCCTAATGTCCAAAAGGTGGTGCTAGAATCATCTGCGTCCGATATTCCTGTTCTGTCTCCTCGTACTTCGGAAATTTCAATTCCTGCTGATCTGGATAAAACCATAACAGAACTAGCTGACTGGCTGGTCCTGATCGACCAGATGTTGAAATCCAACATTGTCACTGTCGGGGATGTAGAAGAGATCAATAAGACAGTTTCCCGAATGAAAGTAAGTACATAATGTAAAGGCTTGTCATGGAAATACCACACACAGAAGCAGACAAGATCTGTTTGGAGCTCCTTTGTTTGTCCTAAACCCTGGGAGAATGAGCTTTAAAAAACTCTCTATCTGTCAAACAGCCATGCTGTTTGGCTAGCTCCAAAGAGAAAATCGTTTCTTGCATTTTTAGTGTTTTTGTAAGATGAGGTTTACCAACTTGAAGTGTAGACTCAGTGTATTTTATTTGTATTTAAATTTTTTTTTTTAATATTTATTTTGAAAGGGAGAGACAGAGAGAGAGAGTGCACATGTACTCATGGAAGCATGTGGGGAAAG
Source organism: Panthera tigris (assembly GCF_018350195.1). Classification (NCBI taxonomy): domain Eukaryota; kingdom Metazoa; phylum Chordata; class Mammalia; order Carnivora; family Felidae; genus Panthera; species Panthera tigris. Next base: position 129,394,297 of record NC_056664.1, read on the forward strand.
GGCAGAGAGAGAGAGAGAGAGAGAGAGAGGAAGAGAGAGAATTCCAAGCAGGTTCTGCACTGTCAGTCCAGAGCCCCATGTGGGGCTTAATCTCACAAACTGTGAGATCATAATCTGAGCCAAAATCAAGAGTTGGACGCTTAACTGACTGAGCCACCCAGCCACGCCTAGACTCAGTGTATTTTAAAACCTAAAACTGATACCTTAAAGGGAGACACATCAATACAAATGTAAACTAGTGTTAGATTTAATGCCTACTGTGATGTAGGATATTTTCCTAAAGCCCCTTTTTACTTTATATTTTGTAATGAGCTTCTGTGTTTAATTGCTGACTTCAGAAGTGAGAATCTCATGCCTAGAAATTTGTTACCATGCATACACCATCTAACATAAATTTTCAGTATTCATAGTGAGCTAGTTTCTGGGCTGTGTGTTATATAGGGATACTGAAAAGGACATACCAGGTAGAAATTGGCAATGTACCATAAAATAATAACAATAACTATTGCTAACTTTTATTAGGTGCTTAAAATGTGCTGGGCAGTTTAGGAAGTATTTCACATGTATCGTCTCCTTTACTTTTTTAACAGTCTTTTGAGGTGGGTATTGAGTTTATCCCCAGACTACAAACATGTCCAAAGTGAGGCGGAGGCACTGGGTACACGTAAGTAGAGACGTTGCTCCAGCAAGGCAGAATCTGATAGAAGCCATAGCATAGCTATAAGCCACCTGTTAGGGGAGCCAGGATGAGGAAGGAGATTACTTCACAATGGTGGAAAGCGTACTGTGTGGGATTTTGACATCTGGAGATAAGTAAATGGCATTCCTGATACAGGGAACAGAGTGAATAAGGACATGAGGTAGGGGAGCGTGAGGGACATTGAGTCAACATTGGTGCAGGAAAGAAGTGTAGTGGGCGGTCAGATAGCAAAGGCAGGTTCAAGTTCACTTCCTAGACCGTGCAAAGCCCGTTGGGTTTTTAGTCTGTGAGCAGTTCTTTTTACCCCTTTTCTTTTTCTTTTTTAATTGTGGCTGAGGACTGATGATAATAGAGTGCTGCTTTGGTAAGAAGACGGGGATGCTTCTTAGTGCTTAGGATAAATTGGAGGCAAGAGATACTTAAAGCAAGCACAAGGGCCCTTTCCGAGTGGCTAAGATGATGCTATTGCAATTAACGGAAATAAGGAATAGAAGAAATGGAACGTGGATGAGGGTTTGATTGATTTAGTTTCAGATATGTTGTGTTGAGAGGTTCTTAGGCCAATTAGAAGGAAATAATCAGCATTCATTGAAATGTTTCTCTGGGATTCAGGATTAGAAGTTGTGAATAATCCATTTCAAGATAATATTTGACACTATCAGGCTAATTGAAATCTGAAAAATTAGTGAATTTATAAAGAGGAAGAGCTGGGAGAGAAGCTTTGCCACACTATTTGTACTTACTGGAAATTGTATTTTCTAATCTTTATGGCTTTTTATTAGTTCTATGTTGGGAACACTATATTCCTCATATTTTAAACCTTTTGCCCCTATTTATCAGTACTGAGATAAATCCCCTGCAGCAGCATTTTTCACGTCTGCATGCATTTAATTCGCAGTTATCCCAATAGCCTTTTTTTACTGTCTCACCCCAGCCCTGCAGGTGACATTAGTTTATATTCATATCTGATGTAGGACAGATATGCAGGGTATCATCAGCAGAAGTCCCGGCTAATGTTTTCAGACCATATTTTTTTCATAGGGATTTTCTTCACTGAATCTGCTCAGACTTCGTATAGCTGAGCTGTACGATTTTTATTATTTCTTTTTGTGAAAACTGCAGCACAGACAGAGAGTTAAGTGCTTTGCCAAGCGACCTAGATGATAAGTGGCAGAGCTGAGATTTAAACCCAGGACCCTTGCCTTCCAGCCTCTCTTTCTCTGCTAGACTGCTGATGCCTCGCTGTAGGAGGAAAACGACAATTCTGATGTCAGCACGCTGGTTTTGCTTTGTTAGTAGTACTCTTATGGTACGGCTTATGACCTATCTTAATGATCATGTGTTCTTAACAGATCACGAAGGCTGACTTAGAGCAACGCCATCCTCAGCTTGATTGTGTTTTTACATTGGCACAGAATTTGAAAAATAAAGCTTCTAGTTCAGATGTGAGAACAGCAATCACAGAAAAATGTAAGTTTTTTTTTAAATGATATATTACCCACTTTCCCTGAAAATGGTAACACACACACATACACATTTTCATAGATTATTTACCCAGAAATTAATATTATTTGATATTTGATAGTATCTATTAATAATTATAGTTTTGCTTCCATTTTTATTTTTTGTGAACACTATTATGATTCCCTTATGAATTCCTTAAAGTGTTAACCTCATTAATGTTCTAAAAATTTATTTCTTAATGTTTATTTATTTTGAGAGAGAGAGAGAGAGAGAGAGAGCAGAGGAGGGGCAGAGAGAGAGGGAGAGAGAGGATCGCAAGCGGGCTTTGTGCTGTCAGTGCAGAGCCCATGTGGGGCTCGAACTCATGAAGCGTGAGATCATGACCTGAGCCGAAATCAAGAGTCAGACACTTAACCGACTGAGCCGCCCAGGCACCCCTAACCTTATTACTTTTAATTACTGGCACATTGGATTTTGTTCCTTTTAAGTTAGGATTTCTTTTAAAGGAATCAAAAAAGAAAAGTTAGAGAAAACCATCAGAATGCAAAACCATGCTTTCATTATAATTTATTTAGTAAAACCAGATCTTGCTTTGTCTATTTAACTCCTGTTCTTCAAATTCATTCCAAAAAGAATTTATTGAGCAACTACCATGTACCTGTGGGCCGGATACTAATTTGGGAATAATTTAGTTAAAAGCAAAATAAAACAAAACAAAAAATAAACATACAAACACCACAGCAAAGATCCCTGTTTCATTTGCTTTCTGGCTTAAAATAAGCATCTGTGAAATCTGTAGACATATAAAACAGTCTAAATTCTCAAGAATGTCATGTAGGGATAGTCACTGTCTGCTTTCATCATCCCCTCTCCCATACCGCCTTCCACCCACTGTAACTATTCCATATTGTAGATATTCTTTAAAACATCCTGGAAGTTCCTAGTCTCCTTGCCTTTATTCACATTATTATTATTATTTTTTTCCTCTCGGCCTTTTCTTCCCCAGTGAAAGTCTATGCAGCAGCTAAAATGTCACCCCCTATGTGATGTCTTCCCTACCCTCTAGTAGTCCCTGGAGAACTGTATTTTCTATCTTTAGTTTCTGCTGTGGCCTTTTGCCTGATAATGTCCTTGTAGATCTCACAATTATTTTAATTCTCTCTCCTTTCCATAGACAGTAAATATTCATCTTTCTGGCCCTGGGCCTCCTACAGTGTTCAATACAAAGTAAGGACTTCATAAATATTTGGGGCAGAACATAAACTGAAAGTTACTTTATTACCTTGTCTAATATTTTCTGAGGCAAAGCAAGTCAACGCTTCCTCCCATGAAAAGTGTGTTTTGATTTCAAAATAAACGTGGCTGCAGCAACATTATTGGAACAGAGGAGTTAGCAGAGAACTTTGTCACAGTGTTGGTTTATTTTTACTGCATAAGCCATTTTTTTTCTTTCTTCATGGTTTTTTTTTTCTTTTTTTTTCCCAATTGATGGATTGCTCGGGTCTCTGTTGAAACTCTGGAGTGATCTCGTTTCCTATCACGTGGCAGGAGAGCTTCTCTGCCTCAGTGACCCCAAACTATTTACAAAGTCTTCTCCATTTTGCTTTATCCACATCTTATGTTTTCCCCACCCCCTCCTATTTGTCCACTGTTTCTTTTAAGGTTGTTTGACAAGACTTTTCTCTTTCTGAGTAGCTTCCCTTTCTAATTTAACTCCCTCTCTTTGTTTTTTTCTCCTTTTTTTTATTTGCATGGAGCCTACATGATCTTTGTCATTATTCATTCTATGGGAAAAAAAAAAGCTCAGTAGGAGTGTACTGCCTATAATAACCTGCTTTTAACACTTATTCACAAAGAATAGAACAATTTGCTTAATGATAAACCTGTGATATTTGCTGTCACTTGATGTCTTTCATGTTATTTGTTCACTATTAAAGGATTCTATTAGTAATAGGGTTGATCATAAGTACTTTATGTAACTTTTTAACTGACAAGTAGAACATTATGATGAATTTGTTCTCTCTTGAAGTAAAAAACTTAGGCAATTTATTTAAACTGTTAAAGAAGACAGCTTAAAACAGATAATTTCATTGAACAATTTTTAGAAATTATTAAACGTTAAGTATAATTTCCAGTTTTCTGAGCACTACTAAAAATGATAGCTCTTATGGCTTGCTGTAACCCTGTTATCCCAAGAAATTTTACCAGAAGGTCCCATTATGCCTTAACTGCAATATTATTTTGTGGTTAAGCTCTTGTAGGCCTGGTATTTAACCAGAGTGCTCTGCACTCTGTGTGACATCCAAAGCATCTTCTAGACATTTTTGATGTCCTACCTACTTACGATCAATGGGTTGTTGAAGTTATTCGAAGCTACTGTTTACTAGTGCCTCAGTTCAAGGTCATGAACTACCCATAAAGTAATTCATCAAAAGTTTGTTTCATTAGATCTCTCTTTCCTTAGTCCCTTGTTAAAAATGAGAAGAGGAGAGAGGGTAGGGGAGAAAAAGGGTGGAGAACAGACAGAGGAGAAAAAGAAATAGAAAGAGATATTAAAAAAGAAAGAGGACAAGATCTAGTGTCAATTTTTTTATGGTAAAGAGCTACTGGGGACATAGAACTTGAATCTAATTTGCTCTTGGTGTTTTTCTTGAACATATAAAAATACTTTCTTTCATGTTACAGTAAAACAAATATGAAAAGTATTCTTAAATAGATTATTTCCTTTCAAAATCCTGACAGCCTTAGAGCATCTCCTTTGAAGATGACAAGTGACTACATCTGTGTCTTACAGTTCTGTCATAGAGTATTGTTAAACTCTACCTTTATTAAACCAGATTCTGTGAATATAAATTAGATAGGAATTTACTTTCTTTATAATTTTTGGTTTATCCATTTAAAATAGTTGTTATTTTTATTGTGAGCTATTTCAGTGCATTAAAAATAGAATTTATTTATTTTATTTTTAAACAATTTTTTAATGTTTTTATTTATTCTTTTTTTATTAAAAAATTTTTTTTTAATGTTTATTTATTTTTGAGACAGAAACAGAGCACGAATGGGGGGAGGGCCAGAGAGAGAGGGAGACACAGAATCAGAAGCAGGCTCCAGGTTCTGAGCTGTCAGCACAGAGCCCGATGCGGGGCTTGAACTCATGGACCGCAAGATCATGACCTGAGCCAAAGTCGGACGCTTAACCGACTGAGCCACCCAGGCACCTCTGTTTTTATTTATTCTTGAGAGAGAGAGAGAGAGAGAGAGACAGAGAGAGACAGAGCGTGAGCAAGGAAGGGGCAGAGAGGTAGATACAGAATCCAAAGCAGGCTCCAGGCTCTGAGCTGTCAGCTCAGAGCCCAACGTGGGGCTCGAACTCACAAGCCATGAGATCATGACCTGAGCTGAAGTTGGACGTTCAACCAACTGAGCCACCCAGGCACCCCATTTAAAATAGAATTTAGAGGGGCACCTGGGTGTCTCAGTCGGTTAAGCATCCAACTCTTGATTTTGGCCCAGGTCATGATCTCACAGTTTGTGAGTTCGAGCCCTTCATCGGGCTCTGAGCTGACAGAGTGGAGCCTGCTTGGGATTCCCTCTGTCTGCCCCTCCCCAGCTGTCTTTCTCTCTCTCTCTCTCAAAATAAATTTAGAAAAAGATTTAAAAATAAATAAGTAAATAAATAAATAAAATAGAATTTAGGGGCACCTGGGTGCCTCAGTCGGTTAAGTGTCTGACTCTTGATATTGGTTCAGGTCATGATCTCATGGTTCATGGGATTGAGCCCTACATTGGGCTCTGTGCTGACAGTGTGGAGCCTGCTTGGGATTCTCTCTCTTTCTCTCTCTCTCTCTCTCTCTGCCCTTCCCTCACTCTCTCTGTCTCTCTCAAAAATAAATAAACTTAAAAAAATTCCCCTAAGATGTATGTACCAATTTGCCTTCTTTTTCTTTTCCATTTATAACCTTACTTATGATGGACTTGGTGTCAGGTATTTTTCCCCTTTACTGAAAGTTACTTTCTGGGATTATTTTTATAATGTCTCCTCCAGTGGAAAAGGTCAAGAACCAGTGGGATAGCACTCAGCATGGTGTCGAGTTAAGACAGCAGCAGCTGGAGGACATGATTATCGACAGTCTTCAGTGGGATGATCACAGGGAAGAAACCGAGGAGCTCATGAGAAAATATGAGGCTCAACTCTACATTCTCCAACAAGCTCGAAGGGATCCACTCATCAAGCAAATTTCTGATAATCAAGTAAGACTCATAGATTTTTTTTTTTTTGCATGATCAGTTTGTTGGATGTACTTTTTTGTTCCGTCATGAACTGTAATTTTGGGGACCCTTGTCATGATGTTTTCACAAGTGCTTAGAATATACATCTAAATTTATATTAAAAAATTTGACCAGGAAGGTTTTTGAAAAAAATTGGAAGGCATAACAGATAGAAATGTGCCTGTATGCCAGATTTATCCCTCACTGGTTCTTTGCAAATGGAACACAACCATGAACCAGCATCTAGAAAGATAGGAACCCTCCTCCTTTTACTCCCTTCCATGTCTACCCTGAAGGTTATTTTTATTTATGAAATTCTCTGAGATCTTCGTTTGAGGCTACCATAGTGACCAAATCAGGTAACAAGTGTAGTTTCTTTTAGTACCTTTATAACCAACTGCTTTATCTGTACCATAAGAATAGGTGACTTTTTGTGATTGGTTTGAGTATAAAGTTGACAACATCGAACATTAATGGTATTTTTAAAGTGCTGTTTTGTATTCTCTCTATAGAAAATATTTGGGGCACCTGGGTAGCTCAGTGTGTTAAGTGTCCACCTCTTGGTTTTGGTTCAGGTCATGATTTCACTGTTTGTGAGGTCAAGCCCTGCATCAGACTCTGCACTGATAGCCTGGAACCTGCTTGGGATTCTCTCTCTCCCTCTCTCTGCCCCTCCCCCCACTCACGCCTACTCCCTCTCTCTCTCAAAAATAAGTAAATAAACATTTTTAAAAAAGAAAATATTCTTGGGTTGGGGGTTATAGGTGTTAGGTTATATTTTGGTATAACGTTTCTTTGCCCTTCAGGTAACTTAAGATGACAGTGTACATTTGTGAAGAATATAATAAAGATATAATAAAGAATATGTGGGAGAGAAAATATAAAACCTGAGAACATGTATTTATTCTTCATGCTTGTAGACTTTCCACAGTTACAATTTAGAAGTCAAGTGGCCGGGTGTCCTGATTTTGTGGATGGTTTTGTGTGTTTATGATATCTGCAGATTGTTTTAATTAAATGACTCCAGTATAATAGTCAGCAAAGTTGACTGAAATAAAATAAAAAGTGATACCAATGCTTCAATCAGCAGATATTAAAAATATTCCTTTCTAAACAATAGTGTGGCTCTTTTCTGCTTCAACTTTAGGGTGATTTTTTTTGCCAGTTGCTATAAAAAGCATTATAGGAACATTCCTCTGTCATTTGGATTTCATGGGGAGTATCTAGGTCCGGGGGTTCTGAGAGGTGGAAACCCAGTGCATGTGGACACACTCTGCATCCGTGTAGTTATTTAAGCAACTCTCAGTAAACCTCGCTTGACTCCTTGATCCACCCAAGCAGTTAACTTTGTCAACACACAGAGTGATCCAGGGGCACAGAAGACTTCCATGTTGTTGGCCCTTTTCATTTCTGCCAGTATGTAGAAGAACTCTATAGTAAGTTTATTCCTGTATGATTCACATTGCTATAAGGATCAGGTATATAGCAGAACAAATGGAAAAGATAAATGGTTTGAGGAAGTAAAATATCTCAGAGAAGAAAAAAAGAGAGTCTTGTAATATCATCTGCTATGTACTTGATCATTTCCTAGACACTTGCCTTTTCCCTTCCAGAATTACTTTTAATTAAGCTTATGTTCAAGAGTTTGTCTCATAATTTGCTTTTTTCTTTTGATATTTGTGTCTAAAACATGTCACAACCTCCGGGGAGGATGAGTGTTTAGGTAATACTAGTTACCGAGACCAAGGCTAATCATTACCCCTACAATTACACCTTAGATATTGCTTCAAGAACTGGGTCCTGGCGATGGTATTGTAATGGCATTCGATAATGTCCTGCAGAAGCTGCTTGAGGAATATGGTAGTGATGACACCAGGAATGTGAAGGAAACCACCGAGTACTTAAAAACATCATGGATCAACCTCAAACAAAGGTAACACTAAGGGCCTGGCAGGTAAATGCATGTAGAGGTGAGAATTGAGTTGCTTTGGCTTTCTCATGGAAACATGCCAAATATGGGACTACTAGAAGTATATCTTATTACTTTTAAAAAATTTTTGTACTGTGCCGAGTTACTATTTTCACACTTAGTACAGAAGGTATATTTATACATTATCTACTTGAATTTCTGCAGTGGGGTTCTCCTTGAGTGAGGCTAAACCTTGCCATAGATCATTTTATGTGCTCTGATTTTCCTCGGCTTCCCAGCATTACCTGGAATACATCCTGTAGTACTCTGGTGGTAAGGACCAGTTCAGTATTTACAGATGCATTAGGGTAATATCACCCCTAATTGTAATTAAAATAGTGTACTCTTTGGCCAGGTCATCCTCAGTTGAGGCTGAGAACACACGGATCCAACACCAGGCTTCTGAAACATGCTATGTATATTTAGGGCTTCAGCTAATCTATTTTCATTCCATTACTCTGTCAAGCCAGTATATTTGGAAGAATCTAAAATAGCATATGTGTTTATAAGAGAGATTTTCCTGTCAGTTGAACACCTAGGGTCTGAGGAACTGTAAGCAGTGGTTAGAGTCTCTTTAAGATAGCATACTTACATTGATCATCAGGAAAAAGCGTTTACTTCCTGCATGGTACTGGGAATGCCTGTGTCTAATAAAATTATGCTCTCACACACATCTTTATATATTCAAATACAACCAACTGCCTGAAAGCTAATTTGTATCAAAACACATTTTATTTTGCAGTGAGTAAAATGGATGATATTAGAACACCTTATGATACAAGTTATTGGTAATAAAGTATGGCCAAGCATTTAATAACAGTTTGACGTGGAGGTGTTTTATGCATTTTTACAATGTCATTTTTGGAGTCTTCAAAGTAGATTTTTAGGAAACTCAAAGTAAAGAATTAAAAGGCAGTATATGAGTGTGAATATATATGTTGCTACACATACCTAGGATTCTGGAGGAAATAAGACTAAGATAGCAGATACAAAACTTCAGAGTAGTTAAAGCCGAAGATAGCTATAATGCTGCCCTTTCTAGCATTTTAGTACATCTGTTGTCTTTTGTTGTAATTGGTTACTTGGATGTAGTAAGGATCCCAAAACTAGGGTAGGGAAGAGGGTGAATTAAAAACAGCTATAGGATAAATAAGTCCTGGGGACTGCATGGCATCCATAGTTAACCATACTGTATTGTATATTCAAATATTATTCGAATGTATATTCGAATGTTATGTATATTCGAATATTACCAAGTAGGTTTTAAGAGTTCTCAGCACAAGAACAAAAAAATGTGTAACCCTGTGTGGTGATAGACGTTAATTAAATTTACTGTGTTAATCATTTTGCAATATATACTTGCATCAAATTACTGTTTTATACCTTAGGGTGCTTTCCTAAAACTAACGCAATATGATATGTCAATTATATCTCAATTTAAAAACCCAGCTTTAACACTAAGATAGTCCTTAAGTATACTTTATCTGTGTGTCTCCAAAAATCCATATGTAAGAATTATGACTTTGTTTTTGTTGTAAACGATACCAAAAACACTGATGACTTAGGAATGTGAAGCCTGCTTTATTTAGCACCTCCAATTCTTTTTTTTTTTTTTTTGCTTTTACTTTGTAAATATTTTAAGACAGCCTACAGCAGTAGTTAGATTAGATGGAAGAGGCAATTAAAAATGAATTATATTCCAAGGTGATCTTTCATTTATCAGAGCTAAGACAAGCACAGTGTTCCAATTTTATGGTAGTTACAAGTCATTGTCCTTATTGTATTTTCTTACTGCATTTTGGAGGGAAATACATCAACATTAATATTTAGACACGATTTAGGTATATTACTATCTATAAAGCAGGGAAAATACAACAAAAATGTAGCTCACAGGATCCTTTCCTGAGTGACAGCTGGAGTTTCTATGTATTTCTAGAATTTTCCCTTCTAAACAGTGATACTTACAATTTTTAACTGTTTTAATTGGAGACCTTTCTAGAATATACAAATCTTTCCTTGCCTTAAACAAAATATATAAACTTACAACAAACATTTAAAAAAAATCCTTGGCGTTCTTATTGTGATAGGTAGAATTAAAGAACTTTAAGGGCTATATACAATCTTACAGTTCATTTAAGCCAGTGTTTCTCGATGTTTTTATATTATCAACTCTCAGAGAGCCTTGTGAGATCCCCACTCCCATGAAATTTTAATACCATGGGTATACTGTATATCTCTTTCTGTACTTTACAGTTGTGCTTTATACATAAAAAGGGTACATTTTTCCACTCCCCTCCCTGACCCTGCCCCACCAAAGAACCACTTTTCACCTCCACTGAGAATGTGTGGTCCAGTGTAATGCCCTCAGGCTCTGAGAAGTTAAATGACATGTTCAAAGTCACATGGCAGAGCCAAGATGATAATTTTCTATACTAAGGTATGATAATGCTCTTCATGCTCTGAGTTCTGAAGAGTTGGTAGTAAATTTATTCAGGCTACTGTACTTTGTAAGATCTTCTGCTTTATTTTTAGTGTATAAATTTTATTGGGTGTCTTCCCATTGTCAGGATCTGTGCTAATATGTTCACATGCATTATTTTATTTAATCTGCAAGCCATACGAGACAGGCTGCGTTTTCATCAATGCCATGTCGATGAATAGACTGAAGCAGAGGAAAGTTAAGGAACACCCGAGATCACACAGCTCTTAAAAGCAGAACTGAGACTGGTATCCAGACCTTTTTGACTATGCAGTCAGTCTTACCTTCTTTAAGAATAATTTTGTTCTTCTTCCTTGTTATGGGAATGTCAGCTATTGCTGTGACTGCTCTGTGTACCCGCCTCTCGGATCTGTCTGTGATTCCACTTAATGTTTCTTATCTGTGTTGAGTTTAGAAACCAGATCTGATTAACGATACAGGGGCCTCTGCCGATGAATAATGTAACACTCTCCAGTATGTGGCCATTGTGCCCTCTGCAGTGGTCGCTGAGAGGGTTTATACAAGGGCTCTCCTCTTATCTCAAAGCCATACTCTGTATATGCGTCATTGTCAGCCAAATTCGGGGAGGGAGGTGAGGGGTTATTATACTTGCTCATGGAATACTGTCATTGTGGCATAATGTGTGAGGTTTAATATCAGCTTTCAAAGGAAATGTTTTGTATGAATTGCAATTGGCCTAAGTAATTTGGCCATTCACAGTTATAGGGCCTCAGTCCCTTATCTACAATGCCAAAATGCAATATGCTCTGATAACAGAAAGCTTTGAATTGACATGAGGCTGTTTATTATAGCCTTTATTTGTCCTGCTTAGTATAAATAGCCTTGTTCCTAGCTGCAGAAATATTAATGTGTTTGCTGCCTCAGACCCTACTTGGGGGTAATATGTCATACAGATACATTCATAATAATAATTTTTTATTGTACAGAAAGTTCTTAATTCTGAAACACAGCTAGCTCCTACTATGTTGGATTCTGCAAACAACAGGCCTGTTTGTAATGTCTAACTAACAGACATGGATTGATCACTGCTCTTTTCATCTGTGAAATTGTTTTCCTCTTACATCTCTTAATGGCAATTCACAATTTTTTTTTTTAGTGTAAGTTGAGATTATAGTGTGAGTTGAAATGTGCTCATAGTAACTTTTGAACTGTGGATGTCTGATTCGGGTCTGAAATGGTGTTTAGCCCTAGAGTGCCTATGTATATGTATATGTGTATGTATATATGTACGTATATGTGTATGTATATGTATACATATACTTGCCTACATGCATACCCATACACACACCTAGTGATCTACGTTGAAATACTGTAAAGGAAATGAGACAATATCCTTTTGTGCTATAAGGACCATCTTATACATCATTAATCACGATGTGCTGGGAAGATGGAAGATTCTGTGCAATGAGCCTACTCTCTTTGTGATCCATGAATATGCCATCAGTGAGGTTGGAGGTGGGACTGAGAGATTTGGAGAGGACCACACGTAATGTCAGCATCTGGGTTGGGTAGGGCAGAGAGCTTCCTGTGGGAACTTTAGTATTGCTGGGCAGAGATGACTGCCTCTTTGTGGTTGGTCGTAATAAACGTAAAGGGAAGATAGCCCTGTTATCGTGTTCTTTAGCACTGCTCATCTCCTCAGAGGCAAATAGAAGGAATGCAGATGGTACATGGGTTGCAGGGGAGAGGAAGGGGTTTGTGAGGTAGTGAGATGGAGATTGCTCTCAGTCCATAATCATGGGTAAGATGTCTCTTTCGCTGGGTGGTACAGCCCCCACTAGAGCCTGTGGCTCGGCAGGCAGATCTTAAATTGAATTTCAGACACTACTTACCTGTTGAGGTGGGGAGCAACCCTTTTAACCAGTATGCAGTGACCATGGGCCTGGAGGTCATTATATGAACATAATGGGTAAATGCCTTGTGCTTTGAAAGAGTAAGGTTTTGCCTGGAAGATGAGAGAAACAGTATTTTCCTGGAAGTGGCAATGGAAAGCAAGGAAGAGGACCCTTATTCCAATTACGCACCCTGGGGCATATAGGATCTGTGAGGAGAAAGAAAAAAACGCCATTAAAATTTTCCAGAGGAACTGATGTTCCTAAGGAAGCCAATTTCCCTTAAGATGAAGGGGTTGATCTGTGGTCTGCTGATCATAGAAGAGATTTCTGGACATAATAGAAGAAGGGTTTTGGGGGTGAGTTGGGGTTGACTGGGGAAGGTGCAGAGTAGTATTGGAGTTAAGTCCTATATTGGCTGGGTAATGAAGACTGGATATTTGGTAGTGATTTAGCTAAAAGGGAAACAGGATGTGGTGATATAAATTCTGTCACAGAAATAGTTCTGTGGTCTTAGCTATTTACTTGCTGGCTGCAGCAGCCCTAGGGAGAGCAACTCCTTTGGGTTGTACAAGGTCAATGGCAGGCATCATCGAGTGGGGGTGGGGCCAGTGGGGGCTCCTTTCTTGAGCTTCCCAATTGGTATGGCATTAGCAGTTTAGAATAGTCTCCTTAAATCCCATGGAGTGAATATTTCAATGCTTGATGATGACCCAATCTCTGTGTAACAAAGACTGGTCACCAAAAGACAATAGATTGTGGGGTATGTCTGTAGAGACTAATTCTTCATTAAATCAACTGCATTTCCCCAAAGTGTGCTTTAATACATTTTTTAGCGAAATGTTATTTTATTTACCAAAGAACAAAATTACCTTATGAAAGTATCCATTGAAAAGCTTAAAGAATTGTTTCATTGTAAGTTTTCTACATGCCACTCAAACTACTGATGCCACTATTTTCCTCTCAAAGGAGATAAATATATTTAAATCTCATGTAACTGTAAAGGTCACTTTTTAAGTATAGCAAAACTTAGCAACACATATCTGTGAGTTTCTTAAGGTATTCTTTTCATTAAAGCAAAAAAAAAAGAGACATATTTAGTTGTATTCACTCTTTTGACCCAATTATAACCACATGCACACTTGATTAAATAATATGTCTTGTAGCTTAACTTATCAAAGTATTGTTTAACGTCTTTAAAGTAACATTTGAAAAGTCAGTTATATGGGTGGCCATGTTTTGTTAGGCTGCAAAATAACCATAGCTATTTTGTAGAATATAGCTGGTTTTGTAGCAGAAATCTCTTCCAAAAGCTGAGTTTACCTTTTAAAAATCCCAGTTCCCTTAAATATAAACTATTATAAATCTGTTACCCATGGATTCCTCAAATCTTTTATGAGAAGCTATTTATATGTTCAGTCTGCACCATTACTTGTCCCAAAGAATTCTATAGTCTGTTACTTCTGTTTGAAGTTAAAATTCTTGTTTCTGCTAAAGTTACCCTTCTAAACTTCAAATATTGTTATCTTTTAGGCTTTCAGGTTATCCTTTATTCTTTATAGGCTAAAAACTATTTAAAAAAAATTTAAAGATTTTAAAAAATTTTCTCTACCTTTGTCTAGTAGCCACAGTGTCCTAAACTTGAAATTCCCCCTGCCTTTTTTTTTTTCTCCTATAATAGTGCTCCTGCCCCTATATTCTCTCATTACACTTCTCAGAACCTCTTCTGGCTCTTCTGATCTTTTCTTAAGATGTAGCAAACCTGAACTGCCAGATATACACTCTTCACTGAGAATTGTAGACCAATGCCAGTTCAGTGCTGATGTGCTCTTAAGAACTTGCACATGAGTTCTTTCCAACCTTTTTGCTGCCTACACAACACTCATGTATCCTCGTCAGTTACATTTCATTTACATGCAGTGATTCGTGATGATGCTGGATTTGAAGCTAGGGATGGGGGCGAGAATGAAGAGTCTCTTCTATAATCTCTGTGATGGATTATGTAGTTTTAAAAGGACCCCTGGTCGGGCACCTGTGTGACTCAGTCAGTTAAATGTCTAACTCTTTTTTTTTTTTAATTTTTTTTTAACGTTTTATTTATTTTTGAGACAGGGGGAGACAGAGCATGAACAGGGGAGGGTCAGAGAGAGGGAGACACAGAATCTGAAACAGGCTCCAGGCTCTGAGCTGTCAGGCACAGAGCCCGATGTGGGGCTCGAACCCACGGACCGCGAGATCATGACCTGAGCCTAAGTCGGCCGCTTAACCGACTGAGCCACCCAGGCGCCCCAAATGTCTAACTCTTGATTTCAGCTCAGGTCACAATTTCAGGGTCATAGGAAGGAGCCCTGCATTGGGCTTTGTGCTGAGCATATAGCCTGCTTGGGATTCTTTCTCTCCCTCTCTCTGTTCCTCCCCCATGCATGTGCACATGTGCACTCTCTCTCCCTCTCTCTCAAAATAAATAAAAACTAAAATAAAAGGACCTCTGGAGACTCTGAAATGGGTCCTTTCCTCGTCTAGTTGAGGCAAATTATTTTAAAGGATAGAAAAAAATTGGAGATATCAAGTGATTTATCTGAAGCCATATAGTTAGTGAACGTCAGAGGTGGTAGAATTAGTTGGTTTTCTGAGAGCAGTGAACAAATGGCATTAAAGGTAATTTATTAACTTGTGTGATGAAGTGTGCATACATATTCCTGAGACTTTCATTTGAGCAATTATTTTGGCCTTATGATAGTATGATAAATCATGTGTAATTCCTTAAAAATGGATAAAATTTCTTGTAGTGTCCGGTATGCCATACTTACCACTGGATCTCACTTTAAAAGAAGAACAAAATGGGTGATATGTTACCTTTGAGTTATATTCTATTTTAAATTGCATGTGAAATTATATTTAAAAATCAGACTATAAGTTAATGCACACTATGATTACAAGTTTTAAAATGTATATTTATTATAATAATATGAAGACAATTTGGACTGCTATAGAGTTTAGTTCCCAGTATGTTCATTATTTTAAATAATTGATTACATTCATGATAAAAAAAAAAATCTGACACCCAGATATATGTGAGCTTGAAAAAATTCTCTGGGACATTTATTATTAAATTGCACATTTGCATGCTGTAAGCAAATTAATTTCCCAGTGTTTCACTAAATGCATATACAAGATTAGGGAAAATGTTATTTGTTGAGTGTTTATTTTTATATTTCTTTTACTTTATTTTTTTTACTTTATTGATACATTTATGTATATATACCTCATTTTGTCCATGAATTATTACAGGATGGGAGACGTTATTTCTGTTTTTGTTAATGCATTCAGTGCATACTGGAATTGCTACTGTGTGTAGGCCTTGGGGGTACCAGGTGCGCTGATGATCCAGAAGCTTCTCACAGACAACAAAATAGTCACTTTTGGTCATGATTGGAGATGTGATAAGGTGGCAGAATGTCTTCCCAGGTAGGGAGATTATCTTGGATCATCTGAGTGGACCCCGTTCTATGACATGCGTCTTCATGAAAGTAAAGATGGAGGAAGGGGTCAGGAGCCAAGGAATATGGGTGATCTCCAGCCAGAAGCTGGAAATGACAAGGAAACAGGACTATCTCTAGGGCCTTCACCAAGGAATGTGGCTTTGCTGACAACTTGATTTAAGTCTGGGGAGCTCTATTTCAGAAACTACCTGACAGAACTGTGAGGTAATAAACTCAGGTGGCTCGAAGCCGTTGAGTTTGTGGAGATCTGTCATAGCAGAAAGGGCACACTAACAGCCAGGGTAAAGGACATCATGTGATTGTGTGGGACAAAGTGCCTGCACTTCATTGCAGGTGTCTGCACCAAGTTCTGGGGGGAGGGGAAGGTGAGCAGGAATGGGGGTGGGGATGAAGGATATTTAAAGTAAAGAAAGTAAACACTAAAGCTCTGGACCGAGGATTAGTGATTGGTTCATGTTTAAAGGTAAATAAATAAACCCATTGGATTCTCAGACATTTGCATCCTTTTTTCTAGGCTGGGCATTCTTAAGGTTTAATAGAGCTAATCTATAATCTGTTTTTACATTAGCTGTTTGCCACATAACCTATTACGTACATGTGAATATTCTTCAAAATAAATGATAATGATCTGTAAAATTAAAACATTTGACTTCATCAAATTTTATAGTCATCAATTTTACGTGAGTGTTAAGAGGTGCCTACTCATGGTCAACTAATTGCATGTGTGTACTCCTGTAATTTTTTGCTTTTTAGTACCTTTTTGGTACTGCCTTTATTTGGTTATTCGTAATAGTTTTTCTGTTGATGTTTTAAAAACTGGGTGGAAGATTAAACAACACCAGTACTGCCAACCACCCAAATTCTAGTGGGTAACTTCTAAAATTTAAAAAGTAACGAAATAGGGGCGCCTGGATGGCTCACTCAGTTGAGCGTCTGACTTTGGCTCGGGTCGTGATCTCACAGCTCGTGGGTTCAAGGCCCGCATCAGGCTCTGTGCTGACGGCTCAGAGCCTGGAGCCTGCTTCGGATTCTGTGTCTCCCTCTCTCTCTGCCCCTCCCCTGCTTACACTGTCTCTGTCTCTCAAAAATAAATGAACATTAAAAAAATTTTTTTTAAATAAAAAGTAAAGAAATATATACATATGTTTTAAAAAATTAGAAGTACTTAAAGGTGTATTACAAAATATAGTGGTTCTCTCACTGTTCACCATGGTTCCTCCCCCCCCACCGGGAGCAACTACTTTATCTTCTTTTGGCTTCTCCTTATGTCATTTATACATTTGCATATTCTAAATAAAATGAGTATACCATTATCTTCCAATACATCAATATTAGATATTGTGTATTGATATCCTATTCTGGTAAATACATAGGGCATAGCTTTCTCATGCCACTGTTCTCTTCCCTTCCTCATCATTGAATTTTTTTTCACTTTATTTTTATTGTGGTAAAATATGCATAACATAAAATTTACCATCTTAACTATTTTTAAGTCTATAGTTCAGTGGTATTAAATATTCATGCCGTTGTGCAGCCATCACCACCGACCATGCCCATAACTCTTTTCATCTTGCAGAGTGAAAACTCTGTGTTCATTAAACGATAACTCCCCATTCTTTCTTTCTCCCATTCCTGGCAACCACCATTTTACTCCCTGTTTGGATTTGACTACTCTAAGTACCTCATGTAAGTGAAATTATACAGTATCTGTGTTTTTTTTGACTAACTTATTTCGCTTAGTATAATGTGCTGAAGGTTCATCCATGTTGTAGCATATGTCAGAATTTCTTTCCTTTTTAGGGCTTAATAATGTTTCCTTGTATGTATAGATCACATTTTACTTATCCATACATCAGTTGATGGACACTTGGGTTGCTTCCACATTTTACTTATTGTGAATTATGCTGCTGTGAACATGGGGGGCAAATGTTTTCAAGATGCTGCTTTAAATTCTTTTGGGTGTATCCACAAAAGCAGAATTGATAGATCATATGTTAATTCTATTTTTAATTTGTTGAGGAATCACCATACTGTTTTCCACAGTGGCTATATCATCTCATTGCTGAATTTTTATTTTTATTCTTAATTTTTTTTAAATTTTTTAAATGTTTATTTATTTTAAGAGAGAGAAAGAGAAAGAGAAAGAGAAAGAGAGAACACCCAAGTGGGGAAGATGCAGAGAGAGAGGGAGCGAGAATCCCAAGCAGGCCGTGCACTGTCAGTGCAGATCCCGATGCGGGGCTTGAACCCATGAACTGTGAGATTGTGACCTGAGCCAAAACCAAGAGTCAGTTGCTTAACAGACTGAGCCACCCAAAGGCCCCTTAATGCTGAAGTTTTAGATAAACAGTTATTCTGTGTTGACACTGTTATGTGTGTCTAAACATCATCAACAGCCAAGCACTGAAGTTTATTATAATTTTGCTTCTTGTTTTTTTCATCTGAAATTAATAATTGCCTTGCTTTTATGTACTTAGGTTCCTTTGTACCTATTACTAATTCTTCCCACATTTGTCAATGACCTGACAGTATAATTTCTCACAAAGTCGATCATAGTAAGCAATCTATTACTTCTAATATTTTTACTTAGAGACATTTCTTCTGTAGACATACTTTCTGGGCCATAATCCTGAGGATTTTCTGTGCTTTTCTCCTAGTTTGGAATCCCTGTTTCATGGATCTAATGTGGGTTTGTCTTTTTTTGTGTGTGTGCGCATGTTTTTCTTTTCTCTTTTGGGTTATTTCCTTGTTTTGTCCGAATGTATCCTTTGTTAGCTTCATCTAGTTAAAACAAAAAAACATAGCCCTCATCTGACCCAATTCATTGGCTGTCTCTTTTGAGATCTCTTCTCACCATTAGCGTGAAGGTCTGTTTGCTTCTCCCTCTCTTGGCTCCCCTGTTTTTTGCTTCTTATATATATATTTTTTCCTGGTTTATAATCTTGATTGTCCTTTTCCTATAAATACTTATTATAATACTGTTACAAGGACTCTGAGAAATATGGAGATATACAAGAGTCCTTCTGCCCATAGTGAGTCTACAAAACAGGAGGACAAAAAACAAATACATGTAATACAAAGTAAAATTTAAGTGTGTAACAAGATCACAATCCAAGGGCTTTTCCAGGATCCATGTTTTTTAAAGCTTTTTTTTTTTTTCCGAGAGAGCTGCGTTAGCAGGGGAGAGGGGTGGGTGTGGGAGGGGGAGGGAAGAAAAAGAGAGAGAGAGAGAGAGAAAGAGGGAGAGAGAATGTCTTAAACAGGCTCCACACTCAGCACACAGTTCATGGAGCTCAGTCCCACAATCCTGGACATGACCTGAGTTGAAATCAAGAGGCTGACACTCAACCGACTGAGCTACCCAGGTGCCCCCATGTGATTACTTTCTGGATAAAGAGGAGCAGTGACCTTTTATGAACTTAAAGCAAGGAAATCTAATTGGGCTGGGATGTTCTGAAGAAGGTGGTCCTTACCCCTGAAAGAATTGGCAGGATTTTGATAAGTGGAGGTGGTTAGAAGGACATTTTTATGTGGATATGAAGTTTTTGGGTGGACACAGTATTAAGAATATCCTAGAACAATAGGAGCATACCATGTTGATCTGAAGAGAGTTTTGGAGAGATCTAGGGAATAAGTTAGAAAAGTGAATTCGTGACAGACTGTGGAGGACATTGAGTTTCAGGAAAAGCAATTTGGGTTTATTCTAGGCAACCAAACACTACTGGAGACTGTTTAGTAGGTAAATGCTCAGATGAGGTTGATGACTTTCTAGAATGGCTTATGAATGGGAACATAAAGCTTTCGTGCCTGGCTTTTTTGACTTAGCAAAATGCATTTGAGATTCCATCCATGTTGTTGCATCTGTCAGTTTATTGTTGAGTAGTATTCCATTGTATGCATACACCACAGTTTATCTATTTACCACCTGATGATATTTGGGTGATTACCTGTTCGGGGCCATTATGAATAAAGCTGCCTCAAAGATTTGGATGTGGATTTTGTGTGAATATATGTTTTCATTTCTTTTGAGTAAATACTTGGGCGTAGGATTGCTAGATTGTTCTTGAGTACATGGTTAACTTTATTAAAAGTTTTTCGCTGGCGGTACCATTTTGCACTCCCATTTGCAATGTATGAGTGTGGCAGTTATTCTACATTTTCCCCGGTACTTGGTATAATAATTTTCTAAAGCCATTCTAATGTCTCATTGTGGCTTGAATTTACATTTCTCTGATGAGTACTGATGATGAGTATGTGCTTATTTACCATCCGTGTATCTTCTATGATGG
The DNA here is from genome assembly GCF_018350195.1 of Panthera tigris. Taxonomy (NCBI): domain Eukaryota; kingdom Metazoa; phylum Chordata; class Mammalia; order Carnivora; family Felidae; genus Panthera; species Panthera tigris. The sequence continues at coordinate 129,414,823 of NC_056664.1, forward strand.
CCTGTTTAAATCTTTTACCCATTCATTTAAGAATTTGTTTATTGATGTGTGAAGATTGATGTTCATTGTAAAATCCAAGACTACAGAAAAGTACAAACAGGAAAGTGAACCACCTTAAATCCCAGCACCTAGAAATAACTGTTTTAATATTAACATTACAGGCATTTATCCTTTTATCTAAATATACAGACAGTCCTGTGTATAAGACAGATGGATGGATGCATGATGTATGGATAAATGAGTGGATGGGGTAGAAAATATATATAAATATAAATGAGATTATATTACACATACTGATTTTTTTATTGTTATATAGTTCACATACCATGAAATTAACTCTTTTAAAGTGTACAACTCAGTGATTTTTAGCATATTCACCATGTTGTGCAACCACAACAATACTCTCAATTTCAGAACATTTTATCACCCCAAAGAGAAACACAATACCCATTAGCAGTCAATCCACATTGCCTTCTTCTCCAGTCCTAGGCAACAACTAATCTCTCTTCATTCTGTGTGGATTTACCTCTTTTGGAAATTTCATATAAACATGAATGGAATCACACAATATGTAGCCTCTTATGTCTGGCTTCTTCCACTTGCCATACTTTCAAGGTTGATACATGTTATAGCGTGTATCGGTATTTCACTCCTTTCTATGGTTGAGTATACTACATGTATACTACATTTTATCTATCCATTTCTCTATTGATAGACATTTGGGTTGATTCTACCATTTGGCTATCAGAAATAATGATGCTATATGAAAATTTGTGTGCAAGTGTAGATATATGTCTTCAGTTCCCTTGGGTTTAAACACTTAGGGTGTAATTGTTAGTATCCACTTTTAGCATTTTTTTTTTTTTTTTTTTTTTTTTTCTCATTATGGAGCTTTGAGGCATAAAAAGTTTTAAAGGTTGAATATACAGGAATGTATACCTCTTAAATGTTTACATTTATTTATTTTGAAAGAGAGAGAGAGAATGCATGAGTGATCACAAGTGAGGGAGGGGCAGAGAGAAAGAGGGAGAAAGAGAGAATCCCAAGCAGGCTCCACGCTGTCAGCGCAGAGCCTGATGCAAGGCTAAGTCTCATGAACCGTGAGATCATGACCTGAGATGAAATCAAGAGTCGGATGCTTAACCAACTGAGCCACATAGTTGCCCAGGAATGTATCTGTCTTAAATCATGCAACTCCATGATAGTTCTATGTATTAGTTTTGACTTTGGTTTAATGAAGAGTTTATAGAAACTTGATTTTCCAATGTTTCCCAAATGTAATATTATTAAATCAGTTTAAAGAACCAATTTGTATTGATTTGAGTTGTTTTAAAATATGTAAAGTAAGCCCTTAAAATTATTTTCATTTTGTCATATTTCTTCAGATTTTACTGCTTCCTAGAATTCATTTAGTCACTTGTTGCATGAATATTTATTGATACTTCCTTTGAGTGTTAGGCATTATGCTAAGGTATTGAAATAAAATATCAGGGAATAACTTAATATACAATTAGGAGTTGTAAAATGGAGTCATGATTATTTTATGATATGGGTGTTATTTTGTTCATGTTTATATGTCTCTCTCCCTGTTCTCACTATTCACATCACTCCTCTCATTCAGAATTATTCAAGATACACAGGTCAATAAATGTCCCAGTTACATTAGGCACTTAAATAATAAAGGTTCCTCGGAGGCTGTTAATGTGTTTTTCGGGGTTGCACGGTCCGGACTGTCACACCGGAAGTCATGGAAACGTGCGTGTCGTGTTGTTACTTGCAGCGTTGGCGACAGACAGAGCGCCTTGGAAGCTGAACTGAGGACAGTGCAGGCCTCTCGTAGGGATCTGGAGAACTTCCTGAAGTGGATACAAGAAGCAGAGACCACAGTGAACGTGCTTGCAGATGCCTCTCAGCGGGAGAATGCTCTTCAGGACAGCGGCTTGGCCAGGGAGCTCGCACAGCAGATGCAGGCAAGTGCACGGGACACTGCACCCGGTGTTTTTATTTTTACTGCGCTCTTTTGATGCAGCTGCATGCAAATTTATTACCATTAAAAGGTGAGGTTGTTACCTAATTCTGTTAGGAGATCCATGCTCCCCTGTGAATAATTGGTTTCTGGAAATAAGATCTATAAAATACTTTTACTTAATAATAGAGGAAAACCCCGTTTTATGGAAGTAATAATTGTTTATTTACACTAACAGACTCAGAGCTGTTCTGTTTTTGTCATTTTAAGCCCTATTACACTTAGCCTTATTGAATCCTAAATTATAAGGGCACCTCCTTTTTTTTTTTTTTTTAACATTTATTTATTTTTGAGACAGAGAGAGACAGAGCATGAACGGGGGAGGGTCAGAGAGAGAGGGAGACACAGAATCTGAAACTGGGTACCTCCTTTTAATATGAAGTTGTTTCTTTCTCCATTTATTATAAAGTACTTAATATAAAAGCTGCAAAGGCTCTGTGGCTTAATTTACAACTACGAACATTAGGCTTAAGAACATTATTACTTTTATGTCATTAGCTCGATACTATGATTGTATATGGAGTCTGAGGTTCAACTATCTCTCCTCTATGAAACATGCTAACACAAAATCTTTCCTTTACAAAAGTTTATGAGAAATGTCACGTAGCACATCTGTATCTTTTCTCTGCCCCCAAGTACAACTGCTTCAGTGCCCTTGAATTTACCATCTTTGTATAGAATGACCTAATCCGGCCAATCACAGGCCTTCTCATTTAGGACTTGGTGTGAAAACCTATTTTAATGGAGAAGTCTGCTTGTCTACCAGTTTCACATCTGCATATTTCTTTATGTCTTGTCAGTCTCACGCCATTCTCACAGTTATTATTTCTGATATGCTTGTGAACTCATGACTCGGTGCCATCTGAGGCATGTCCGTCCTGTCCCGGCTGATCACTTGGCTCCTCAAGGGCAGACATTATGTGACTCCATATTGTTGCCTACCTAGTGTCATACGTGTACATTCTAGGTAAATACTGACCACTTCCTGTGGACCCTAACTTCACCATTATGAAATTCAGTGTGATGATCTTTTTGAGTCTTTTCTTAGAATTCTTTTCCCTTGAAATATCAGAATGTTCACAATATACGAATCTGGTTAACGGGTACAGTAGCTTTCTGGGAATTGTTCTCATTCTTTTTTTTTTTTTTTTTTTTTAACATTTATTTATTTTTGAGACAGAGAGAGAGAGAAAGCATGAACAGGGGAGGGTCAGAGAAAGAGGGAGACACAGAATCTGAAACAGGCTCCAGGCTCTGAGCTGTCAGCACAGAGCCTGACGCGGGGCTCAAACCCACGGACCGCGAGATCATGACCTGAGCCGAAGTTGGACGCTTAACCGACTGAGCCACCCAGGCCCCCCATAATTGTTCTTATTCTTACAAATTTTCTCTACATTTGAAATTATTTTCACTAAAAAGTTATAAATTATTTTTTTAAAAGGACCTTTCAGGAATAGACTTCTTTGTAACTTGTTCCCATGTGTAAAGACTATTAGGGTATTTTAATGGTGGAGTCCTCAAGATTAATTTAATGAAAATCCATGTTTAATTACATTACTTCTTACTTTTTATTCATTGCATAATACACTTGTGACTTGGTAATGAGGGTGACTGAGCAACTATCGAGGTTAAATATGTCCTTTTGTCTTCCCCGTCTAGAATCTGAGGAAAACACTATACATGTTATTTGATAAAATATTTAGCTATCATCTCTTTTTCAGGGGGTTAGAGAGGGCTCTAACTGTAGGCAGATGCTAGAATATATTATTTTTTATGATTTAAACAACTGGAAGCCAGACTTATAAATGCTCACGGATGCTTATTTTACGTAATGGTGTTAAATTCAAAAGACACCAGGCTGTGCATTTGAGGCTGCAACAGTGTATAGACAATGAGTGAAGGAGGCTTGACATGAACCTTGATGATGAAGATCAGCAAAACAGACGTATTTTAAAGGTTGATAATGTCTTCTGGCACATTTTATCTTGGGATATATTTTTACCATAGCCAAAATTCTTCTCAATACTTAACGAATACTCAAAACTGAGGAAATAAATGTAAATGAAGATGCTTAAAATCTTTCCAAATAAAAATAACTAAGCCTAAGATTGCTTGTCTTCTGGCAACCAGCATCAAGAAAGAAAGCTTGCTGACTGAAATTATGGCATGTATAGTAAATGTCTCTCGAAAATAATTTAATGTTGTTGAAATTTAATGTTGTGACTCCTAAGAAGTATTAAAGAGGGGCATTTATTAAGAGCCTGTTATAGTGTCTTTGTTTGTCTAAGGATAAACACATGTATTTGTTTTTGTTTAGGGTATTTCCCATGATAGTAATTTGCATGATTTTTCACTGCCTTGCTCCTTTTAAAAAGGAGCATTTTATTTTATTTTTTAAAAATATTGTCTTCTGTGTATTTATTTATTTTTGAGAGAGAGAGCAAGAGCACAAATAGAGGAGGGGCAGAGAGAGAGAGAGAGAGAGAGAGAGAGAGAGAGAGAATCTGAAGCAGGCTCCAGGCTCTGAGCTATCAGCTCAGAGCCTGATGCAGGGCTCGAACTCACAAATCCTGAGATCATGACCTGAGCTGAAGTCAGATGCTCAACTGACTGAGCAGCCCAGGTGCCCCAAAATGATCTTCATTTTAAAACATCCTCTCTATTTTATTAAAAAAATGCTATGGCTTTATTTTTGGCACCTTATAAGTAGATGCATGTAGAGACTTAGTACCTTTTGCTTAGTATTCCTGAGATGAGAGAACTTAAATTATCCTGTGACTTTTTGTGCTGGTGACTCGTCCTTTTGTGGGAGTGAATAGAGAATGAAAATGCAAACTTTTTTGGGAAGGAAAAGATGTTTGTTGAAGAAAATAAATGTACAAACAAAACTGCCTGAAATTATAAAATGCATTTTCTGGTGGCGTGGTGGTGGGGGTGGGTGGGCGGTTTAGGGGTGTGCTAAAAAAGGTGGAATTAGGGCCTTGGCGTATGTGTGTCCTGTGCACAAGGGGTGTATGTAGAACTGCTTACATGTCACACTCGCTGTTTATACCTGCTCCATGTCTCATGACAGCTGGATACAGAGATATAGGAGTATTTCATGAAGATGAAACTTATTCCGTATTCATCTTAAGGTAATTTTGGGTGAATTTTGATAAACGATAGTTTAGAAGCACAATGGAAGATGAAGATTCATTTCTGGGAGTATCCTATGATACATGCCATTTCTGTTAAGGATGGATGACCATTTGGATTTATGTATTTATGTTTCATTGCCTGACTGCAAGGCAGTAAGGCTTTACTCCTCAGCAGAGCTGGCAAGAGAAAACCCAGTCCTTTGGAGAGAGAAGCTCCGAGTTTCTGAGTGGTTCAGGTCACAGAGGGTCTTGTTCGACTTGCCGAGTTTTTTATATCGTAACCCAGTGGCAACAGGGAGAAGTCATTGAAGAGTGTTGTTGAGCAAGAGGGTGATGCAAGGGGATTTGTGTTTTATAGGACTCTAGCTGATGGCATTGCGAGGAATGGGTTTGAACTGGGCAAGATTAATAGCAGTGCATGAGGTCTGGTAAGATAGTCTTGCAGCCATCTGGTGAGAGGTGATTATGACCAGAAATGAGGCAATCACAGGGGGAATAGACCTAATGTCTTGATAGTATGGCAGAGAGGGAGAAGATTGCCAGGTGGGATTAGAGCCTGAGATGAGGAATAGAAGGAAAGAACAAGTCAGGGCAAGGGTGCAAGTTGGTGTGGAGTGTGAAGGAATGATACGTTTCATTTGGACTATGTTGAAATAAGGTTTGTGAGTAACATCCAGGAGGAGATGCCCCAGTATGCAGCAGTCACTGTGTTTCTATATTTAGGTGAAGGAATTTGGCTAAAGTGCAGAAACTCCCCCCCCCACCCCCTTTGGAATGAAAGCCTACTGTTGGCTTCCCTATCAGTTTATCTGTTCGTTCAAATGCATTTATTCTGAATTTTCCTGTCTACATTCTAGGATATTATTATCATTTTAATTATATTTCAAAATATAAGCTTTACATTTTGGCAGTAACCAATTAATAGAGCTAATCTGATTCTTTCCTGGAGAAAATCCTGCTGCCCTGCTGCCTTTCTGGGTTGTTCTTACAATAAGTAGGTAGCTGTTTTTGCTCTCGCACAAGGTGTGTTTTTGGATTATTATATTTTCATCTCCTGTGTTCTCTTTCAGCCTAATTTTCATCCTCTCACTCCATAGGTGCAGACTCTGATGATTTAGATTGTTGCCGATCTTCCCTGGTACCCAGCTCCATAGCCAGGATTGTGTTTGGAGGGGTGGGGGTGGTATACCTCTGTTGTGCAAACTTTATCTGCTGGTTCAGGGACAGGAATTACAACTTCATATATTTTTTTGATAGCAGCTTTATGACTTATAATTCCACGTTTCACACAATCCATCCATTTAAAGTGTACAGGTCAGTTGTTTTTAAGTGCGAAAGGTATGTAACAATCACTACAATCAGACAGAACATTTTCCTCATCCCAAAAAGAAATCACATGCCTCTTAGCTATCAATCCCCCATTACCAATCCTCTAACCCCCTACCCCTAAATAATCACAAATCTACTTTCTGGTTCTGTATATTTGTATGATAACTTAATATTTTTAATTACGTCATTAATTGACTGCCTCTTCCGATTTTGGCTTTGTAGAGATATTTTGATGTTGTTAGCCTATCCAGAGGGAGGCAGTAGAGGTTCTCAGTATAGACCTGCAGGGAAAAAAATACACAAGCAGAAGCAGAAAAATACACAAAAACACTGCTTGATAAACACAACAACTCTGTAAGACCCAATATAGGACTTTCAATCATGCTATAACATGAAGGGCTGAGAAAGCAGACAAAGTAAAAGAAGAGAAACAAATACTTTCAACACTGTATTTCTTTTAAAGAACCGTGACAACATTAGAGAAATAGCAGCCTTACCTGGGTTATTAGTTTGAGCAGGACACTGATAATGAGAAACGTCTGTCTTCTATTTCTGGCTGTGCCCCTTGACCCAGTCATTTAATCATTCTGGGTGATTTTGCTCATTTCCTAAGGCTACTTTACCCCAATTGATATTTGTAATGGTATTCAAGCTGCAGTGGAAAACACATCTCCCATATACACATACATATAAAACCCCCAAATTCTGTCCTGCGTCTTTATATCATATAATCATGTTTTATATTTCTTACTCATAAAATTAAAACAGCTTTATGGCAAATAAAATGAGATCACGAAGATGCTGTCTAAGGGGAAACGTGGTAATTTAGAATGTTAGCAGTCAGTTACAGACTTTTTAAAAATTTTATTAACTTTACTGTTTAATTAGAGAAGTCCTAACCTAACATTAGAAATTCAGTTTCTAGTGGCTTTTCTCCTAGGCAAGCATCAGAGAGCCCACGGACGACACTGCTTTTAGGGTGCTGTAGGTAAAGCCACATACCCCCCCTCCCCACAGGCATTTTTTGTTTCGTTTTGTTTTAGATGATCTTGTTCTGAGACCTGTCTGGAGGTGATTTATAGCACTTAATGTATGGGCTGCTATCATTAGAGTCAGGTACGTTTCTGCTCTTCTCAAGATTTATAACAATGTCTATTCAGTCATCCCACAGAGCACGGCCCGAGCTGCATTCAGGCGGGGAGTGAACGCATCTCTCAGAGTGAGTGAATGAATGCCACTCCATCTCTTAATATAAACTAGCTTCAAGGCATGCACCGTGGTGATGTGTTGAATCTCCGTTCCCAGGAGATGTCTGCTATGTATCTGCAGCTTTAATGTTTCACTTAATATCCTTTTTGGCTACACAGCCAGAGCGCACTCCTCTCCAGCAGCAGGCAGCGTTTGGCTCAACAACTTGCTCATTGTCTGGCCATGCCGAGCTGAGCAAGTACCGGCTGTGAGCATCTGCTGGGGGGCTTTCTTTGTGGCGTTTGTATGTGTTTTTTAAATTGAGAAGAAGTTGAAGGAATACCAGCCTCCTTTTGCCTAGCATCTAAACCCCTGTATCTTTCAAATGCATTCCTGGAAACGAGCATGCTCAGAGAACTGGCAAATCATTGTCCAGTGACCGGGAGGAAATGATCATTGCTCTTCATTTATAATGCAAATTCTGAGGTGTCTCCAGAAGTGTGGTAAACTTAAAATGATGGCTGTGGTGAGAACATCTCTGCAGAAAGTTGTGGTTTTGTTACATCGTTTACAAAGGATGGCAGTTTCTTCTCCTCGGTATCAGAAGCTCTGTAAGGTAACTGAGTGATTGAAAATGAGGATCTCGGGTGTCTGACAATTCTACTGTTTCTCAGGCTCTAAAAACTAACCTTTCAGCGTTCTTAGCAAGGAAAGATTCCTTTTCTTAGTGACGGATTGTAAGAGCTGTTAAAGTGAGTTGCTTCATTAAATTTTGTTTAGGAATCTAAAACAAGTATTGTTTCAGTGCATATTTTATTTTGCATTTGACGAAAACCTATCTTCTGAGAAGGGCTGATAAACTGTTTGGAGAAAATATGGCAAAACTACATTCATTAAGACCTGTTACCTCCGTGATACTTTGTAGGGTCTTAATATTGCATGTTATATTAATTTTGTGTAAATTTTAGTAAATGTAAAAGAACAGTTTAAAATAATCTTTCAGTAGATTACTTAAAAACTATCTATCCCTTTAGAGCTAATTGTTTTTTTCAATTAAAAAAAAATAAAGCACATTTTAGAAACTCCTAGACTGAATCTCATCGTAAAATATCCCCTATACTCTTGAATCTTCATATGCTATAGTTAAACTTGAAGAACTTAATTTTATCTGAACAGGTGGATTAAGTACACTTTCAGGAGGCAACTTGTTTGACAGTTGCAAATTTCAAATACTACGTCATCCTAATCATAAACCATTGAATGAGCTCCTGTATTAAAAAAAAAAGTTAGCTCTTCTATTTTTCATCATCGTTTTGTTTGATTTATACCAGGTTCATAGTGCCTCATTACTTTTGTCAAAAACTCGCGCAGTTTGATCAAAAGGAAGGAATTCTACCAGGAATGTAAAGCAATTTATTATAGCACCGCAGCATCACATTCTTCCTTCACATCATGCTCTCAGTACCATTCTCAAGAATATCTTGTTGCCCTGTTAGCTGCCCAAACTCATTTGGAACTGGAACAACTGTCTCTAGGGCAATATTAATTTTCTGATGTTACAAAATAGGACATGTCCAGGCACCTAAACCGCATATTATGTAGTAGTGCATTGGGGGCAGGAGGAGTAGTATTGTATTAACTTTGTCATATATTTTTACCTTTTGCAGTTTGGTCAATTAAACGTATTTCTTTCCAGAAACTTTTTTTTTTTTTTTTAAGTTTTAGGGGACGGATGAGTAGTGTGGCATTCTTTACAGAAATACTTCCAAATGTGTTCATTTGCATTAAGTTAATTAAAATGTAATGTAACTTAATAATTAATTTAGTTACTAAAACCCTTAAATTAATTATTTCAATGTGTTGTGTTTTGGTTGACTTTAGATAATAAGTTTATTCTGGTATAAACACGTTATGTATTTCAGGGACAGGCAGTTTTGATAACAATAAAAGCTCATTCACTAATGCACGTTACTTTACCTCTTTAACTACAAGTGTGAATATATAAACATTCTTTTTGTATTAGCTAGGTTATTTTTCTGATCCATTTGTATGCACACTTTCACAAAATCAAATACTTTTCTCGAGTCATGTGATCCAAGTATTTAGTCTGAGGCAGGAAACAGTAGAAGTTCAGATACTAGAGAAAGTTACTTAGTTTCATAATTATACCCCAAATATGCACAAATTCAACTACTGAAGTCATTGGGTAAGTTATTCCCATGAGAAGTATGCTTTGGATAGATTTCTTGAGACTCATAATTTCCTAAAGGAAACATTAAAATTTAAATGTTGAGAATGAATGCTACTTTTGCTTTTAGAAAATTAAAACTTGTGTTATTTGCAGTTGGAATGTTATCTTCCACATTTCTTTCCTCAGATGCAGAATTAACAACTGCCCAGATAATGAAATGAGAAATATGCAATTCCAGTAGTCTCCAGCAGGTGTCAATAGAAGGCAGTGATATATGAGATTTTGGCTAAGGAACTGAAGTCCAGAATAGGAAATGGCCAAATTGCTATGCAAAAACCAGATAGTAACAGATATTATTTATTTGCTTGGTTATGTTTTGAAAATTGATCTTAGTTACTGAGCTGTGTTAACTTACATGGTATAAATAAAAGTCTTAGTTGCAGAACTAAATATTTAACAGTTGCTATCTCACATATTGACATAGGTAGGTATCTATTTATAGAAAATGAAAACACATAATTGTATTATAATTATCAGTAGTCTGTATTACTTCAGTGTTTAAACAAGTTTGGTATTTATTTGCTTTAAGACACTTTAAATTCTTTCCCCCTTAAATTGTCCGTGTTATAATGACCGTCTCTCCCTATACCTCCTACATTGTCTAAATTTAGTTTCTTAGAAAGGAAATGCTGTAAGTTTTCAATGTTTCTTCATAAAAATATAGAGGTCTCTTGTAAATACATTTACAGACCAAAGTGAATGAGAAAAAAAATGTTGCATAATGTAAAGGAGATGTGACTCTTAAATTCATATTGGCAGTTTGAAATCCAGTGTCTGTTAATATTCTTATCCTCTTTTTTAGTCATTTTTAGGATCTCTCTTTTTACATATTATTCTCTGTGATACCATGTCTTTGCTTATTTTCAAACTTCTTCTGAGTGTTAGAAAATAGTTCATGTGTTACACATTTGGAAATTTGTGTTGAATATTCTCATTTTATGTGTTTTCCTGTATGTTTTGAAGGGGGGGAAATCATAGAAGGAGGCACCTGGAATTCATGGCTGTTGGAGTTAAAATGTGCTTTTCCTCCTCTCCACCTATTTACACATTCACTTGTATTTTTGCCTTTGAAAATATTTCTTCCTTATGATACATCCCATAAAATTTGGTCAGGAAACTGAAACAGAAGTGTTGTTTATTTGGAGATATAATTAGCAGCAATGAAATTGCCCTGATGACCTAAAATCACCTCATGTTGGATGCTAATTCTTCCAGATTTGGTTTTGATTGCTTAGTTCCTTTAAAATATTAATAGAGCACAGCAAAAATAGAACTGAATGCAGGTGATTAAAAAATAAAATCGACTTTAATTTGTTTTCCTTGTTATCTGATTATTTGAGGAAATTTTATTATTAAATCTTTGTATTAAAGCTGAATTTATGTTGAGTTGGAAAGGAATTTTGTAAGTCCTGTTTTCTTTCTTACTGCCAACTTTTGTAAAATATTTATTAATTGCAGGCATGGTGAAATCAGCTTTTTTTTTTTTTTTGTAAAGCAGATTGAGATATGAACCATTATAGAAAAATGAGGAAAAAAATTAGTGTTATAAACTGAATTCCTCATGACTTAAGCATTAAAAAATTTTTGATTTAAGTATTATAAGTTCTATTTGCCTGCATATGTATATAAATCAGTTTGGCTTATATGGCTTTAATCATCTGCAAACTTTTTGATCATGTAGTCCTATCAGTAAAAACATTTTAAACATACACACACACACACACACACACACACACACATACATAAATATATATTCATTTAAAAAGTTATACACATATGCCATGGGAAAATCACATATTAAATATTAGTAGAGCATAATTTTGTTCTTACTTTCCACTGTTCTCTTCTTGCACCCCAGTTGGTTGTCCTTTTCTCTCTCATACACACACCATTTTGGTGACTGTTGATTTTGTGAAACTGGCTATTTGTAGCTTTGCCTTTTGGGGCACTCAGGCTTTCATGATGGTGCTGATCTTCAAGTCCTCCCTAAGAAACCATGTCTTCTATGGTTTCAGAGCAGCTGTCGATGAGTACTCTGAAAACTAGAGTCCAGAAGATCTTGCCCAGCAAATCTAGATTGACCAGTGAGGTCTACAGAGGTTTGCTCTGTGTATGTGTGTTTGCATGTAGACAACATGAAACTATGTGGAGGGTTACACTGTCACCAGGCAAGGATGTATGACCACAAAGGCGCATAGTCTATGAACAGTTTCAGATTCACTGACCAAGTACATCTACATACCATTTTCATCTACATATGTGGCTTCCCTTTATTTAGAGATAGTTAAGATTGAGTATGTGTTTTTAAGAAGATGTGGAATGGAATGGTGTCTTTTCAAATCATTTGCACCCCACATAGTTAAATTTTATGTTTTTTTATTCCCAAACATTTCCCCACCTTTATTATTCTTTTTCCAGGTGGGAAACTACTATTCTTGAGCACTCAAATATTCATGTGTTTTAGGGTGATGGTGCTCTTAGTCTGTCCTGATCTGAATGTTGAGATGTAGGTATTGTAAGGTCAGCTTTCAGCCTCCATAATCAAATCATACACATGATCATTTGGATCATAGAAGAGGTCACAGTAATGGTTTCTAGCCTGAAGGTAAAACTCTAGTTGATCAGATGAGCATTGGCTCTTCTTGGTTTAATGAGAAATTCTTGGTTTGGTTGCTTCAGAAAATTTATGAAGGCTGAAGCTTAGTGGGGGGAAATGCCATACAGGTAGGATTTGCCTACATCTAACCTGTCACTGCTGATGCATTAGGCATGTTGCCTCATAGCTGTATGGACCCTGGGCAGATTACTTCCCTTACTCTCTGTGTATTTATGCACTCTTTCAGGAGGCTGAGATTATAGATGAAAGTGAGGTGGCTCTATGCAGACAATACTTACATCTCTGTGTGTCATCAGATATTTTCCTCTGGCTTCCAAAAGCAGCAGCATGATTTTTGGATGATTCTCTGATCTCTGTGTTGCCATAGCTCCCCAAGTCAAGGTGTATATCCAAATCATTTAAAAATACCATTATCTAACATTTTGTTAATCAGAAACTCATGTATAAATGAGTACTTTTAGGTAGGAATGGTATAATTAGGTATGATGTAATGCTTTGTCAATTAACTAAAATATAATTAGAACCACTCTATAAAATTGGATTTCAAATAGTTCCTTAATAACCAAGGTATCAAGGTATCATTATTTGTGTAAGTCTAGATCTGTGATCTATAAATCAAGGATAAAGTCATTCTGACAGAGTTGGACTAGCATTATGGATATGGATAAACTTCTCCTTTATTTTTAGAGTAGCATTTGATAATTGTGACTAAAATGTTGATGATGTACCTTTACCTAGGGGTAAAGTGTATTAAATTTCAAGGGGAAATTTATAAGCTGAATGTACTGCTGGATTTTAAAGTTACAGACATTATCTACTCCCTCTTACTAGTGACTCTGATCACTGCCAGCTTCTCTTGGTATATTTGGTAGTTTATTTTTAGCTCTCTAAAATAAGCAATTAGTAGAACTCTTACCATAGAGATAGAAGAATATAGAAAATTTCATGCCATCATAGCTTTCTCAGTTTCACAAAGTTTATTCATTCCTGGGAAAGGTAAATGAGTCCCAAATAATTGAAATTGGAAAGCATATGAAGTGCATCAGAGGGTTTCTTTTCATTTTTCTTCTTCTAGTTCAGTTCTATGGAATTGTAGAAGATTAATTTATAACAAAGCTCACTTACAAAAGCAGACAGAGCCTTTTAATGCTCAATAAATACTAGGCTGATATGAAAGTATGGCTTGATAAAGCTTAAGCAAGAATTTTGGAAAAGCATCAAATGGAAGAAGGTGTTGTACTGTTTTCACAATAGACTATTGCTTTTGCTTTAAGAAAATTGAAAGGAAAATGGTCAAATATAGCAATAAAATAACTGCAAGCTTTCATGACTGAAAAAAGTCTTGTTACTACTGATATAATTTCTTTTCATTTTTAAAGTGTTTGAGTTTACAGTGTGTTTTCTCCTATTTCTTCATTAATATGTATGGTATTAATCAATAATTATATTATTATTTATCCTTAAGAGATAGGTAGGAAGGAAATAATCATTTTTTTTCACATTTAACTAATGGTGAAATGGGATTTGTAAATTGACAGGTCAAGGAACCTGTCAATAATTGCTCAGCTACTGTGTGGCACAACCTGAACTGAACGTAGGTTGTTTGAATCTAGTGTCTCTTTACGCTTAATTGCAGATAGTCTTAGGGATTATACTGGACTAAAATGAGCAATGCACTATAGAAGGTATAGAAAGAGAAATCACATTAACGAAGTAGTAGATACTGTTTTATTTTACATTATCTTCCTATGCATTTCGTTTTCTAAAGAAATGTAGCTTACAGTATCCTTTAAGATGTGAAGAGATGTTGGAAACTGAGTCAACTATTTCATTCTACAGATGATGAGACAGATCACCTATAATGGATATTTTATTGCTGCTAGTCTTGCGAGGTGGAGATATACTTGTTTTCTCCTAGAAGTTTAAACCTAATGAAATATGTTCTTTTCAAAACTACTTTGATACTTGAGTTCTGGCTATATAACTTTAAAAGAACAAAGATTTTGTTTTAGTTTAAACTTATACATTGGATAATACTCTTTTAATGGGCTTATTTTACAGTTTTATAAAAAAGATGGATTGGTTTATTTTAATGCAAATTAATAGTTGGTTCTGGTTTTTGATTCATAATTTAGTTTGGTATGAGTCTCAATACACAAGTATTGAATTATGTATTCGCTGAAACTAATTCTCTATACTCAAATGTAGTTTTTATCATTATATTTAAAAACACATAACGACTCCTTAAAAGAATAAATTGAATACAGTCAACTAATTTTCCAGACTGTGTCTTTTCTAATAAGAAATTTATGTTGTGTTTGTTTTTTTTTTTTCAATTCAACTCAAAGATCAGTACTGGATGGCTGCCCTGTGCCAAGGTATATGTTAAGTAGCATAAGCATAAAATGCAATATTACATTTTCCATGTAAAGTAAGGAAGTACAAGTAACTTGTTTAGAAGAATTTAAATGGTTAATAGTATTCATGCCAGTCTAGAGTTAGACTGTGTGTATTCGAATAATCCTGGCCTTACCACTTACCAGTGATGTGACCTTGGGCAAATCATTTAACATCTCTGTGTCTCAGCTTCCTTTCAGAAAATGGTGTTGGAATTTGTTTCTCTCACACTCTCAGCCTTTCTCCCCTCTCTGTCAAGGGGTTGTTGTGAGAATTGAAACAGTTAATATTTATAAAATGGTTAAACAGAGCCTGGCACATAATAAATGGCATATATGTTGGTTACTCTTGTTACAGAGTGGGTTATTATCACTGTTATCATGAGTATGTTGTATGTTAATCAAAAGAGATGGCCCATGTGATGTGCCTACCATAGGGCCTTCAACCTAGAGATTCTCTAATGTCTCGTGGGTGTGGGGGTATTGCCATCATTCTTATTATTTTTATCCCTAAAGGAACCCTTAGATTTTAACAGGGGGTTCACATTGCAATGGCTCAGGGAACTTTTCCTAAAGATTCATGCCACTCTGGGTCTGAGATGCAACTTCCGCCATCCCTGCTTTTAACGATGGAGGAAGAAAAAAAAGTCTTTGAAGTTTTTTCATTTGCTGTGTCCTCTGTTTGAGACTCAGCTTGAGTAAGTGCAAGTAAAAGCTTCCCTTGACCACTGAGCTTATGACAGAAGCTCTTGTAGGATGAGTATTCCTCAGTCTAGGAGGGGAGGGGCTCCTCTAGATTGTTGATTAGGCTCCTGATAGCACTTAAGGATCTAGGTAAGCCACAGCACAACTGATGTAATCATCATTTATGTGAAACATCACATTTGGAGGAAGTTCTGTTCCATTACCAGAAACTGAACAGAGCAAAGGAGTTATCTTTACTATGACTGACACAGGAGGAAAAACCAACACATTTGCTTAGAAGAGAATGGAAAGAAACGTGGACCCTCTTCAATGTGTTCTCATCACTTTTAAGAATTATGGTTTATGGTGCCATCACATTTGAATCTAAGTTCACCCTGGAAACATTTGAATTACTGTTCTTAGTATAGGCATACTATTAATTATAGCCTTTCATGGAAAGCTCTTAATATTTGGCTCAAAAATGATACAGAATGAGTTGTTTTACTTTTTCTCAGGGCACACTTTGCAAGAGTTTAAAAACATAAATGAAGAGAAAACTTTTTTTTTCTCGAAAACATTATCTGACACTATATGTTCTCCAGATTCAGAATTTTGAAGAGACCAAGGTCTGTGTGCACATACCGAGTAAGAGCTCCCACAGGATCGGCATCCCTCAGCCAGGATGGTTGTGATATGGACTCAACGGGAGTGTTGTTTCTGATTAGGGTTGTTTTTTTTAATAACCTTTCTTTTCAGCTATACGTATGATGAATGTTTTTCCATGTCATTAAACATTTTTTATATTGTGATTTTTTAATACTGTAAATTCTGTTGAATGGCTGCAGGATAATTTATTTAAGTGATCAACAATGATTAGATAAGTAGGTTATTACCAGTGTTCTCATGATAACTAATTCTGTGATGAACATCCTTACGTACCATTGAGTACATCCTGATTATTTCCAGGATGTACTTTTAGAATAGAATAACTGGACCAAATTAACATTTAATGACATTAGTTTATATTTTGCCAAATTTTTCTCTTTAGAGATATTACCTGTTTTCATATCCATTAGCAGCTTAACTGCCTAATTTCCTGTACCCTCTCAGAAAACAGGCGATATCGATTAAAAGAAATTGTTGGATGAAAAATGTAGCCATGTTGTATAATATAAACTAAAATCTAGTGAGGTTAACTGATTTATCTAAGTGTGGGACCAACTAGTCTATTCTAGAGGTGTCTGAATTCCAGATTCAGGGCTGTGAACCCAAACACTGTAATGTCTAAAACAGGATGTGACAAATACCATATTAATAAAGCTAACAGTTTTTTGAACACAGAAGGAAAAAAGTGAATTCTGATTTGAAAATGTCAGGGGAGTGTTTACAGAAAAGGTAGTCCTCATAAGGATCTTGAGGAGTAGATGGAATTGAACAGAGTAGAGCGTTCTGGGAGTAGACAAGTGGATGAGCAAAAACACAGGGCACAAAAGTGTGCTCACTGTAGTCAGAGAACATAGGGTACTTGTTTATCAGAAATGGCTATGAAATTCACCCACTGACATTTTCATCTCCATAAAAAATGATTCTTTTGGTTGCCAGCTACATATGCCAGATTGACTTTTGATTGTTTCCATAATTTAGTCCAGTGTGAAAGGAAAAATATTTGTGAATACCGGAGATATTCAGACACAGAGAGCATTTCCAAAGGGGAATTCTAAAATGAGAAAGTGCATAATATTCATGTCTTTGAAATAATGTAGTTCTTCTGAGTGCCTCATTTAAATGGAACAAGGCATTTTGATATGAGAGTGACAAAAACAGTTATACCTTTAATTGTAACTCGGTTGATGAGAGAATGACGCAATATTTCAAGCAAAAATAAAAAATAATTCACAGTGGAAATCAGTCTACCCACTATTAAATTACAGATTTGTAGAACTTGAGAGTTTATAAAAATTGGAACTATTTGACCAGTTTCCTCATCTTATGTATGAGGAAACAAAGCCTAAACATTTATGTGGTCTTCACTCTTAATACGCTTTGCTATATTACTTTATGCTGCCCAAGATCACACAGCCAAGTGATTCTTGGCTACATATTTAAGTTTCCAGGAGATTACTCTCATGTCCATTACATTTTATGTGTGCTTATTTTAATAGAATGTATATTTAACTTTGCCTAGTATTATAATTTTCTGTTTATTTCTGTTTCTCCTTCTGAATTGTCAGTTTCTTGAATTTGGGACCATATCTTATTTTAGAAGAGTTTTAGGAACACAGCACGTATTTTCAAATGATGAATAAATCACCAAAATCCTAATTTTTTCTTAGATTTACATTGTTGTTATAATATAGTAGACTCCATGTTTTTCTTTTTAAAGAGTTTCATTGAGATGAGATTCATATACAGTACAATAATTTTAAAGTGTACGCTTCACCATTTTTTACCACATTCACAAAATTGTGCAACCATTACCACAGTTAAATTTTAGAACGCACCTCCTCCACCAAAGAATCCATGAGCAGTCTCTCCTCATTTTTCTCCATTCCGCTCTCCCAGCCTTAAGCAACCGCTGATCTATTTTGTTTTGTTTTGTTTTCCTTCTTTTTAACATGAGACTGGGAGTAGGTTTGAAACCTTAGGTGTTAGTTAAAAGGGTTGGAAAAATAATCCTAATTTACCATGATACATTTACTACTTTATCTTATAGAATTTGATAGTTTTTGAGTTTTAATTATTCATAATAATAGGATAGCTTTCGTTAAATGATTTGTAAACCTTATAGCACTATAAAATATGTTTTTTAGTTTTCATATTAATTATTTAGGGTACTGTAAAAATATATTGATATGGGAAAATGCTGAATTCAGAATCCCACCCAAGACCTAGGTTTGATGACCTTGCTGTTTGATCTTTTGTAACGTTCAAGTGATATATAAGTCCTCAGTTTCTTCCTATAGACTGTGGAGATAATATGCATTCTGTTTAATTCAGAAAGGTTATAGGACTGGTAAGTTAATGTTCATGAATTTGCTATAAGGGCTAGAGTATTACTAAAATTAAAATATTAAATTTTCTATGATTTCTTTTTCTACAAACCAGCCAACCAACAAAAACAATGACAGTATTTACCCACATGTACTTTTACCTTGGCTTACTGCTGGAATAATTTTTGAAATTTGTGAAAGAACATACTAACTTAAAGCTTCTATTTATCTCAACTCAGGCGGCAGAATGGTGAATACCAACCACCTCTTGTCTTTCTGCAGTGCAGGGTCATTTCATTTTTCTTCTTTCCTACGGCACCAAGCCAGCTTCCATATTAAGGTACATTCTCTGCCAGCAAAATCATACTATTTCCAAACAACTTAAATTCACACTGAGGCTACGTGAAAGGGACCATGTCTTCAGAAAAGGACTAATGGCCCCCAAGGCAAGCAGTACCTCGTCAAAAGAAATATTCTGAAATTTCTAGGCAATCCAAAATTAGGGCAGCCATAATTTTTTTTTAAACGTTTTTATTTATTTTTGAGACAGAGACAGAGCATGAACGGGGGAGGGTCACAGAGAGAGGGAGACACAGAATCTGAAACAGGCTCCAGGCTCTGAGCTGTCAGCACAGAGCCCGACGTGGGGCTCAAACTCACGGACTGTGAGATCATGACCTGAGCCGAAGTCGGACACTCAACCGACCAAGCCACCCAGGCGCCCCCATAATTTTTATAACCTATATATTATTTGTCTCAGATGCTGGTGGGTACGTATAAAACCTGGGAAGGCTTCAGGAAGATCTTTCTTGAATTTCAATGATAATTAAATATTCTGGTAATTCTCAGATGATTTTTGCATAATCTTTATTTTGAGAGTGAGGTTTTGATAGGTACTGAGTAACCTGAATTAATGACTGTAATGACTGAGCGCTGTTTTGCATTAATTCTTGAAGCAAATTCTAGGTTGCTTCATTACATAGTCTGTCATTATGGAAGATCCTTACATGGCGTGGTGGTAAAGAAAGGGAAACATTTGCTCTTTTTGAAGTAATTGCATCTAATGGAAGTCTAATGACCTATTATGCTTATTTCTAAAAGCTGAGCAGCAAAGCTTGCTAGGAAGCTACTAAAGGATTTGAGAAATTATAATGTAAACCAGAATCTCAGGAAGTCGCATGTGGTTGAGGATCAGTACTTTATGACAATTAAATAATTTAGTAATTATCTTGTGCCAAATGTCATCCTTACTTTAAAAGCTGTAGTGGTTTCTAGAAACGCATCCATACCACAGAGAGCTGAGGTAGAGGGCTGCCTCTGTCCAGGTGTCTTGCACCTTTTACGTGTCTTAAGGTTTCTCTGAATTTAATATGCAGATTAAACAGGCAGTGAGTGTACCTTGTTCTTGTGGGTACTTAAATCCTAGAACTTAATAACCAATGACGACTTTGGATATTTTCAAGTTTAATTTCCTTATTTTCTAAAGATGAGAAGACAGGCTTCCGGGGGGGGGGGTGGTTAATTGATCTGTTTTAGGACGTATTAATGGTTCGTGGCAATGATTGAACTGCTTTGACAAGGATATATTCCATTTTTAGATTTTATGGGACAATATGATATAAATGTATTTTACAGGTATCTGAGATGGACTGTTGACACCAAATGAATAAAATAGTTGGTGTAGATGATTTACTTGGAGATGGGTCCTAAAAATAAATGAATAAAACATAGCTGTTTAGATAAAACATGTATGGTAACATCTTACAGTTGCTAAATTTGGTTATCAGTGTAATGCTGATTATTTTACTGTCTTTCAACTAATCTGTAGCCTTGAATATTTCCATGATAAAGTGTTTCAAAAGTAGCACCAACTCTATGATAATAGTTTGGAGAGATTACTGGAAGCTCGGCAAACTTAACTGTTGAGAATTATGAAGGAAATTTCAGTTGCCCTCCTTTGTATATTGTTCACATTTTTAAAACTTAAGACTCTGGCAAGTGCAGAATAATTTAAAAGTGTCTTGACTTAGCTGATAATAAATATTTACTGAGTCGGTAACTTTTCATTCTTTTAGCTCATTTAAATTTGAACAAGTCATTTAAAAAGTTTCGTTTCTCCTTTATAAAAGCTGCACATGCCTACCACAAGAGTGTGACTTCCCAAAGCATGAACTATGTAGTATTGACACCCTCATTTAGTATAGTTTACTCATTCTTGTAGAGATCAGAAATAAAACTGCCTTTGTGAAGGCACTCAGTCCTTCAAATTAATGTTAAATTTTTATATTGATAAGGAAGTTTGGTTTGTACCCCTACTGAACAAGATTTTCCAAGTCCTGCCTGGAGCTGACAGCTTTTGTCCATGCAGGCTTAGGGGTCCTTGACTATGATGTCTTTCCTTTGGGGTGTTGACGTAATGTCTTCATCTTTCACATTTGTCGAGGTTAGTAGAAATTTATCAAGACACAGTTCTTAAACTCCTTAAAGCCTGGGACTATCCTTGCCTCTAGGAAAGACAAAAAAACTTTGCCAAAGGAACAATCTACTCATAACAGGTTGTTACAAAAGCCACTATTACTGACATCTTTTTGTTTTGCTTTTCTCATCTCTTCTGAGTTGCAACATAAAGCTGCTGTTTTATTATTTGACTTAATCACATATGGTATATATGGTATGGTTGTTTCAGGACTCCTGCTGTTATTTTTAAGCTTTCTGTCTCTTACCTCTCTCTCTCTCTCTCTCTCTCTCTCTCTATATATATATATATATATATATATATATATATATATACACACACATACATATATGGAGAGAGAGAGAGAGAGAGGGAGAGAGAGAGGGAGAGAGAGGTATAAGGTATACATACATACATACATACAAACACACAAAACACTTTCACTTTGCCAAATGAACTAAAATTTCTCATCTGGTGAAAGAATGATGGAAACCATAATATCTGAAACCTGGAGTTTTCCTTATTTACTGAAAATTGTATGAAGCACATTTTATGCTGTTTTCCAAGAATGGATTGGAATGGCATATTTGGATTTAATTGGAATGAGACATAAGTAACTGAAAGAGTGTTTGAGAGATTTCAAAACGTATTTATTTGTTTATAATGCAGTTTGTGCTCCTGATTAATTACTCTTGATTAACCTCCCTGCTATTTAAATTAAATCAAAATTAGCAAGTATTTATTGCAGTCTCCGAGAAACCTCATTCAAGGCTTAAAACACCATAGAGAGCAGTAGAATGTTTCCTTTCATAAAAGCCAGAATTTGAAGACTAGGGACCCACCTGCCCATTTCTGGATATTTACCAGTTTAGGACAGGTGCGTGTCAGAAAATGGGCTGGTTGGTTAGGCTGGAAGGAAGTGAGGAAAGGTACGTGTTTAAATATTTCTCCATGATACCATTTGCATTGAAAAAATCTTTTGGGAGGGTAAACAAAGAATTAAGGTACTTCTGAATCAGTGTGGGGCAGTGGAGGGGTGCCCTGCAGAGGAAGTGAGAGATTTGCTTTCTGGACATGCCTTTTACTGTACTGAGTGAAATGGGTAGCTCACTGATCTTTGCTGAGCTTTGGGGTTTCACCTTGAAATTGGTATGAAAAATTGTTTTTTAGAAAAATCTATGAATTAATACTGTCAAGGAAGTGCGATGACAGATAGCTCTTACAGGCATCTGTAGCAAATCACTTTTAATTTCGTTTGACAAATTAAAACAGATTTCATTGGTTTTACAAGTAGCACTTCACAGTTTTATTCCTGGATATATTAAAAAGGAAGTACTCCTTTTATAAAATACAGAAGAAAAGAAAGAAGAAAATAAAACTTAATCATTAATTTTGCTACTCAGAAGGGAATATTACTGTCTTTTCCTACTTTGTGTGTCTCTTCCGTTCTTTTTGAATATATATTTGTATGGCGCATAGTCATACAAATTTGGAATCATGTTTTGTAAGAGTACTTTTTGCCTTTAAAGATATTGCCGTTTTACTCCTCATTAAAAAAATCATGATATTTTGTGGCAGTGTTAGGTATTCCATTGTATTTTGTGAACTGGACAAATAATTTTTTTCTAATTTTGACCTTATGCTGCCACAGATTCTTTGTGTATACATCTTTGACTGTAATTAATTGTTAATTTTTGTTAGGATGAATTCGTGTAAGTGACTCTGCTGGATCAAAGGTTATAAGCTGCCAGGTGGCTTTCCAGAAGGCCTGTCCAAAGTGTACTTTAATAGTGTATGAGAATATTGGTCCTATCATACTCTTGTTAGTCTTGAATTTTATAAATTTAAAATGTTTGTCAATTTGATAGTTTTATACTGCGTCACTAATTACTTGTAAAAATTTTTTTCTGATATTTACTGGCCCTTTGTCTATGGCCAGATTTTAATTTCCTTTGAACTACTATACATCTGTTTGATGTTTGAACACCCGATCGAGATCTATTTGATGTTAGGGAATTCAAATTACTTGGGAAGCCCTTCTGTCACTGAAGTCATGAAGTAAATAGTTCCCAAAGTATTTGAGAGCAAAATTGCAAGTCCGAGTCCCTACAGTAAAAAGTTTTTGACATATTATGAGAAAAATTCAGACATTACAATGATTTAAAAAAAAATGTCAATTCACAGATTCATTCGTTCCCAAAATGAAAACAGAAGCTACAAGGGTGGTCTTGGCATTATTTGAATAATTAATGTTTTCTGGAGAATTCATTTTTACATTTTCAATTTGTTCTGAAAAGGTCTAGTCCACTCGTGACATAGCAAGTAGTATCTCAGTATTCATATTCCCATAAGATTTAAATAAATAGGTTTTAATTAAATGATTTCCAGAATATGAATTGTCTACCTCTGCAAAAAATAAAATCACTCGTCTGCAAGCATTTTATATGAGCCTAGCCTCTTACAAGGTTTATGGAAGGACTCGCTCCTTACAGTCTATCCTTGCCTCCCCTACACCTCTGTTTCTGTTGAGTAAAATTCTACCGCCATGAAAAAGTCTTTCCAAGTTCCCAGTGAACACAAGATTTCTCTTTGACACTGGCTTGACATTACCTTTTGGGTCTTTGACCTGACTGTGTTGCATTTATACCAACTCATAGGACTTACTCAGGTCCTCATTTGTTTCTGGCAGTTATATCAAATCAGCAAAATACAGCGTTTGTAACAAAAGTAGATTTTCCATGCCTCAAAATTCTGTAGCACATCTGTCAAAGGTTTGCTATACATGGAAAATCATAAGCTTGATATCCAACCTTGGCACATAATACATATTCACAAATATTTGATGAAGTGAATTAGGATAGAATATTAGTTTGCTGGGCAAGGCGTTGATAATAGAACTTCCCTTGCAGTTTCATTGTTAAACTCTGATCTGTTCAGATCTGTTCGCACTCTTCCTTTATTACCACTGAATAACTTTTGCCTTGTCATCAGTTTGGCAAGAGATAACCTGTCAATTACTTGTAGAAAATTACTTTGAAATGAATCAATATGCTATTTATCGTGTCACCTCTACTTTAAAAGTCTACAGTCCAATGTGTCTTGCACCTAATCCCCTAATTTTTTTTGGCTTCAGCATGGGCACTAGTTTTTCCCTTCCATCTTTTATGTCTAACTCTTGAACTTAATACTAAGTATGAAGTAAGAAATCTTCATTTTCAGATCTCACTAGTATAAATATAAGTTAAGATGCATTTCCTGATATCTAGGATATTTAGACATTCAGCAGAAGACATTTGAAGGTTTCAGATAGCTTTCTATTCTCATTTTGGATCTCCTTTTTTTTTCTTTGTAAATGTTTGCCTTTGTGAGTTGCTAAAAAGAATAATTTTCAAGTTGTATTCCTGTTTTAGTAGTATTTAAGTTCACACTGCAGTGATTCTTTCTTGGAAAGCTAACGTGGAATATATTTTGTGGGTTTTTTTTTTTCATGTCTTAACATTTTAATTGAGGGTATTTGCTTGTTTGAACCTAATAGAAATAAATTCTGATTGTACCCTCTCAACCTGCATTGTGGTAATGATCAGAGACCATAGATGAACTTAGTTTCATTCAATATTATTTATAAAACGGTGTTTAACATTGGGAAATAAAATAACTGATCTCTTTGCTATTTCGGTGTGATGACATCATCCTACAGAAAACACTTCAAATCATATGCCGTTTATACATGCACAGATGTAATTGCTAATACAAACCAAAAAAGATAAAGAGACAGAGCAAGAGAGAGCTAGATGGTGTCTAGGGCATATAATAATTAGCATTTTTAGTAACAACATCTGTTGCTGGCAATATTGCTGGCAGTATTGTAGGAGAAAGCAGTCATTAAAATTAGCTAATGCTCAGTTTAAGTGCCACACAATATACTGACATTTTCAATATTTTTACTAGTTTTGCATTTTCTCATTCCAATAAATTTGTGGTTTTGAGTTTGTTTGAATGCCTTGTGTTGTATTAAAAATGTTCTTCAGATCACGCAAAATTGATCTGGGTCTAAAGCTTGTGTTTCCAATGGGTCAGAGTAGCATTGTTCCAAATTGTTACAGACATATATTATCCAACACCTTGGATTGGATCCCTGTGACTTTGGTCCTACTTGATTTAGATCCTCTCTGAGTTAGAAATTCCCCCCAAACTGAAGCATACATTTTCCTCAAATCTTATTCTCTTACCATTCTTGGTGTTTCATTCTGGAATTCTTATTTGAGGCTTAAGTGTCAAAATCAATGTTAAAAATTTAGTGAAGCTTGTCAGTTGGATTAATTTGACAGGTTACCCCTTGACTCCCAACCTGTGATTCCTTACTTGTAGACGGGTGTGTTTCCCTCAAGCCTCAGATGAATCCCTCTAAGAAGAAGGAAAGAGAGGCTTCCACTCTACCATGTGGTATCCTTGAAATTTTCGTACAGCCTTTGTTGTAAACTTGTTTGCTCGTTTGGGAGTATGTCCACTTGAAAAAAGAAAATTAGTCTATTTTCTCTTTAAAGGGAAAACTAGTGAGTAAACATTTGAATCATATACTAAGATACAGAACAAATTGGGACTCTGCATAATTGTTTATGAAAATAAACACAGTCAGAAATTATGTTTCTGGAAATATTTTGATGAGCTGAAATATTTCCCATTTATAATTTTGTACGTCCATATTGGGTATCTGTCAAACCCTGTTCTGGGAGATACTAAAATGTATACTGTGAAAGTATTTTTTGTGGTCCAATTAGTTTGGAAAATTCTGCAAATTATGTCCTCCTTTGGTGCCCTATGATGCACATTATAAATTCAAGGCTGTGAAAACTCCTTCAGTAAAGAAACAGACTGAACTTTGCTCATCTCAGTGTTTGCCAAACATTTTTTTCCCTGCGCCACTTTTTTATTATGCAAACCAGTTTAAGAAATCCTGATCCAGTCATCCCAAAATTTAACTGCTATTTATTTCTGTTGAAGGTTGAAGAAAGGGCCTCTAGCTAAAAGTTATTTGTGTGACTTGTAACAGGCTTTTTGGCTCTTTATGATTTCTGACAACATTTTCATGGCAGGATTGACTCCTAGACTTCATTAGTACCCGTAGAGATGGACACAGATGATGTCAAAATTCACAAAAAACTGCTGTATAAACCATAATGAGTTTATTAATTTATATTGGAGGATGTCTTTCTGAAAGATTGTGATGCCCATGAATTTATATAAACATAACTTGGAAGGTCGGAGATAAATTGGGAGGATTATTGGCAAGATTTACACGGGAGAAGGACTGATGACAAAGGTCACTGTCAGTTGACCTTGTTCAGTTTTACTTGGGACTTCCCTAGTTTTCACTCCGAAGTCCCCTCATCCTGAGATACCCTCATAGTTCCAGACTGACCAGGGTGGTTGGTGACTCCATTGCCCTGTAACTCATGGCACATCTTCAGTGACTTCTTGTGTTCCCCACATTTCATTTTTCTCTCCCCTCACAATTTGTGATGGTTAATGGTGTATGTCAATTTGGCCAGGCCGTAGTGACCAGATATTTGGTCAAACGTTATTCTAGACATTTCTCTGAAGGTACTTTTTTAGATGAGATGAACATTTAAGTCAGTAGACTTTTAGTAAAACAGATTACTTTCCATCATGTGGGTGGGCCTCATCCAGGAAGTTGAAGGCCTTAAGAGAGAAAGACTGACCTTCCTAGACAGAATTCTTTCAGCAGACTACTTTCAGACTTGAATTGCAACTCTTTCCTGGGCCTGTAGCCTGAACAGCCTACCCTGCAAATTTTGGACTTGCCAAGTCTCTGAACCATGTGAGCTAGTTACTTAAAATAAATCTCTTTTTCTTCCCCTTCCCCTTCCGCTTCCCCATCCCCTCACCTTCTCCCTGTCCCTCCATCTCTCTCTCTCTCTTTTTTACACACACACACACACACACACACACACACACACACACTTTGTTGGTTTTGTATTTCTGGGCAACCTGATTAATACCGATGTCAAGGATTGGTTACCACATTTTGTTCTGCTCTGTGTTTTTCTATGTTGGTCACCCATTTTTTTTCAGACCTTCGTTTTTCTAGACACATGGTAACCTTGATTAAACTATTCTCACTTCCACTAGACCCAAGGGACAGGAATCACTTCCTTCTTCTTAGGGTTCAAATTTAATTAATTTTACTTTTGAGGGCTATATCCTGGGAGGTATTTCTTTTGTCACTACTGTGTACTAGTTGTATTTTTTTTTTTTTAATACTGAAAGCCCATAGCAGTGAAAGTAAGCAGATTTTGCCTACAGAGAAGGATTTGTGATATTTAATTGTTACCAGTTGTGACACCCAATAACGTTATAGACTCTAGCTCTGGGAGACATCTCACAAGGTCATAGTCTTACAAAGCAAGAGGACAGTAAATATTAAAATTTTATTTTGCTTTCTTAAACAATGTTCAGGGAGAATGATTCTGCAGCTCTGTTTTGTAGCCTCTTCTGATGTTTAATAATTTTTATTCTCAAACATTTTTTTTGTCAGAATCTCAGTGATCTTGTAATTGAACTCATTATTTTTATTTTTTTTATTTAAAGATTTCTCTTTTTTTTGTAGGTAGTAAGCCCAAATATCCAAGATATTACGGTTCTGAAAGACATGAAGCTTAAAAGGGCAATTGCATTGCATGCCAAAGCCAACATTCAAGTTAGCACACTCTGCTAGGATTCTAAATCTTGCTCAATCCCAGTGAGATTGAATTGAGCAAAGATTTAAGTAAATTCCTGAACTCTTTTAAGAAAATGAAGTATGGAATTACAGGATAGAAGAAACTCATTGATTTTTTCTCATTTTCATTGAAGGGAGTCCACAGAACACAATGTAATAGAGAAGTTTTGAGAAAATACTTAACTTTTTCTGTTTTGGCCTTATTGAGGGAGCATGAAGCCACTGCTGCCTTTTCACTGGAGCCTCATCCTTTTTCTCTTCTCTCACCATTTCTAGGAGAGGAACATTATTATATTTTCATAGGTCAAAATTTGGTGTTCCTTCTCCTCTGGGGAAGAGAGACAGGAAGGCAGACAAACAGACAGGCAGACACACACATGCATGAATATTTTCAAGCGAGAGAGAAGAATTTAAGAATGCTTTCGCTACTAAGGCAGCCTTAGTCATGACTTTTGTGAAGGGCTTTGTGTTTTGTAACAACACAGTAGGACAGTTAGGCTGGACTATTTTTGCAAGGAAGGAGATAAACACAGTTTTGAAAAGTTAGTATTAATAAATAGCCCTAATCTGTTAAGGTGTCTCAGCATTGATCCACACCAGGGGGCAGATGCATCCTTTGCATTCATTTATTTATTGATCCGTGGCCAGATTCATCCACAAACATCAGTCGGAGTACCTGCTATGGGGCAGGCACTACTCGAGAGCTGAGGATTCAGCAATGGGCAAATTCATCCAAAAAGACCCTGCCTTCCTGGTGTTCACATTCAAGCTGGAGAGTTGGGGCAAGGGCTGTGATGGGGAGAGAACCCCATTCCTGAGTCCTGGGAGGACAGACTTTTCATACTTACAAGTTTGTGAGCAGTCAATTCTGGTTACCCTCAATTGTGTTTGGAAAAATAACAACAGCTGCTTTGGGAGATATCTTTACCCTGCGTATGAGCAAGAGCCACATCAGTTTCCCATGTATTGTGAATATTGATATTGGCCAGCTGTTTTATAGAGGAAGTAGGCTTGCACGGAATTTTCACCAAAGTATCCCTGGAACTTTACAAAAAAAAAAAAAAAACAAAACTTTTGAGAGCTCATTTAAAGCTGTAAGTGCGGTCTTCAAATAATTGTCCGAAAATGGCATTTTCATTGTCCAAATAGTAGCAAGAGTGACTTCCATCTGTTTTATATACCATCCTTTTCCCTGGTGGACAATAAATGGATTGAAAGTTCTCTATGGAAAGCACTAAATTTACATAAAAAATATAACAGAGTAACTCTGTTAATGACATTTTTAAAAAGTTTAATGAGCAGATGAGGAAAACAACATGAATTTTCCACGGTTAAGTTCGTAAGCTGTTTTTTTTTTCATCCAAATGTTGTAAATTCTTGATTTGATGGTGTCCTTGAGCTTGTGGATTACTTATGAACTTGGGGTCCTAGATGGAGTATAAGAGGCAAAACCTGAGAAAGAAACTTAGAAAAATTGTGATAAGATTTAATCATATTTTGTCAAATAAAATATATACATACATACCATAAAAATATACATATAAATGTACATAAAATATTTTTAAACACTTTATTCTGACTGTTGCTACTGAAAGTACCTGTCAGATTGTCACTAATTTCTCCTTCTCTCCCCCAACCTGATTACTGTAGAAAGGAATGGATTCTCTTGTTATGAACCAGAGTCTTTTTCTATTTTTCTGAATTTTCAATAATGTCTTAGCACTAGAAGTACTCTCAGCAGTGTGCTTTGCTCATTAATTTTTAAGTGAAGTATTATCTATATGTTTTTAATATATAAAGTAATCCCCCTTACCTGTGGCTTTGCTTTCTGTGGGTTCAATCACCCACGGTCAAATGCGGTTCTGAAACAGATGATCCTCCTGACACAGCATCAGAAGGTCAGTAGTAGCCTAATACTATGTCACAAGGCCAGTACCACTCACCTCACATCATCTCATCCGCAGGCATTCTTTCATCTCTAATCATCACAAGAGGGGTGAGTGTAGTACAGTTAGGTAGAGAGAGAGAGAGAGATCACATTCACATAAGTCTGATTATGATATATTTTTATGATTGTTCTATATTATTACTGGTTATTGCTATTAATTTCTTCCTGGGACTAACTTATAAATTAAATTTTATCATAAGTGTACATATATATAGGAAAAATTATAGCGTATGTATAGGGTTCAGTATTATCCTTGATTTCAAGCATCTACTGGGGGTCTTGGAATGTATTCCCTATGGACAAGGGGGGACTACTATATTATATACTATGTAATATAGTAACCCCTATATAATACATAATGTAATTTTTTACTATATAATACTAGATGGTATATATTTTATATATTTATATACATTATATACTGTATTATATAATATAATGCTGGTATACAATGCTTTCTGCCTGCTTCCGTAACATGCTGTTTTCAAACGTGTTGAATTGAGATTTAAATGAGCATAAATTCAAATGTTATCTTAAAACAGAGTAGTAAAGCTTAGAAAAAAGTGTCCAGCAGTTTCTAGGAAAAGCAAGTGGAGGAAAAAAGTGAATGAAAATACACAAAAGTTTCTCAGGGTGTTCCCCAAAGCATAGAATCCTCAGAGGGTTTCCAATGAGTTTTGAACCTTACCATTAAGTTAAATGTGTCATTTTAGTCTTAACTAGTCTTCCAAAATAAGTAGAAATTCTAAATAATGTTTTTTTTTCACATATGTAATATGGATTCCATGCCAGTTGCATATTCCTCAAGCCAAATAAATGAAGGAATGAACAAAGGAATAATGATTAAAAGAAGGCTACTCATCAGCTGCCTTTAGTCTGTGGTGCTTGCGTCACCACCAGTAGATTAGTGGGGATGAATCCTACCAATTAACTTGAAATGAAATAGGTGAAAGTGCTTCTGTACAGCAGTGTGAAACATGAAAAAGCAGACATTTCTTTCAGTACTTTGGGCTGTATAGTCTGCATAAGGTTAGAAAGATAAACTTTTCCTAAGTTGTTCCCCTCCCAGGGAAGTTATTTCCATGATCATTACAGGAGCTTAGAAGCAATTCAGGTATTAAATATAACTTCTGGCTTTCAATATATGAATCTTAAGGAAATCTTGAACATTCTAAAGGCATTCTGGAATAGAGCACTCTATTTCCTTTTATCAAAGGCTTTACCGTGGGTAGTAAGAATAAGAGACCCCTCTTTCCTGGTGTTTATTTACAAGGGTGTAAAATACTTGATAGAGAAGTTAAGACACAGAAAACAATAATACTAAATGGTTATAAAATATTGTTATAAATCAACTGTAAGTGTTTTAGATTATGAAAACTTTGTAATTGCTAAGAAATAACTTGCTGAAGGATTGTCCCAAACTGGAAGATCTGTGGTTTCAGTGAGTCAGTATACACATTTTACAAAATCGCGTACTTGGTGGTGGTGCACTTTGCAGCAGTCATTTTCTTTACCATTTGGCCATAAAATATATTAATTCAGTTTCTGAAATACATGGAGCTAATCTTTTAATTCTGAGCCTTAATAAGTATTATTCCCTCTGACTAGGTAGAATGTTCTCAATTAGGAGTCACATGTCTGATTCCTTTATATGCCAATTCAGATGCTACTTCTGGGTAGCTCATCCCAACTGCTTCCCCCATAGACACCTAGCTTTGGAGTCTCTTTACACTCACCCTGTATTCGTTCCCACCATGTCTTCTTCATCCTGGTTAGTTTCTTTGAATTTTGTCAGCTCAAACCAAAACCCTCCAAAGAATGCTTGATTGCTCATTTTTTTTTCACTACCTTATGCTCCATCCCTGTTTATATCATGTCAGCAGGTACTTTGGTCTCTGCCTGCAAAGTGTGTTCTCAATCAGACCATTTCTCTCGATCTTCATTGTTAATCAGTCAAAGCCATACCGTTTTAACTGGACAAATGTAGTGCCGATTGAGTGTTCTTTTGGCTTTGATAATTGTGCCCCTATAGTTACATCAGCAGCCCCAGTGATCTTTTAGAACATAAATCAAGTAGTGTCCATTCTCTGCTGAGAATACACTAAAGGCTTCCAATCATACTTAGGATTAAATTCAGACCCTTTAACTTGCCCTACCAGGCCCTGCATAATCAGGCTTCCATTTCTCTGTCCAACCTTACTATTTTTTTTTCAAAAATTATTCTTGTCCCCCCTGGCCGGCCACATTTGAGCCACACTGACTCCTTTCCTCTTTCTTGTACACCTCAAACTCATTCCTACCACAGAACCTTTGTACCACTGTCCCCTTATCCTGAAACAGTTTTCACTGCTCTCAATGTACTACCCCTTGTTAGTAGTAGCATGGGGCCCTAAGGCTATATACCATTTTATCCTGTGTTTAATTCAGTTTCTACTTATCTGAACTAGATAAGCAGAGGGCCATATGGCATATAATAGAGAAGTCTTGAACCAGTGAAGAAATTATGGACTCTGAACTACCACTTAAATAATTCTCACAGTTAACTATTATTAGCACTATTATTAGCCTTGTTGCTTAATAACTGCTTAATAAAGCAGAGATTGGGGTAGAACTTGAAAACAATTTATTGGATAGCTTCAAGTAATAAGAATGAGTCCCACAGAGGAGAGAAATAACTACTAGCAACTTTTTTGGGGGGGCGGGATTAAGCCACAAGCCATAATAATTTGCAGCAGCAAACATTGTAATACTAATCACAGTCATGAATCACTTATATTTGTTTCTTATTCAATCACGGCTCAGTGGTTGCTTTGGAAGTTTGCATTTTCTCTGACAGATTTTTCTTTGGTAGCCTTTTAATTTGAATTGAATTGAATTGAATTTTTTTTTTTAGATTTTAAAAATTGAGGTGTTAAATTTCGATTCTCATCTACATCACTAAAGTTCCTTCATATTCTCTAAAAAGACCCAGAATGTCTCTGTCCAGTGTTTGAAAAGAATTCTTTCATCTCCCCAAATCATGTGCCCACTGGCTCATTGGACAGACAATCTGAAATCTATGCCAGGTCTGTTATAAATCGCAAGCCTGCATTTCTTGTGCCAGGTTCTACTCCAGGCGCAGGTGGGTTTCTGCACAGCCAACCCGCCATGGCACTCTACCACCTGGTGAAGAAATCTGTTAGGCATAGGAGAAGACTCTTTGTGGCTTTTATTGACTCTTCTTTTGCCTTTGAATCTGTGAACAGAAATCCACTATTGAGTAAAGCACCATGAATTCAATTCAGTCCCTGCATTATTGATTTTCAAGCAGAACCAGGGCCATAGTACTGTTGCACTGTTGGTTACATTCAGGATCAATACGAATGTCTCTTGAGAAATCAGAGGGCAGTTTTCATTGGAATTAGATAGGAATGTGTTTTGTCTCCCATCTGTCCACAAGTTTTAAGTTCTTAATGATTTAATTCCATTTTTGGACGAATTAGATCCACTATATTCCTATTCTGGAAAATAGAAAGAAATGCATCCTCTAGTATGTAGATGATGTGTTTAGTAATAGAAACTAAGGATATTTAAAATCATCCACTGACCCAGCTACTCAGTCCCTGTCATGAGTTAATTATTTTAAAACCATTATTGTGATTTTACTTGATACCCCTTGCATTTAAATTAGTATAATTGGAAGTCTGAAAAAGCAAGTTGCCTCAATTTGGTACACAGGTTTGCATTTGGCATCTAATTCCTCTTATAAGAATCAGGAAATTACATGTTTTTAAACTTTTTAAAAATGTTTATTTATTTATTTTGAGAGATAGAGAGAGAGAGAGAGAGCGTGCAAAGGGGAGGGGCAGAGAGAGAGGGAGAGGGAGAATTCCAAGGAGGCTTCATGCCCAGCACAGAGCCTGATGCAGGGCTGGATCTCACAGGCAATGAGATCATGACCTGAGCCAAAACCAAGAGTCGGATGCTTAACCGACTGAGCCACCCAGGCGCCCCAGTAAGGTACATTTCTTAAAGCTGGGCCTGCTGAGGGCCCAGCCTATGAGTGTTGGAGTATATTTGCTTTGAACATCTTCCAGTCCAAAATCGTTGCGGCCATGCTCTGTGGATGAACTGTAGGAATTTGATCACCCTTGGGTTTGTGTGAGAGTGAATTTGGCCTCCACACTTCTTCAGGTCATCTTAGGAGAGTTGAGTTGAACTTCTCTTTAGGATTGCATTCATTCTTTTTATTTAGCTCCTTGCACATGTCCGTCAGCCTTGCTCTGCACAGTCAGGTTTTTTTTTTTTTTTTTTTTTTTTTAATTTTTTTTTTCAACATTTTTTATTTATTTTTGGGACAGAGAGAGACAGAGCATGAACGGGGGAGGGTCAGAGAGAGAGGGAGACACAGAATCGGAAACAGGCTCCAGGCTCCGAGCCATCAGCCCAGAGCCTGACGCGGGGCTCGAACTCACAGACCGCGAGATCGTGACCTGGCTGAAGTCGGACGCTTAACCGACTGCGCCACCCAGGCGCCCCTGCACAGTCAGGTTTTTGAAGCATATAATCACCTTGCATTTAATAAGCTACATAGAGTTACTGTTCTACTGGGGAGTGTACTTGCAGGGACGCCTAATCTCAAATTTATTGCCACCCACTCAGTATCATTCAGAGCTTGCTTGAGAATTTAGGGAGAACTGTTTGAACAAAGCAGTCCAACCATTCTTCCAGATAACCAAAATCTATCTCCGGATTTAGTGGACCTTTGGGAAGTCCCTTACTTTGACCGCAACGTGTTGGTTCTCTAAAAGCTTGCTTTGATTAAATTCCACCTTGGTGTTTTTAAAAAGAGAATTCACTTGAGTGTTAACATACTTGCATTGTAATTCAGGAGATGTATCTTTTTTTTGCAAACTAAATTAAAAGGTATAGCGACCATTCAGAGAAACCATCTGTCACTACTTGACTGTTATAATTAGGTTCATAATTTTTAATGGCATTGTCATATGTTGGAAAAGAAAAGCTTTAGGACATCAGTTGGAGGTTCTGCCCCTTCTCTGTAAGGCTGTAGTAGTTCAATATTTGGAAACCTCTTTGAATATTTATCTTTCAATTTTTTAATTATATTTATTTTTTTTGTTGTTGACACTGCTGATGTGATGTCTTCTTGTATGTGATATTCCTTACTAAATATTTCTTCATTTATATAAATACTCTGCGACAGGCAGTCTTTAATTTGAAATGTGAATTTATACCTCTGTGTATTACTCAGGTAAGTACAAAACATAGGAAATTAGTAACTGTACTTTAGTTGTACACTAAAAAAACTTTAGAATTGGTTTCCAAAATCCATTATGCTTCAAATAATTTTACTACTCCGTAATTAACCGTGAAATTAAAAAAAAAGAAACCCCATTTCAATTTTCTATGTCTATTCATTCCTTTGACAAATATTTATTTTTATGCCTGTTAGGTACCTGGCACCATGAAAACCTGTGCTCAGTTCTGTTCCTCTGTTATAATTATTTAATGTTTTGAAATTAAAATATTTTGTGTTTATATGTTCTGTTAGTTAGAGGTCATGTGATGCTGTGTCACCAAATACCGCAATAATAACAGCCCCAAAAGCCAGGATGCGCCAAATTATATTTGGTTTATACTTAAAGATTTAATTGTTTAGATGCATGTTTAGATGCATTTAATTGCATGTTTAGATGCAATATTTAATAAGTTTTGTGTTCCATCAAAATTTATATTCTTTCCAGAACAACTTTTGAGTTGAAAATTAAATCGACCATGTACAATTCTTGATAAAATTAAACTATTTTGTCTCTAACAATTGAGTCATATGATTTTGACACTTAGCAAATAGCCTGTTACAGTAGATAAAATTGCTTTGTGATCTTAGGAAGTTTGAAATCATAAGTGACTCTCTCAAGGTCTTAGTAGCATATTATAAATTTGCTATCTTGTGATTAGATAAGCCCAACAAATTCATACCAAATTAGTCAAGATACACATTTTACTTTGTGCCAATAGATTTGTCAGCTTTTAGGTTATTATTTTTTTAACCAATAAGTAGAAATATAGCTCTGATTTGTTATTCATTAGCAAAGTACAACTGTTTTTTAAGCCATTCGGATTATTTGGCATTTAAGCAATGCTTTCTACTTTAAATGATGCCATTATCACTTGAGAACTCTGCCTATCACTTTGGTTAGTCTAGAAACGCAACTCGTTATAGGATGAAGTCGAATAACTACTTAATGAGGCAGAATACAACTTTACAACCAGAATATGGGAGAAGTCCAGTTTACCTTTAAAACTGTTTGGTGTCTGCATGGAAAAAAGTGTTAATGTGCCTCGTAAAATTTCTCAAGAAGTATGCAATGGTGAATACATTTCTTGTTCTACATGATTTCTTTCTGGAGAGTTCCTTTAATCTATGTAAAGTTGCCCACCTGATATTTGGTTGAGTTTGTTGAAATGTATCCAAAATGCAAAGTATCTCACTTGAACTACTTGTTGCATATAATCTGGAGAAGACAAAGGTAGGATGACTTCACAGGGAAGAGAACGTAAATGATTTCTTGAGATCTCTCCCAATACTGAGAATGTGATTTTGTGAATTGATGTTTATATTACACTTGAGTTAGAAATAAGGAAGTATTTGAAAACCATGTGGCCGATTAAATACTGGACCACCCAGAAACGCCATTCAGTGTCCTAAAACAAAGGTCTTTAAACCTGGGGTAGCTCACCACATGTCTTGTATGAGAGTGGGCTTTCCTTGAGCAAGAGAGCTCTATGCCAGATATCCTTTGTGCCTATATAAATGCATCTCTCTGCCTTTCTTTCTTCCTTCCTTCCTTCCTTCCTTCCTTCCTTCCTTCCTTCCTTCCTTCCTTCCTTCCTTTCTCACTAGCTTCCTCACTCAAGAGAACTCTATGCCAGATATCCTTCGTGCCTATATAAATGCATCTTCCTTCCTTCCTTCCTTCCTTCCTTCCTTCCTTCCTTCCTTCCTTCCGCACTAGCTCGCTCACTCAAGAGAGCTCTATACCAGATATCCTTCGAGCCTATATAAATGCATCTCTCTGCCTTCCTTCCTTCCTTCCTTCCTTCCTTCCTTCCTTCCTTCTTCCTTCCTCCTTCCTCCTTCCTCACTAGCTTGCTCACCCACTCGCTTGCTAAGAATGCAGAAGGAGTGTAATATACTGAATTCCTCTTGTACCACTGGTTTACTTTAGTCTCCTGCTTATATTGAGCCCTGGATTATTTTGGGTTAGCTTGTGAATTTAATGAGATCATAACACATTGTGATGGGTATGACTGCAGAATGGAAAATGTCACTACTACGTGCCAGTTCATTTAAATCATTTTTAAGTATCCACCTGTGCTCTGAACTCTCCATTCGAATTTTACTGGCTAATATGTTTTGCTCCAGTTTCGGTTCCTTTAACTCTTATACTTTGGTAAGTTAATCTGGGAGCATGTGCTCTCGCCCTTTCAGCTTCTGTTCTTGTTCTAATAAAGGCCCCTCTGCTTGATGGGTAGGCATAGAGGGCTTTCTTATTTTAAAAATCAATTTGAAAAAAGCATAGTTTGTAAAGGGCAAGAAGAACCGTTAAACTTTAGAACATATTATTTGGGAGATGTTCAATTTCTGCTGTTGATGTGCTGAAATGTAGTGAATGAGAAATTGCATCTAAAACAATGCTTTTTTTTTTTTAACTACTTTTTTTCCGTCTTCAGTGCCTGCCTGTTTCTGTGTTTTATGAAAGTCTGCCTTCTCTGGTAGGGGCTTGGTGATCTGGGGACGAGACAGCTCTGGGGATTAACCTGTCTGCCTCAGACTGACTCCCTTTTTCCTTTTAATCCTGCTGCCCTGTTAGTGACATTACCATGAGAAGGAGGAGGGAATAAAGGATTAGTGTAGAGAAGAATGGCAGTTTTGAGGGTCTGAAAGGGTAAAAAGAAAGAAGGAAAAGGAGAGTAGAAAAAAAATCTCACTGGAGGCAGGAGGTGAACTTGAGTTCTGGGATCCCCCTTCTTTTTGTCCAGAATATATTTAGGTTGGGTAGATGTGGGGAGACACTTGAATAGTAGGAGCAGCTGTGATGCTGTATAATTAGGGGTGAAGCTTCAGTACGTGGGGTAGAACATGGTTCTAAGGGCCTCCTGAAGTCCAACTGTGTAACCTTGGGCAAATTAGTTAGCCTCTTTGGGCCTTGGTTTCTTCATCCGTAAAGTGGGGAGACTGACAGTAGGGCTTCTTAAGAGTTGTCACGGGGATTAAATGAGCAACTATAGGAAAAGTGCTTAGGAAATGCTTATTTATTTGTAAGGTTCATTTTTAATAATTATTAGGAGTGGGAATAGCAACGTGGATGATTTAAAAAACATGATTTGTGAGTCATTTTAGAGAGAAATAGCTCATTGCTAATGTAAACAGACCATACTGGATCTGCAAAGAAACCACTCACTTATCTGATTTTGTGCTTCTACTTTTGACACAATGTCTTTCTCCTAGAAACTTTTACAGATCCTTCAGGGCCCATCTCAAATACCATCTTCTTAATGAGTTCCTGCTGATACCTCTGGGCAGAATTATTTGGCTCCCTCGGGGGGGGGGGTCCCATGACATTTAGTTAATATTGTTAATAGGACACTTATTTCGTTAAAAGTAGATCATCTTTTTAACATTTGTGTCTTCTCTCCTTGCTGACAAATGCAGATTCTGATAATTTTAATATTCAACATATGTAGTCTGTGTATACGAAACAGGTAGATGTTGTTGACAGTTGATTAGGAAAGATAGAGGATTCTTCTAGTGTTCACTGGTAGGATTCTCTTAATACCTGAACCACCGCCATGCCTTTTGCCCTGCATATGAGATCCCATCTAGACAGTGTAATAAATACCTGCTTCACATCCTCGCAAGTGCTCAAAGGAGCTGGCAAGCTGATCTGGGTGGTTATGGAAGAGAAATGTTTTATTTTATTGTTCTTCCTCTGTCTCTTCCTCCTTCACTTCCTCCTCCTCCACTTCCTCCTCCTCGTGCTCTCCTTTCTCTTACCCCACCTCAGTTTTGGGGGTATAGTTAATTTATTTAAAGCTCCTGTTTAAGTTTGTTCATCCACTTAGAAATACAGTTAATCTTAGTATAAATAGACTTTCCATGAAGTATTGTATCACAGTGTCATGACATTTTAATTAATAACCAGCCGAATATTTTCTGATTGTAGACTACTTATGTACACTTGCAGTAATTCCCTTCCAATCTGTTATTGCATCAGTGTTTTATCTTGCAGCAGATGGTATCCTATAATTAAGAAAAAAAGATAGTGTTATTATGACACTGAATTTAAGAATAATAGCCATATACAAATCTGTGGGCTAGGCTGATGAGAAATATATACTGGTTTATTATTCTTAAATGGCTTAATAATACATGTTTTGTTCTGATATCTTTACAGGCATATTAGAAATCATCTGTATTACAATGTTATGTTATGTCATCTAATCCAAAGGGAAATAGCGCATGGGCATGTATAAGCTTTTATTTATAAATGGGTCATTTAGATATGTTTCCTCTCCAAGAGGAAATTCAACCCTACAAAACAGGAAAGAATTGTAGAAACTCCCATGTGCTTTGGAAAGTGACTTTTGCTCTCATATCGGGCTAATGATTGCTGCAGATTATATCCATCTCACTCTGAGTCACCTCTATTTAAAAATTAGATAAAACTCATTAATATGAAAAGGAGAGTATTAGCAACGCCATAGATATTAGTGTGTTGCAATGGTGCTAGTAACCGGCCTTGGCTTGGAACCAGATCCGAGAGATTCTGTAAAGAAATGCCATGGTGGTGCTTCCAGTTAGCCAGGTTTCTTCCAGAAAATTATAAAGGAATCTTCCATGTAAACTGATTGTCCTGCTGGTTGTATTTTATCACCCGAAGAGGTGGCTCTGTTGAACAGAGAACTGAATGCCCAGGTGTGGGTCTTGATTTTGCAACTTTCCTAGTTGTGTGAGTTGGGGCAAGTAATTTATGTTCTCTGAGCCTCAGTCTCTTCATATGTAAGATGGGAAATACTTAAGTAATTGGCACTAAATTTTATCATATGAAAAATATCCATAGAAGCCTTCATGACATCAGTAAAGTTTGAGCCTATAAAGTCATTATTTCAGTGATTTAAGGAACTTAGACATACAATGCACCTTTGAAAATCTCTTACAGTGTTATATTTGTAAATGGCAGTGATGGTAAGGTTTAGTATGTAAGGCTATTTTGCAAATGGCATTAAATGATTCCAATTACTTATGACTCTATTTCATTCATAGATGGAGACAGAACCCCGTTAGGACTGGGGACAGTTTCTTTTAATTTCATTATGGCACACAATTTAGTGAAGAGGGATAGACCCCTTTGAGGTAGATTACTAAGTCAGCTGTTTGAAATTCTTTGTGTAAACCGTCCTAGGGCCCTTGCAGCTATAGAAATAGGAAATGTAATTGCCTTCAGTATTCCCAGCTCTTTGTTTTGTCAGTGTTTTACAGATTTCAAGTTGTTTTTGAAAAAATAAAATTTATTCCCTTACTCAACAACAGGTTAGATGGCACACATCTTGGGGAAATTATCCTGCATTGGTAGGGGAAAGAAAGATGTAAAGATGAAAGATATATGATGCCTTTAAAAAACTCTGGAATTTTTGGAGGGGAGATAAAACTATATCACTGAGGCAATAAAAGAAGACAAGTAGAATGAAGTTATTATCGAAAGAGAAGTACAGAGCCTTACAGTAATTCAGACCCGGGAGACATTACTTCTAGTTGTGAAAATTGGCAAACTGGTGAACGTTTCTCAGGATGAGGGTGGTGGAAAGGGAGAAAAGGGCATTGGGGGGTAGAGGGGGACAGTATGAGTAGTGGCTTAGGAATGGGATGAAGCCAGTGTTGAGTAGTACCTACCAAAATGAGCATGGTGGGAAAATTAGATTAGAAAACAGCACAGTGGGAAAATAAGGAAAAAAGGTAGAAGTAAGTCAGATTACAAATTTCCTGGATATCTGGTCAAAGAACTTGACCTGGATTATTTTGAAATTTGAGGAAGTTATTAAAGGTTTTTGAGCAAGGGAGTGCATCACTGTGCTTTGAAAGATGAATCTGGCTACAGTGTATAAAATAATCAGAAAGGTAATAGATGGAAGGAAGGGGGAGAACCAGTATGATGACATCATTCATACTTCAAACAAGAGTCCATAAACAACTAAAGAATGGAAATGTCAATGAAAATGAATACGCAGTAGTCGATTTGGGTGGTTAGAATGAGTAGGGAATAGTCATTGGTACCTGGTTACCAAGGCTGTATGAGAGAGGGAGACAGAAACCGTAGAGATGCCTCCAAGACTTAGCTCAGAAGAGAGGAAGGGACTGCGGGAGAGCAGCATTACCAAGAGGAGTGAAGCAAGGCTAAGTTTGATTGGGGGATGGGCAGAGGAGGTAGCGGGAAGGGATGAGGATTCATGTTCTGAATTCGTCGAGGTTTTGACCTACACATCAGCTGTCCAGCTGGAGATGGCCAGCGGGTGACTGGCAATATAGAATAAGCTAGTAGAGGAAGTCAGACTGTTAGGACAACATTTGAATAAATAGCCCTGGGAACTTAGATTAAAAGTCAGTGCTTGATGAGGCAGTGAGTACAGATATGGTTTTGGCAGTGTAAGTAAACCAAATACCACGTGTAGGTTGAGGGATTGAGGGGGCTGAGGGATTTCTTTTTAGGAAAGTAAGACGGATAGCCGAACGTGTTCTCACCCTGAGGGAAAAGAGCCAGTACAGAGGACAAGATGAAAGATAGGAGAGAGGAAAGTAATGCTTCTGAAATTCCATTTCGGTTACCATGGCATTGGTTAAAATTGAAATTAAGACCCTCAAATGGCTACTAAACCTGAATTACTAAATTGGTAATAAAGGCCTAATGAAAGTACTAGGATTTGTACCATTAGACCATATACATGGAAGAATTGATAAGATCCTCCTGGGAAGAAACCAGTGGATATAACTGAGCCTGAGCAAATAAACAAACTGACTTTTAAATACAAAGCAGGCACAGTTAACTTCCATAATCCTGGGTTGACAATGAATTAATAAATACTGGGTAGATTTCTTACAAAAACTTCTCTTCCATGTTCATCAGATATTTCTGGTATCCATCTAGGATAGTTGGCATATGAGAAGCTATGTAATTATACAATTCTGAGTTATATTTTTGTGGTTTATACTTTCCATGGAGAAATATGATAGGATAATGTATTGGTGGGGTGTTTATTTGTATATTTCATTTTTTTTAGCCTACCTGTGATTTGCTTACTTTGTTAGTTTTCAGAATTAAAAGCTTGAACTTTGCTAAGAAAGCATTTTGTGTGTTTTTGGTTTGTAAATAACACCTAATGTAAAACCACTAGCATAAAATTCATTTGGACTTTTCAAGGAAGGTGGTTGCAAACCTTGAGGATTCAGAGAAAGAAACTGGTATGCTTTGTTCAGTGAAAAGCTGCCAAATTTATGAGGAAGTGCAATCCTAAAATGTTGATAAATTGATTTCATCTAAATATGTTCCCTAGTGCCCTTTAGTCTTCTATAACTTGTTAGAATCAACCTTGTGCAGCATGAATAAAACTTAAATGCACAACCTAACTAAGGTTCTTTCTGCTTTCTCTGAATCACCTAAATATATTTCACCTTCATTCCATGCATGCACATATGACAAAAATGACGGAGCAACATTTGAATGTTGTATCATGATTTTGAAACCATAAGCAAAATTGGAGGTTTTATAAAACCCTGTCCTAAAGCTGAAATGGAAAAAATAAATCCGTATCTGGCTGAAAATTTTTCTGTTGACACTGGGCCAAGTAAACAGTTTTCTTCTCAGACAGTATTTCTGTAGCTGCATCACACATATTATGGCCTAACCGTGGCCAGGAAATAGTTCGTTGTCATTGCCTCAAGCTTTAAAAAAAAAAAAAACAAAAAAAAAAAACAGAACCAGATATGAACTTGGCAAGTTGCTCTTTAAAATATATTTTAAGCGTTGGGTATGTATTTAAAGAATTAATTTACATTTTTTTTACTAATTTTACATTTTTACATTTTTAAACTGGTCTCCCTATTATCCCTCATTTTTTTCACTTTGTTCTCCATGGTACTGCAGGAATTATTGCACTAAATCTGAAACACCTTATTATTACAGCATCAGTAATAAATGCCCATTGTTCTTAGCATGGCTTTCTGAATCATCTATAGATTTTCTGTTCACATGTTACCTCTCCAACATCCTCTAAGTCTGGATCTCCCTCTCCATTAAGGACTAGGCTCTGTGAGTAGCCAGCTGGGTGGCCCCACCCCAAACATGTCATCTGCTCCCTTTCCCCACTTTTTGCATTTCTTCTTCCCCCTTGAGAACAAACTTAAGGATTGTATTTCACGAGAAGTTTCGTTTCTATTAGTTCAAAGTAATTTCTCTTGGAAAATTGGTAGTTTGGGTAACAACGGACTTATACATGAGAGCGGCTGCCTGGAAATGAGCAGATGTCCCCCTGTGCTGCTGCTCCCCAAGATCCTGACCAGTTTCCTGGTGCTCCCAACACTGAGCTTGTCTCTTATGTGCCATCAAGTTTTGTGCTGCTGTTTTTCTCTTACACATCACTTTGTGCATATGGTACCTGCATTTCAGTTTGCAGCCTCTGGTGTATATATAGCTTACGTCTGAGTAGATCATAATGCGATTTAATCTACACAGAGGAAACACTTTACCAGTTTCAGTGGCACAGTGGGAAGAATGGGGGTGGGTGGGATGGACCGAGGTGGGGTGCTGGTTTGTCACCAAGAGTAGGGCTGTTGGGTGCAGATGTGCTTGGCCCAAGAGCATTACATCTGAGTGATGTCATTCTCACTGTAGAGACCAGAGATTTGTCCAGACTAATCGTTGGTACAATGATTTGTCAGTTTATACTCTGTTTCTTCAAATGATTTCCAAGAAAAGCCATATTTTGAATAATATTGTTAACCTTTATCTTTCTGTCTTTGAATTCACAGCTCTGTTTGGTCGTTTGACTATAAACGTGATCTTTTTTATCGTTGTAAAATATATATCAAGTGAAATGTATCATTTTAGCCATCTTTAAGTGCACAACTCAGTGGCATGAAGTACATTCACAGTGTTGTGCAACCATCACCACTATCCATTCCCAGAATCTTTATATCATCTCAAACTAAAACTGTTACCCATTAATCGATAATTCTTCGTTCCCACCGACCCCAGTCCCTGGTAACCACCATTCTACTTTGATCTCTGTGAGTTTGACTACTTCAGTCTCTTCATGTACATGGAGTTATATGATGTTTGTCCTTTTGTATCTGGCTTATCTCATTTAGCATTTATATATACATTTATATATTGATATATATATATATAAATTTAAATTTATGTATAAAATTTATATGTATAATTTATAAAAGTATATACTTATATTTAGGTATGATATAAACTAATAGCTTTTGGTTCCATATTGGCCTTTTTTTTCTTTTAAAAATGTTTATTTATTTTTGAGAGAGAGAGAGAGTGAGCACACCATTGGGAGAAGGGACAGAGAGAGATGGGGACAGAGGATCTGAGGTGGACTCCTTGCTGACAGCACAGAGCCTGATGAGGGGCTCAAACTCATGAACTGTGAGATCATGACCTGAGCCAAAGTCTGGCACTTAACCAATTGAGCCACCCACGTGCCCCTTTTTCTTTCTTTTTAAAAAATTGTGCATGGTATGCAGAACATAA
Organism: Panthera tigris; assembly: GCF_018350195.1. Taxonomy (NCBI): domain Eukaryota; kingdom Metazoa; phylum Chordata; class Mammalia; order Carnivora; family Felidae; genus Panthera; species Panthera tigris. The sequence continues at coordinate 129,459,405 of NC_056664.1, forward strand.
AATCCACCACCTTAACCATTTAAAAACATTTTTTTAAACATTTACTTATTTTTTTGAGAAACAGAGAGACCGAGCACAAGCAGGGAAGGGGCAGAGAGAGGAGACAGAATCTGCAGCAGGCTCCAGGCTCTGAACTGTCAGCACAGAACCTGACGCAGGGCTCAAACCCATGAACTGTGAGATCATGACCTGAGCTAAAGTCAAATGCTTAACCCACTGAGCCACCCAGGCGCCCCTTAACCATTTTTAAATGTGTGCTTCAGTGATATTAAATACATTAATGCTGTTGTGCGAGCATCATCACCATCTGTTTCCACAATTCTTTTTGTCTTAAACAACTGAAACTCAGTGCCTATTACAAAGAAGCCCTTCATTCTCCCTTTCCCCAAGACCCTGGCAATCACCATTCTCTTCTCTGTCTCTATGATTTTGAATACTCTAGGTACCTCATATAAGTAGAATCATGCAGTATTTGTATTTTTGTAACTGGCTTATGTTGCTTAGAGTGTCCTCAAGATTCATCCATGTTGTACCATGCATCAGAATTTCCTTCCATTTTAAGGGTAAATAATATTCCATTGTGTGTCTGTAACACCTTTTGCTTATTTGTTTACCTGTTGATGGACACTCGGCTTGTTTCTGCCTTTTGGCTATTGTGAATATTGCTACCATGAGCTTGGGTATACAGTAAGTATACAGTATCTAAGTCCCTGCTTTCAATTCTTTTGGATATATATATAGAGAGAGATTACTCTTTTTTTCAGTTTATTTATTTATTTTGTGTGAGAGAGAGCACAAGCAAGGGAGGGGCAGAGAGAGAGGAAGACAGAGAATCCCAAGTAGGCTCCATGCTGTCAGTACAGAGCCCGAGGTGGGGCTTGTGAAATCATGACCTGACCGAAATCACAAGTTGGACACTCAACTGACTGAGCCACCCAGGTGCCCCTATATGACTTTTTAATCATATCTATTATTCATCTCCCAGAGCTCTTGTCCCAATGTGTATTTCTTGTGAAATCTGTATGCATATAGCATTCTTTTATTATTTGTGCTACTGGGAGGAGGTTGATATAGAACTCCAGTGCTAGAAACTTCCATCTGAAAACATTGGTTCCTATCCCACAAGAATTCCACAAAGCTTTCATCTTTAAAGCTCTGCTGGGCTGTTTAAATCATGTTTCTTTAGAACTTCCAACATTTTTAGCTTTTCCCTGAGTTTTTCTCTGGTAGACATGCTTTAGGTAAAACTCCTTCATTTATCAGTTGCTGTCTGAACTGGATTTTGTGACTCACTGACTTATGATCTACACTGAGCCATGAAAGAGAGGACATGAAAATGTTCAGTTGATTTTATTTTGGTTGGTGTTGAGATGGGAGATTCTGACTCTGTAGTGATGTTTGAGTTCCCACTCTGAGTGCTCTGAGATATTATGGATCAGATAATTCACCACCTCCATCTCTTTGGGATACAAAGAGATGCCATCCTTGGAGAGGAGCACAACATGCCTTTGGAGATGGGAGGATCTGGGGGAAGGACTGGTTTAACCAATCAGGATGCTAACTTGGTTGGACATTCTACCTGTAATACATCGTGCATCTGTAGACTGCGTGAACAAGACTGAAGCTGTTAAATTTGACTGTCGTGCCTGTGGAGAACCGGTCATTCCATATGTAGCTCTCTTTCTGAAGTTTTCTTTTATGCTGAGCATGGGAACTAGTAGCACTTAGTCCGATTTTTGAAGATCCTTACTTTTAACTACAAGGTACAAATCTTCATTGCTTATCTTCAATTTCAATGTGATGTATGGGCAGAGTTTTTACAGATTTACTTATTTATTGCTATCATTTATTTTTCAAAAGGTATTACATATATTTACTTTAAAAAGGTGGAAAGGATGTGTAGTGAATGGAACATTTTCTCCCATGAGACAGCTGCTACCACTAGTTTCTTGTGTGTTCCAGAAATACTCGCTGTATTGCTTTTTTTTTTTTTTTGTCAGGTACAGCATACGTACAGAATGGTGGATAAAACATACGTGGAAGGTATAAAGAATAATAATAAAAACAAAGCAATCAGGAAAAAGTTATTGCTGGTCCTTCGAAGCTGCCTGTATGAGCCTCTCCTCTTAAGATGTAACCACAATTCTGAGTGCTGTGATAACCATACTCTGTATCCAGCAAGGATGCAGGGACACTGAATGATAACTGTTCTTGTTACATATAGCATCTAAATGTAGAGGCAAAGTCTTCCAAGCACTGATGTATTGCTCATTGTATTTTTTTTTAAAGTGTTTTATTTTTTTTTAACGTTTATTTTTAGACAGAGAGAGACAGAGCATGAATGGGGGAGGGTCAGAGAGAGAGGGAGGCACAGAATCCGAAACAGGCTCCAGGCTCTGAGCGGTCAGCGCAGAGCCCGACGCGGGGATCGAACTCATGGACTGCGAGATCACGACCTGAGCTGAAGTTGGACACTTAAGCGACTGAGCCACCCAGGCGCCCCGCTCATTGTATTTTTTAACCACACTGCAGATGCTTCCACGTGATGACAGTGCTTCTCCTCATCTGAGCTGAGACTTTGCTCCTCCCTTAGCCATGACATGATTTAGATCTTTGAAAAGCTTTTCCACTTATAAGAGCACTTTAAAATGTAACACATTCATGTGATTTTAGACATGTTGCACACCTGCTAATGTAGAATGGTGATTCGGAAAATGGAAGACGATTATAAAATTTTAGAGCATTCAAAAATGGCATTCTGATTGGAAATAGCTGCATTTATATATAACATGAGAAGGATTAATATTCAAAAAAGAGAGCTCAGCCTTTTTAATTTTCATGATTTGCAGAGTGCTTGATACATAGCAGATTATTACTAAATGTTTATGGAATGGTACTGAATTGAACTCTGTCAAATGCATACTTAAGTCATTCTGTACACCTCTCATATCTTGTGCTCTGTTTGGTAGCTTGAAGATTTGCCTTGAGTTCGGTATTTATCAGCCTGACTATATGTCCTGTGCTACAGTTGTCATACTTCTTTGTCTCTTACTCCCTGTCAGTATCCTAAGAAGACTTTGAGTTTCTTTTGCTTTGTGTGAGGCAAGAAAGAAGAAAAGGGCGTCTGGGGCACCTCAGTGGCTCAATTGGTTAAGTGTCTGACTTTGGCTCAGGTCATGATCTCATGGTTCCTGAGTTCAGGCCCCACGTCGGGCTCTGTGCTGACAGCTCAGAGCCTGGAGCCTGCTTCAGATTCTTTCTCCTTCTTTCTCTACTTCTCCCCTTCTTGCTCTCTCTCTCTCTCTCTTTCTCTCTCAAAATAAATAAAACATTAAAAAAAAAAGAAAATAGAGTTTATTTATTATTATCATTTTGCTATTGTTTTGTTTTGGTCCTTCTCTCTTCGTTTCGTCCATGTCAACGTATTGGCAGTGATGTTTCCTGACTGTGGTGGAAATGAAGGTGTGGCTGTTCGGCCAGCTGCAGTGGACACTCTTCTTGGTCCTTGTCTGTTGCTGAGGGTGGAGGACAAGTTTTTGGGATTGCTTTACTAGGAGTAAAAACAAGCATGTGTGTGTTTAGTGCGATTGTTTTATAAGATGTCATGGGACTTTTCCCGAGTAATGTCCCATTTGGAATTCCCTCGCTTCAGCTGGCAAACTCGAGCTCTGCCGGTCCTTGGATATCGTACCATAAACTCGTATGCCAAATGTTGGAGCAAAGAAAGGAAGCTTGTAAAGAAATTTCATTTTACAGAACTTGTAAAGTATTCACGGTTCGTCATTCTTTAAATTCCAGAAACGAGGGGGTAATTTGTGGGGACGAATAATTAAGGAAAGAAAAGATTTTGTGATGGAAAGGAGGAGCAGGCAGAACGGAGAGGTTGGCATGTGTATTGGAAAATTGTGGTAATTTAGCAGGTAATCAAAGACATTGAGAGCAGTGAATGTCATGATTTCAAAGGAGTGTAGACTGTTTTCTTTCATTTCCTCTCCTGTGGATCTGTTCTCTTCCAGTTTTCCCCCCCTCCCACTTCTTGTTTGTGAGGGCTTCGGGCTCTATCTTTTTTCCTTGTATCTAAAATCTTTTTGTTTTACTTTAAATGATATTTCAGTTGGCATTGGGAAGATAATAATGTCTTCTGTTTCACTGTAGCATACTAATGCTCTGAAAAGAAAGAAAGAAAAAAAGGAAACTAATTTAGAAGAAATAGAAGCTAAATGTTTCATGGTGAAGTAATCCTGAACTTTCCTGAGTAATCCTAGAGGATCGATGTTCAGATGTTAGGGAAAAAGTCAGACTCTTTGGCTTCTGAGGGACCTGAGGAGGCCCCAGGGTACATCAAAATGTTGCAAGATGTATTAGAACATGTATCTCCATAAGCTAAGTTCCCTGGAGATCATTCAGCATTTAGAATATCTTGAGAGACAGTTGTAGTGAGAAAACTCTGTTTCCTCCTAACTCATCCCCTTTTGAAAACAACTAAATCTTAGCTGCTTGCTCTAAAGGATATGAAAATGAACGAATTAGGTTTTCATTTGCTTTTTGTTTGTTTTTTGTTATTCACAGTCTGTATTCTATCCAACAGTTAAATCTTTTCTAAACCTTTTTTTCTGAAACTGAAAAAAGAAATCAAGAATTGAGAAATATTTGTGGCTGCAGTTAGATTCTCAGAAAGAGGGGGACGTCTCCCCCCAAATAAGTAGGAAGTAATAGAAACTTGCAGACAGATTGAATTTTTATCTTGACTGCCTTTTCCCTTGGAAATTCCAGAAATATGAAGAGTGAGGCAATAGCAAACATGGCTCCCATGTCCTTAGACCTTTAAGTGGTCTTTCTTAACAGCAAAGATAGGCAGTTTTGTAAAACGCTGTTTTTAGTATTGAACCACAGAAATCCACTTCCCTTATGACTGCTAATATTTAGCCTTACACATTTATTTTCACTCTGTGATAACAGGCAACATACCAGTGATTAGTTTCCACAAGTGTTTGAGGTGTTCTGTAAGAATACACATCATTTTATGTTCTAAACATTCACCTTTTTAAGGTTTTTAAGCAATTAATAACAGTATAATTTAGTACTTTGCGAATACTTCATTGCATCTATGTGGCGAGGCATTTAACAGAATCAATTGGAAGTGTATATTTGTAATTCTTTCGCCTTTTAGTCAGACAGTGTATTTCTTAAGGAGTAAAGAAAGTTGAGATATAACCTGCTGCTTCTTCATTTTGGTCACAAAAATATTTTTTCCTCAGAAGTGTGGCATTGAATTATCTATTGTTTTATAATGAGAACATTAACTCAGAGAACACACAGTTTCTTTCAGACAGTCACCAGAATAATGATCAAAAGGCAAATCAGTACCATTTAATGTGCCATACTGTATGAATATTGTTTTGGGTTTTGTTTGAGGACTCGACTGGATATTTTCAGTGATCTGTTAGGATAGTTTTCTTTAGTTCTATTCCCTCCAGTATGATACATTCTTTCAAAATGATTTTATTCAACCTCAGGAAATTGAGAGAAAGGACAACATCTTATTTTGCAGTTCCTTAGAAAAGATTTCATCAATACATGACTGTCTCAGAATCTCCAGGGTTGTCAGTAGTATAATGTATGTTAATAAGGTAGAAGGTTCTGGGGTTTGATGAGCTGTGATAGGCATTCTCTCTGCCCATTGGTGCCCAGCTGCACAGCTCGGCATAGATGCTCAATCTGGCAATTAGATCAGGTTGGCCCAGAGGATTCCCACTGTCCAGCCAGGCAAACTGTTGGATCTTGCTGTGGTAGCACAGTGCCCAAGCTGGTGGAGCACAAGGAAGACAGATACAGGCATGAGATTTGTTGGTGTAGTCTTTCCAGCGGTTGAGAACTCAGGAACCTACAGCCTATAAATAGGGTAAGTAGGCTGGAGAAGCAGGATTTAGAAAAAAAATCTGACAGGTAGGATACCAAGAAGTATCTTCCATTCTGGAATTTGGGCATAGAAGCTGTTATCAGTTGGGAGCGCTTCGGGTGCCTGTCACTTTGAAACTGTCTTTTGGGGGAGTGTGCTGGTCAACCATGTGGGTGACAGCAGGAAGACCTTAACACTAATTTCCCACAGGGACACAGCTGGGACAGTTGAGATTCTTTCTGCCTCTGGATATGCTGGCTCAGATAGAGGGTTTGTGAAGTTGAGATCAACAAAGACAGTGAAGGAGAGTTTTGACTTATTAATATGTTACTTACTTATTTTTAGTTTTTAATTTTAAAATTACTTTTAAACATTCTTTTATTGAGGCATGCTTGACAGATTACATTCGTGTCAGGTGTACTACGTAAAATTAGATATTTGTATATATTGCGAAATGATTGCCACCCTAAATCTGGGTCACAACCATCACCATACACATTCACAGATTTATTTTCTGCGATGAGAACTTTTAAGATTAACTCTCTTAGCACATTTCAAATATTCAAGTCAGTATTATGAACCCTAGTTGCCATGTTGTACTTCGCCATGACTTATTTTATAACTGGAAGTTTGTACCTTTTGATTCCCTTCACCTATTTTACCACCGCTAGCCTCCAGCCTCTGGCAACCACCCATCTGTTCTCTGTATCTATGAGCTTGGGTTTTATTTATTTATTTATTTATTTATTTATTTATTTATTGGATTTTCAGGGGTTTTGTTTATTTTAGGTTCTACAAATAAATAAGATTATATGGTATTTGTCTTTCTCTGTCTGACTTATTCACCATAATACCCTCAAAGTCCATCCATGTTGTCACATATGGCAAGATGTCATTCTTCCTTATGGTTGCATAATATTCCATTACATGTACATATAGATGTAGATATAGATACATATACAGATACAGATGATATACACACACACCATGTTTTTTTTTATTCATTCATTTATCAGTGGCATTTAGGCTATTTCCATATTTTGCCTATTGTGGCTAATGCTATAATGAACATAGGGGTGCATATATCTTTTTGATTTAGTATTTTCATTTTCTTTGGATAAATAGCCAGGCATGGAGTTGTTGAATCACATGATATTTCTACGTTTACTGTTTTCCACAGTGGCTGTACCAATTTACATTCCCACTAACGGAACGCAACAGTACATAAGGGTTGCCTTTTCTCCATACCCTCTTCAATACTTCTTGTCGTTTTGATAATAGCCATTCTAACAGGTGTGAATTGATAGTTCATTGTGATTTTGATTTGCATTTTCCTGATGATTTGCAGTGTTGGTCAATCTGTATTGGATTGGTATTGGTCTTTGGAGAAATGTCTATTCAGATCCTCTGTCCCATTTTTAAAAAGTGATTTGTTTATTTTTTTCTTGTTGACTTGTATGAGTTCTTTATATACTTTGGATATTAACCTTTTATTATATATATGATTTGCAAATATTTCCTCCTATTCAATAGGTTGCATTTCATTTCTTTGATAGTATTCTATACAGGAGCTTTTTAGTTTGATGTATTTTCACTTGTTTATTTGTGTTTTTGTTGTCTTTGCTGATGCTGTCAGATCCAAAAAAATCATTGCCAAGACCAATGTCAAAGAGATTACTGCCTGTTTTCTCCTAGGAATTTTATTATTTCAGGTCTTACATTCAAGTCTGTAATCCTTTCTGAGTTAATTTTTGTGGATGTTGTAAGATAGTGTTCCTGTTTCATTCGTTTTCAACGTGCCTGTCCAGTTTTCCCTGTACCGTTTATTGAAGAGACCGCCCTTTTCCCATCGTATATTCTTGGCTTCTCTGTCACAAATTAATTCACCATATATGTATGATTTATTTCTGGACTCTCTATTCTACTCCATTGATCTATGTGCATTTTTTTTATGCCAATACCATACTATTTTGATTACTTAGCTTTGCAATGTAGTTTGAAATGAGGGAACATGATGCCCTCAGCTTTGTTCTTCTTTCCCAAAAGTACTTTCACTGTTCGGGATCTTTTGTAATTCCATGCAAATTTCAGAATTGTTTGTTAAGGTTCTATGAAAAATCCCTTCAGAATTTTGATAGGGATTACATTGAATCTGTAGATTGCTTTGGGTAGTTTGGTCTTTTTAAATTTTTGAATAGCTTTCTTGAGATATAATTCACATACCATGTAATTTATCCCTCTAAATTGTACAACTCAGTGGCTTTAAGTATATTCATATAGTTGTATAACTATTACCCTATTTTTATTACCCCTAAATAAACCTCATATCCCTTTGGCAAGATATCCTCATCCCCACATTCTCCCAGACCCTGGCAACTTCACGTTTACTTTCTGTTTGTGTAGATTTGCCATTCTGAGTATTTCATATGAATTGGACTCATAAAATTTGCAATCGTTTACAAATGGCTTTTTTCACTTGGAATCATATTTTTAAGATTTATTCATGTTATATCTTGTATTAATATTTCTTTTATTTTATTGCTGAATAATATTCCATCGTGTGGATATACCACATTTTATTTATCCATTCATCAGTTGATGGATATTTGGGTTATTTCCATTTAGGCTATTATGAATAGTGCTGCTATAAACATTTGTGCTCAAGTTTTTGTGTGGATGTGTTTTCATTTCTCTTGAATATTCTACCTAGGAGTAGAATGCCAGGCCTGTTAATATGTTTCAAATTTTTTGTATGTATTTAGGAACCATGTAAAATGGTTTGTAAATACAATCAGTAGTAAAATCTATAGTTATTTGTGGTTTGCAATAAAAAGCTTCTTATGTATATTTTATGTAATATATTTATATATTTATAGATTTTGTATATGTTTATGTGTTATATATATATATATATATATATATATATATATATATAAAATAATGGTTTCTGAGTTGATAGACCTCTCACTGTTATTAGCTAGCCCTTCTTTTCTATCCACATTACTAAAATATTTAATCTTAGTTCTCAATTTTTGTGGCTGGTAACCTCTTATTCTGTAATTTTTTCATAGGAATGGGATGACTTTTGACACCATATGCAGATGTTTGCTTATAATTTATATGTACTAATTTTCAGTACCTTAAAAATGATAGTATATGTATGATAGTATTTTTTTTTTTTCAACATTTATTTTATTTTTGGGACAGAGAGAGACAGAGCATGAACGGGGGAGGCACAGAGAGAGAGGGAGACACAGAATCGGAAACAGGCTCCAGGCTCCGAGCCATCAGCCCAGAGCCCGACGCGGGGCTCGAACTCACGGACCGTGAGATCGTGACCTGGCTGAAGTCGGACGCTTAACCGACTGCGCCACCCAGGCGCCCCTGTATGATAGTATTTTTAAAAGTAGAAAATTCTAAGATACATTGTTAAATATTAAATAGTATTAATATTCATTAATGTGGTTATTAATAAACAATTGTCTTCCTTTGAAATGCAAACTCTTATTATTTGATTTGTGAGTTTATTATGTTTATAATGAGATCAGTCATTTAAAAAAAAATTTTTTTTTTTAACGTTTTATTTATTTTTGAGACAGGGAGAGACAGAGCATGAACAGGGGAGGGTCAGAGAGAGGGAGACACAGAATCTGAAATAGGCTCCAGGCTCTGTGCTGTCACCACAGAGCCCGACTCGGGGCTCGAACCCACGGACTGCAAGATCATGACCTGAGCCGAAGTCGGCCGCTTAACCGACTGAGCCACCCAGGCACCCCAAGATCAGTCATTTAAAAAAAAAAATTTTTTTTTTTTTAACGTTTGTTTATTTTTGAGACAGAGAGAGACAGAGCATGAACAGGGGAGGGGCAGAGAAAGAGGGAGACACAGAATCCAGGCTCTGAGCTGTCAGCACAGAGCCCGACGCGGGGCTCGAAGTCACGGACCGTGAGATCACGACCTGAGCTGAAGTTGGACGCTTAACCGACCGAGCCACCCAGGCGCCCCGAGATGAGTCATTTTTAACTGAATTCTCCAAGAACGTTTTCCTTTAAAGATGAAGATAATGAAGATAGGCTTCATCAGCAGAAATATTCATTGCTCCGTATTTCCAGACACATGGAAATGCCATAACTTGAGATTATAGTGTTTTGCGGCATGGAATTTTATATATTTGGATTTTTATTTGCTTCTGTGAGTCATTCTGCAAATAACTCTTCTTTGTTCCTTTTTCTTTATTCATTCTTTCTCTCACTCCCTTTTATTCTTTCTCTCACTGGTTTTGTGAAAGAACATAATTGAATTTCTACTTTGGTCTATCTTTAAATTTAATTCCAGACTATAATAGACTAACACTGGGTTTTTGGATGGTAACTGTTTTGTGTTGATATGGTTGAAATCATACTTCATTTTTTTTTTTTTTATCGTATTATCATGTTCAGAATCTAAAGCAGCTTTTTGGTCCTTAGATTAGACTGCCATCCACCGTCTTTGTTATTTAGCATTTATTTATATTAGATTTTTTAAGTTATAAAATACTGCCATGTTTCTTGTGAGAAAAGCATCCATATATAGTAGTATATAAATATATAAAGTGAAATATTTCCCACACTGTGATTCTCTACCTCCCAAGTACCATAACTTGGAACAACCAGTTTCTTATATAGCTTTCCTGGAAATTTCCATATGTATGCAAGCACTTATATTCACATACATTTTTTTTTAAATTAATGGTGTTATTTTATATATTATATATGTTTCAACATCCTGCTTCCTCCCCACCCCCATCTGTAATTGACATTGGATAGCAGTGTAACTAATTTCTGCTTTTCTGTTTGCTTTGGCAGCCCGGGAGCTCTGAACTCATTTACAATTGCTAGGAGCTCTGTGCTCAAATACTTGCCTACTATAGCCCCAGTTTTCTGGTTTAATTTGTCTTCTCTCTTTAAAAAAAAAACTTCTTTCATTTTATTATGCCTTCTTTATGACAGCCATTTAAACAATTTTAGTGAATAGGAGAATTGAACAATTATGATTAATAGGAGAGAAATATTTGACCTTATGCACCAGATATTGTTACATGCTGCTCTGTATAATTTTAGTACTTTGGAAGCTCTAATTATCAAGGTGATATTTAAGAAATTGCTTTTTCAACATAATAGTTGGTAACTGAAGTACTCCAAAGGGTTAATATAGTTCACAAACTCAGGAAAGCTTTTTATCTTATGAGAAAACTATTTTAAAAAGAAAAAAAAAACACTAGTCATTTTTCTAGTTGAACCATTTAAACATTTTTGAAGTAAAGAGTATTTTTTTAAAGGCAGTGACCATTTCAGCCTTAAGATAAGCTCTTCTGCATCTGTCGTCATCTTTGTTGAAGTCACTGCACTGTTTTTATTCTTTGGCACTGTATTTAAATAGAAAATATATTTCATGTGTGTTTTTGTTGTTGTTGTTGTTCTTTCAGGCTGCAGTGTTTTATTTTGAATGTGGTAAATATTGATTTTATTACCCTTGGGACTGCTTATCTCTAAACACTAGGTGCTTCTCTTAAACATGGATTCACAGATGGTAAATCACTAGGATTTTTGTTCAACAGTGAAAGAAGTCACTTAGCATAAGCCTATCCTTGTTTGCCATTGTTTGTAGAATTTCTTACTGGTACAGTATCCATTTTCTTAGCAAGGAGATTAGGTCTAGAATGTATCTGTTTGGAAAATTAGATTAAAATGGATTTTCAGTTCAGAACTACTAATTAGTGTTCTTGATTATCAGTGGTATTTAAAAATTAATTTTGGAAGATGTGTGTGTGGTTGTTGTCACTTTTTGTATGATAGAATGCCCATGCATTAAATTATGGCTCTTGGTTGTGATCTTTTCAGAGGGCAATGAGGTGAACTGGTCAGCAGGTCATTATCAGGTAACTTTAGTTGTAGGATTCTAGGAATTCAACTAAAAGAGCTAGGACTAGAATTATTATTCTTACATGCTTGCAGTTGTTAGTGGTGATCTCAGCCAACTTTATTTTTTAGTGTCTTAGGGATGGGTCAGGATAAGCTTTCTGTAACATTCATTAAATCATTATTGCTTTCACAGTCAAACTTTTTGAAACAGTTTCTACTTACTTTGTTTTGACATCAGCCACTTCCTATTTATCCTCAATGTAATGCAGTCTAGCTTTTGCTTCAGGTGCATGTTGCCATTACCAGGACCATCGATGACTTTACATCTTACCTCTTCCCTGGTCTCACCTGATTTTATCTTTCTGTACCACTTTTACAATGACAACACTCTCCTTCATGTGTTCTCATCTCTTGGCATATCACATACTCTTAATTTTATTGCTGCAGTTGGCTATTCCTTCCCTTTATTCTTTGTTGGCTTTCTTTCCTTTGTTCAGTACTTGAGTAGTTTTCCAGATTCCTGTCCTCAAACATCTTTCATTTTCACTTGATGCATTCTTTCCTGGCTTCTGTAACTTTTGTATTTGCTCATGACTCTTAAGTCAAGTTGGTGATTTCACGGACCCATTAAAATTCAAATCCCTTTCTCTTACTGTATTACTTTGTTTGGTTAATCTTGCCCAGTTACCCAAGCCAGAAATATAGTTACTATTCTGGAATACTTTCAATCACTCCCCATATCCAGTCACTCAGTAGGACAAGATACCAAGTCCTATTGATTCTTAATAGGTTTTTTTTTCTTGTCTTATTGCTTTTACTGTCAGTGTTGCTTGAATCATGAAGCCATGTAAACAGACAAGGTGACAGGCATCGTATTAAGGTTGTTTGCAAGATGCTGCAATGGGAGTTTCTGTATGGAACAGATAGGGGAATAGTTATCAAGTTTTGAGATATCAAAGTAGAATTTCTAGAGGTGATCATCTGCAAAGAGTTCTAAAGAATATGTTGCCATTATCCTGGCCAAAGAGGCGTGAAGCATTATCAGCAGGAGGAGAGAGGGGTCATTTCCAGGAAAGGATCTAGCATGTGTCAGGCAACATTAAGGTAAAACTATAAAGTCTAACACCAAAAAGGAACAGGGGGAAAATGGCGTCATGAAAGAAAGTAGTTTAGGGTAAAACAACAACAAACAACAACAACAACAACACAGAGAGAAAACTAAGGGAGTCATGATAATTACATTTAAATAGAGGAAGGTTATCTTCTGAAAATGTGAGGTTTTTTTTCTATGATATAAGCAGAGGGGAAAATAAGACATAGAGGAGCCTTTTTCTGATTTAATATAAAATGTGATTTTGGAACCTGATGCATTGAAAAGCAGTTCTCCATTGTGTCAAATGTTCACATAGAATTTCGAAAATACTTATCGATTATACTATAGATGGAATTATTATATTGATTATCATAATATATCATAATAATGATATGAAGTCATCATATTAATTGAAATATTATACAAAAGTAAACTCTAGAGGACCTCTAAAGTCTACTACAAACATAATATGTTGACAGTATCTTTTAGTTATAATGTTAAAGAAATTCAAAATTTTTATGGTTTATTAACATAAAAATATTTGCAAGAATATACTACTGAATAGACAAAATTTAAACTCTTTTGTATCTATTTTCCTAACAAGTATTATGAATAAAATTTATATTTTTTTTCTCTACTAAGATTATTAGCTTACAATTTCTTGAGAAATTGCCAGAAAAAAATGTCTCACCGAGTTTTTATATCCCTAAAGAGCATCTTGCAACATACAGATTTGAGTCAGGGAGATATATAATCAAGAGTACAGTTTATATTTATTTGTGTGAAGCTCTGGTCTCAGGAAAATTGCTATATAAATACTTAGTTTAACAACTGTTGTTATTAGGGGTTTGTATGAAAGTCTGCCAGCGTGGTCCCAATATTTACATCATAGATCAAAATGTTTTGAAAAGAGCTGCTTCTCAACTGTGATCTTTGTTGTTTTGAAATTCAAAATGTACTTGAGTTATTTTCATTTAATGCAGTTGAAATAGTTTCCATTGCCAGTTTTTTTTCCCTCTTTATTTAAAGACAAGAAGTTCTTGGACAAAGTATATCTATTTCAGACTAATAACTAAATAAGATGAAATAAGAGAACTTTTTTTTTTCTGGGACTGAGGAAGAAATAAAAGCTTTGCACTTAAATGTTAGTATCTTAGTGATCCTAACTCATTCTCACCAATGGTAATAACCCATTATTGAAATTATTCCTTGGCCCTAAGATAATTATAGACTTTGGATACCATGCTTATATTAAGTGATATAACAAAATGCTAATTTTAGAGTGTGAGTTTGTCTCATGCTTTTAATCAACTCAGCTGAGCACAACTCAGTTATTAAAGAAAACATCCTGAAGATTTGAATACTATTTCCATGAATAAGGTAATTAATTTGTGATTGGTTGATTTTATGCTTTAGGTTCACCGAAATCTTTACTGCTCAGGAATCTTGACACAGGCAATGCAGGTGTTTACATGAATATAAAATTAGCAAGTATATTTAGCTATAATTAAAATCCAGTATGGTATGTAAAACCTGTTTGTCTTTGACTGGAACTTATTTCAAGTTAATGAGATCTCAAACAAGGCAGAGAGTGTAGGTCCCTTTTTGAAAAGATGATGTAATTTTCTTAATTACCATGTGTGCATTAGCCAGTTTTGACTCTGTTACAAAGCTGCAAAAAAGCATGGTCTGAACTTTTTTTTTTTTAATTATTATGGCTAATTTTTTTTTTTAACTTATACTACTTGTACAAATACCCTATAGTATGAGCCAGGTAATTTTACAGGTGTGGATTTAATTTCTAGTATTATCCATAGAGGTTGCATACATTGTGTAAAAGCTGCAGTTTCTTTTTTTTATTTGCCCTTGTCATATTTAGGTCTTCTTTCCAGTCATTTCTCTGTAACTACCTGCTAATCTGACATCCCTGACACTGTAATCATTTTCTTGTTTGGGGACAATCTTTTGTTGTTTTAACCCTAATCCCAAGAGACAAAATTGATGTACTTTGAGGGACTGGGGAGGGAAGTTCCTTAATTTCTGGGTTCTGTGTTTGCTTTCCTCCCTCTCAGATAAGCCACACTACTTACGGCTCAATTCCGAGCATTTTATGCACCAGTGACACAAGGTCAGTTTAGAGATAACATGTCACAAACCTACTTACCTCCTCCATCCTGTCAAGAGACCCTATAACTCCATATTTTCTTTTTAACTGGAAATGCGTTCTTTGTTTTGGAATTAAAAACAAAAAAAAGGCAACAACGGTGATACAATTTGCTCAGCCCAGGAACAAGATGTTTTTCCCACAGGCCAGTTGCTTCATTCTGAGTATTAGAATTAGGGGAATAAATATTGGCATGACTTTATTATATGGATTTCCCTGAGTAGATTACACTTATGTAGATTATGTGGAATGTATTATGGGATATGCTTCTTGAATAGATGTTACATAATCTGGAAAATTTTGACCCTGAACCTGATTTAATACTTTTATTGCTCCTTGGTTGATACAGACAAACTTTTATTTTTCTCATGGAGTCTATCAGAACCCACAGCACTCTGTTTCATGCCCCCTTTCATTCAACATCATCATATATAGTTTTAGGGAAAATAATAGTGGGTTGTCCTGAAAATTTATTGATGCTTGGGTTAGAAGTATGAAGCAAAGTTAAAGGTACTGTGTCATCAAGGGCTTTTGTCTCCATCAGAGATTGACGGGGTCTAGAACATAAAGTACACGAGTGATCACCAGTTTAGAGTTAGAGCAGATCTCAATGAAGAACAAAAGTTGAAGATTTAAAGGAAGTTTAAGGAGCACCTGGGTGGCTCAGTCAGTTGAATGTCTGACTTCAGCTCAGGTCACATCTCATGGTTCTGGAGTTCAAGCCCCACATCAGGCTCACTGCCTTTAATGCAGCCTGCTTCAGATCTTCTGTCCCCCTCTCTTTGCCCCTCCCTGGCTGTGCGCACACCCCCCTCCCCAAATAAATAAACATTAAGAAAAAGGTGGAAGTTTAAATTTTTGTTTTATCAGAGGGGACAAGAAAATAATGTATTTCAAGGGAACTACAAATACCCAAAGTCTAGGTTAAGCTTCAGAATATTGCATGTTCATAAAATAGAAGGAAATGAGTTTAACTTTGTCTAGTGAGGGAGTAGGTTGGATTGAATAGTTTTTATGTAAATATGCAAATTTTTGTTTATTTTGTAAATAATTGGGTTTTGTTAAAAATTTGTGTTAATATGGCTAAAGTGGTTCTGTGTTGTGGCTCAAAAATCCTATTGTATACTTCTATATACATGCACTCCACACTTTCTAAAATTATGTTTTACATGTGTGGTTGAGTCCATGGTATCTATGGCTTGCCATATTTATTGTTTAGTTAATTATTTTCATCATCTTCCTAAAAATGGCAAGATCAGTGGGGAATTTTTCTTCATAATACCGTGTCACATATGTCTTTAATTTACTTTTACATTTGCAAAGGAGAGATATATATAAAAGCATGGTTGCACAGTTGCTCAAGCAAATTGACACATGGGTAGGAAAAGCAAAACCCTACAGAACTATGTGCAAAACTCCATGGTTATTAAGTAAGTTTTCCTAATCTTCATCCTTGTTAAATGACAAAAACTGAAACAATTTAGTAAAGAATTTGACGTCCTTTGTCCATGGACTGGGGCAATGCAGTGCCTCACAAACAGTGAGTGCACTGTTCTGGAGGGATTTAGGGAAAGAGTGGGTTTTCTGGAGCATTAGAAGAGGCAAGGTAGAAATAGGGTGATGGGCTGGGAGGTGGGGAGATTTCCTTATAAGGCTGGAAGGTCCTATTTTCTAGGGTAAGGCAAGCCAGCTGAAGCTGAGTTGGAGGATGGTGAAGGCTGTGCGCGCTCGGCGTCCTTGACAGTAGGGCGTTTCCCATAAGTGCGGGCTGACGTTGGCTTAGTTTTGTGACATGGGCTGGGCCACTGGGGTGGCCTCCATTTGGTGAGTCCCAATATACACAAATTACCTTTATCATCCTTTTATGCCATTGTAAATGAGCTCTAAAATTAGTTTTGAAAAACTTTGTCTGACTGGTTGAAATGGCTGGTATTTATAGGTCATTTTGGATCCAAAGATCCAAAATACAGAGTTTCATAGAGGTATAATCACGCTCTAAACTGAATTAGGCTTTAGGTATAAAATACCAGAGTATTCAAAATTAATGATCTCTCATCTCAGTGATTGAGAATTTAAGAAAATATTTTATAACATGGGATATTATTTAGTTTTACAAATTGTTAATATTCTAATAATAATCCGAGAGGCTTTAGAAATGAATAGAAAATTATGATAGCTAGGTATATGTTTAAGTATGTGTTTGGTTACACATTCGTCATACATTTATAATTTTAGAGGCCTAATTTATATTTTTTTCCCCAGCAGTTTTTTTAGTTTTATCTTTTCCATAGTGTCTTATTTAAAAAAGTAATTATAACTATCATTTCATAATTCTTAGTTTATCAGAGAAACTAACTTGATCTTTTTTTCAGTATATAGTGCTAATGAATTTGAATCTAGTTGGCATAGAATCTCTAAAGGCCTGGAAATATGTCCGTGCCAGTTATTAAGTTGAATTCTTCTCATGTAATTTTTTTTCTTGAGAATACTATAGTTCAAAGAATTATTTTTGCCTATCCTAATTACTATGCATACTTTTGTATTTTTTAGTGTAATAGAATTGTAGTTTACCCTTTTAAAAATAGTCCTAGAACTTAGATACTGTTTAGTTATAAAGTATTTTGTTGTGAACATGTATTTAAGTTTAATGGCTCCAGAGACAACTTTTGTATTTGTCTTTGGGTGTTGCTGCTAGTTCAATTTGAAAAGAACAGAGAAAACCCAAGAATTTAGATAAATGATGGAAATCTGATCCCTGTAATAGAATGATGCTTTGCAATATGAACAAGGTAGTTTGGTTCAAGTCAACAAGTTAATATGGCCTTAGCTCTTTGATTTATAATGGGAGATAGAATCTTAAGGGTTAGAGGAAAGATAGAATCATCTGAAAAAGGTAAAATGATCCAGAGAAAGCAGCCTTAATGTTGGAGATCAAGAAATCTGTGCAGAACAGACGGGTTGTGGCAGCTTAACAGTAGCAGGGGGGGAAAAAAAGGTTGAAAGCTGTGTTGGCCATGTGAGTGTTTAGAGGTACTCAGAGCATGGTTCTGACTGGCAGAAAGTGGGAGATAGCAGAGTAGCACTTACTGCTAGCGAGGGGTGCCGGGAGGAAGCACCTCTTTAAAAAAATTTATGTCAAAATGGTGTTCAGTGGCCCATCACATTGAATCAGCCACCTTTATTGAAAACTTACTATTTAGCACACACTGCGGGGCCACATTTCTCTCATTCTTTGAACTTGAAAACCTTTTCTTGTTGATCTCTGATATGGGTCACTGAACAGATTCTGTTTTACCTGATTAAGTAAATGGGAACAAGACTTAGGTTGACTTCTATTTTCCTGGACCTACTTGATAGTTCACTTTGTCAAACTTCCCCCCTTTCTACGAGATTA
This sequence comes from Panthera tigris, assembly GCF_018350195.1. NCBI lineage: Eukaryota > Metazoa > Chordata > Mammalia > Carnivora > Felidae > Panthera > Panthera tigris. The sequence continues at coordinate 129,477,855 of NC_056664.1, forward strand.
AGAAAATTAGTTGGTTACAATGTCATGTAATTCTATTCGGTTTGAAAAGTTATTGATGCATATATTTCCCTGCCTTTTTAACCTTTATTTACTTCTTAGAAGCATTATCCCTTAGGAATATGATGAATCACCATTTCCTTTGCTGAAAGTCCAGCCTTATAAACAATCAAAGCATTATTTAATTTAAAATGTTATAAATCATGTGCATGTTAATGTTCTTTCTTTAACATTTAATTGGAGATTTTCTCAATTAGCTCACCAAAATGTTACAAGGTTCCTCTGTGGCTGAATGCTATTTGAACAGAGACGCAACTAATTAGAATAATAGAACAGAATAATTGTCATTTCTTTATTTTTTATAGGCTGTTTTAAAAAGGGATTTTTTTAAGGAAGCTGTACCAAAAATGTATTATATTAGTAAATATTAGACCCATACTCTTCCTTAAGGCACTTTTTCACCTCATTATCCAGACACTCCTTTATTCTCTATCCTAATACCAATCAAGAAATGGAATGTTTTCCCAAGTTAAGAAAACCTCTCATGCATAAAAATTCAAACTGCTAACACAGATATATCAGGGGATGGCTTTTAATTTGACAAAAGATCTACATTACAAAAGAATTTCCTGAAGATTACTTTAAATATACAGCTCCCTTAGAGTGCTGACCATCAAATCAAAGAATGCTCTAAATTTTAAACGTGTTCTTTTATGGGCACACCTGTTCCTAATATTGCTATGTAAATGGTAACTATTTTCATGTGTGTCCCAATGTGGTGGGTAAATGAAAACTGGTTTGTGAGTTATTCATGTTTGCTAATGTTGGAGAAAGGGTCAAGATGGTTTAGTCTACTCTTACTATACTCTGTCCAGCTAAAGTCTTACAATCTTTCTATCCCAGGCCCAGAGGAGAGGATAGGAGAGGAAGCAAAATCTCATTCTAAGAAGCTCATTCTATAGAAAAAAGGAAACCCTATGGAATTGACAGCAATTTTTCTTTCTCCTCTTCTAGTTCTTGGTACTTTAGAATTGAGATGATCTATTATGTGTCATTCAAGTAAACTGACGTGTTTAACTGGATCCTTAAAGCCCATAGGTTTTAGAGCCATCATTTCTGTGAATTTGTGAACCTACTCACACTTGTTCTTCATGAAATTAGGGAATGGTTTTCCAGGTATTTCATGGATAGCTCAGAATGTGAGCTCCTTTGGAGTAATACTTTTATGTCTTTTTATGGCACCTAGTACTTGAGCCATATCATAACTGCCCCAATAAAAGATGGCATATATTACAATTGTTAGACTCTCTGAGAGGCTTTATTGTTTAAATGCCTGTTATGAATGTAATTTTTTGGTAATATTATTACTGTTGGTTCAACAGTCTTTAATAAGCATTTATCATATGACAAGGACAATGCTATTTTACCTCTACTATTTCACTTAATCTCAACACAGATCTATACAGTTTGTGGTATTATTAAAATACTTTATATGTAAATAAGTAAATTGAAGACAGATTAAACTCTTGCCCAGGGTTAACGAGTTGACTCAGAACCTTCCATGTTGTCATTGACTCATCTTCTCTGTCACTGGGTCTCCCACTGCCCCCTCAGTAACACAATATTTACAAACTGCACTCTTTCATTCCTGTCACAGTGAAGGTATTCCAGTCATTCATTATTTTTTAGTTATAGTACACTTGTGAGCAGTTCAACCTGATGTTCCATCCCTCATTTGGGTGGAAAATTAACCAAGACGAGAAGGGAGAGACCTCAGGAAATCGATACAACTTTGAGATACACTCTTTTGTTTCGATGTCAAAATTTAGCCTTTAATACCTTTGCAAAATTTACTCAACTGTCCATGAAAAGATAAACCTTCTACCTCATTTCACAAGAGGGCAGCACTCTCTTTTAAAATTTAAAGTATGACTTTTAAAAAATACAGTCATATTAACTTTTTGTCAAGAAGTTAAGCTTGAGTGGTTTACAAAAGAAGGACTGAAACCTCTCTGTGGAGAAATTTATGAGTAGGAAAAGTGCAAAATCTTTAGAGTAACTTGGGATCCTTTCAGAAAATGGAAAGATTAAAATAATCCCTAGAATTTTTTACTTGAAGATTGAATTAGATTAATTACTTTGGTAACTTTGTAAATCTATGTGTCTGCCAAGATCATGGCTTTCTCTTCAATTGTAAAATCACAATAAGAATGTAAAAATTTAAATTCATTCTAATTGTTTTATTCCTGTTAATTACAAACTGTTGAACAATGATTGTATGTTTAGCATTCTATACGTTATTTGAGGGATAAATAAATTTAACTTGTTTTCTCTTTCTAGCAAAGAACTTATACCTTATTGGGGTTAGAGGGAAGATAAAACAAATTGACAAAACAACCTGGAAGCAAAGCAAGGCAATATGTAAGAAAAGTACAGGGTAACAGTACAGCATGATAAAGATGGACAATATTGGATAGGAAATTGTTCAATTAAAGCTATGGTACAAGTCTTTGAGTAGAAGGTGGAAATTGAATTAGACCTCGAAGGATGGATAAAATTTCAATGAGTAGAAAAAGGGAGGCTATTGTTTAAGAGAAGAGAATCCTATTAGTGGAGAAAAAGTAGAGTGTATATTGGAGAAAGTTAGAAAAGCATATTCTTGAGAATATTGTGAAGAAACCATGCGTGGATTGGATAGCAAGGCCACTAGCCATATGTGACTGTCTACATTTAAATGAAAATTAGTTAAAATGAAACAAAATCAAAATTTAGTTCCTCAGTCACATTAGCCACATTTCAAGTATTCAACAGCCATGCTACTTTATTGGACATCAAGGATAGAGAACATTTCCCTCATCACAGAAAGTTCTATTAGACAGCACTATATTACAGTTTAGATAGTTTTGGCTTGGGATGTGGGGAACATTAAAGAAAGGTAGTAGAGGGGCACCTGGGTGGCTCAGTCAGTTGGGCGTCTGACTTTGGCTCAGGTCATGATCTCACAGTTCGTGAGTTCAAGCCCCACATCGGGCCCTGTGCTGACAGCTCGGAGCCTGGAGCCTGCTTCGGATTCTGTGCCTCCCTCTCTCCATGTCTCTCTGACCCTACCCCGCTTGCACTCTGTCTCTCCCTCTCTCTCTCTCTCTCTCTCTCTCAAAAATAAATGTTAAAAAAAAAAAGAAAAGAAAGGTAGTAGGCTGATATGGTAGTTATCAAGAACTTTGGGATTTTAAGGCTGTAAGCAGGGAATGAGCTTTTTATTTATTATTATTGCATGCTTTCAGTGGACCAAACACAGTTTGACAGGTATTGTATAAATGTTCTAAAAAGTCATAGCTAATTTACATTTGAAATCAGCTGTTGTTGTACTAGTTTATAGCTGAAGCAGTGGAGAGTGAGACAAAATAAGTGACCTTGTGATTACAGTAGGTTTTGAAGAGAACTTAGTTTGGTTTGTCATGCTAATTGGAAACAGGAGAGAATTGAGGAGAGGGAGCATCAGGAGGGGTGGCTCGAATCACTTCTGTTGGGAGCTGAGTGAGAGAACTGTAGGAAGAGGGTATCAAACAATATTAAGACATTTTGATACTTAAACAGTTATCACTGAAGTGTATTGGTGATTCTATATTGTGTGAAGTTTCAACATTTTACGAGTTTATGTAGAGATCGTATGGTATTGATTCAGGAATCCAACAACTACTCTTTGATTGTCTACTATGTGTCGGGGACATAGGGCTACATCTGGGGATACGTCAGTGAGCAAAATGGAAGAAGTATTGCTATTTCAGGAACCACTTCACTAATGTGATGGATATTTTATTACTTACTAGTGCTTTTTTAATAATTAGTGATCATTGTTGAACTATTTTATAATTTATATATATATATATATGTTTTTATGCTTTTGTTGCTAATAATAGCCAATGTTAACACTTAAGTTATGAATTTTTTTTTACTTTAGAAAGAGTGTGAGTGGGGGAGAGGGACAGAGGGTGAGAGAGAGAGAGAGAGAGAGAGAGAGAGAGAGAGGAGTGAGAGAGAGAATCCCAAGCAGACTCCACACTGAGCATGGATCCTGACATGGGGCTTGGTCCCACAACCCTGGGATCATGACCCAAGCCAAAATCAAGAGTCAGATGCTCAACTGACTGAACTACTCAGGTGCCCTAACACTTAAGTTATGAACATTTTGGTGACATATATACAGGAATACTAAGAGGGCATACATATGCTTCTCAAAATAATCCATTGTAATATATTTTTCAGAATTTTTATTAATTTGGGGGGGATATGTGAAAATATTCCTGGTAATGCATAGAATTATATTAGTCTCAATTGTGCTGTAATTAAAATGATCCAGCTATGAGTGAATTTTTGTTGCAACTAATGACCAGCCAACTGTATAGTACTCGTGAATATCTTTGTTGATAAGAGTATTTGAGTGTTTGCTGAGGTGTCAGAGGATCATTTTACAAAGAAAAATCAAAGTCCAGACAAGGGTTCAAATGTCTTTTTCTGGATCAAGCAGCTAGATAGTTACAGATCAAATTACAACCCAGGTGTCTTGACTCTAAGAGTGTTATTGCTTCTTATATATGCCATGAAAGATATAGTAGGGCTGGGATGTAATAATACAAATAAGTAATCTCATTCATATGCAACATTATTACTTTCTCATATTATTAAAATGGTTCTATATTGCTTTTCAGACTATTATAATAATAGTATGATCTAATTAATAATTTCTAATGAGAAAATTATGTTCTAATGATATAAGTTCTTGTCATTTTAGCCATAATCATTTCTGTAAGAGTATATAGTGTTGACTGAAAGGTAGTTAAGAGGCATATAAAAAAATATGCCACATCCAGGGCCACCTGGGTTGCTGAGTCCTTTGAGCATCTAACTCTTGATTTCGGCTCAGGTCATGATGCTAGGGGTCACGGGATTGAGCCCCACATCCTGCTGTGCACTGAACATGGTGCCAGCTTGAGATTGTCTCCCTCTCTCTCTCTCTTTCAATGTCCAGGGAGATGAAGTATGAATGTGTGTGCCTGAGGGCTGGAGACAAGAGAGAAGGTTGGAGGCTCAGGTCATTGCAAAGAGAAAGACCAAAAAGTGCAAATCTCCTTAGGCTACAGTGTAGTTTCAGATTATCATTCCCTCTCTCTCTCTCTCTCTCTCTCCCCCCCCCCCCCACTCATGCACTCTCTCTCTCTAAAATTAAAAAAATTATGCCACAGCTAAAAAGGAGCAACCAATGTCTCTGGAAGTAGGCACAGAGAGGGGGTATGATGAGTCCAAGAGTATTGAAATTCCTAAAAATATCTTGTAGCAACAAGATATTTAACAGTGTTATGTCGTCTTCGTAACATCCTTAATAACATCATGTTTTGAATCTACTAATTAATGGTAGACTTGAAACTTGTGAATGTATACTTGGTTTTTGCACATTAGCAACAGTCTTTCTAGTGATCAGTAAGTCTGATGATCAAGATGGGTGTTACAAGTTTGGTAAAAGAAGTCTAATTGAAAAGTGATGTTGATTTTATTGTATGGATCTCATTAATTATAAAGGCGTATCTGAAGTAATATTTTAAAATATTTGCGCAATAGCAACATCACTTGGGTATTTGTTTAGCTTCCCAAGGTTACAATTTTGATGTCAGTACTCATCCTAAAAGCATAAATAGATTTTGTGTTGTGCTTTTAAAGGCTCTGTTACATTATAATCATCCTGTATTTTTAGTTTAAAGATAAAACACCAGCCAGATCAAATTCTGTATTTAAATTGCTTTAAATTCCTTGGTTTGGCAAATTTAAAGTAGAGCTGGAGAATATACCCGCCCCCCCCTTGATCTAGTCCTAAACAAGATTGTGCCAGACCTCAGTGTGTGATGGCCGACAGTGTCTTTCACCTGGAGTGGTACATTTCCTTCAGTATTTTGTCAGAGTAACCTTCATAACACATCAAACATACCTTCTCCAGACATGAGAAGCCGGGCTGGGTTCATAGTATTTTCTCTCTAGCTACTGTCACTGAGCTCCATGAACAAAATTGCTAATTGTACTGCACCGTCTCCTTAGCCAGTGGTAAACCTGGCTCTCACTCCACCAGTCCCCTCCGTTGGATTCAACTTGAAAGATGAAATGATGCTTCAGTTGCCTTGAACAAAACAGGCTAGATATTCTTTTGTGGGTACATATCAACTGACTTTATAAACATTCCAAAAAATTATATACCATAAAAGAGCAAGTATTAGATAATAGAGATAGATACTGGTTTCCTTGGAAAGAGAACCGTTTGAATTACATACCTCCTATTTAGAAACACAGTTATTATTTAAGTGAGCTGGAGTTACAAGTTATTGAGTAACTTACGAGAACAAAAAGGCTTTGTCTCTCCTTTAGAAAAGTTTACCATTGACCAGCCCACGGCTGTTGAAGGCTTATTTCTATTGAGGGCTGATTTGCTAGAATGTCAGACCATCTGGTCCCTCAAAACTTCTGAAACTTTCAAAGGCAAAAATGATGGTCTGTGGTGGCATTTACCTTCAAATCTAATTATGCCACCATGAAAAATAATACATATCCACCCAGAAAGACAAATGTGTTTTAGTTGGGAATTTCCCATCTATTTATTGATTTAATCTTGGGTGGAAAAAGTATCATGTGCTTATGGTAAAATTTTCACACACTGTAAAAGACACTTAGATCTCCAGCCTCTCTCTCAGAGGTAACTGTCGTTGGTATCTTAATATATGTCTGTCCAGAAATATCTGTATTTCATATATTGTACCTTTGCATAACTGTGTCAATCCCCCCCTTTTGGCATATACATACATAGCCTGTATACATACATATACAATAGAGATTATTTATTATCAGCACATAGAACCATCTCCCTCTTTTCCACTGTGGCACAGCATTACATTGTGAGAAATCTGCCAAAATTTATTTACACAGTTGTCTATTGATGGACATTTAGATTGTTTTCAGCTTTTTGCTATCTCAGGACTTACTGAGCATCCCTGTACATATGTCTGTACGCCTGTTTACAAATTAGATTCCTAAGGGCAGAATTTCTGATTCAGAAGTTATATACATTTTAATGTTTGGTGAATATTGCTAACTTATCCCCCACCCCCCCATTTGGCAGATTTTTAAAAGTCACTCCTGCTGCTTCTAATAATCTCCAGGAAATGTAATGGCTTAAGCTTAATTCTATCAAACATAGGAATTCTTCATTCTGTGATCTGCCTATTGATTTCATTATGAGCTGCATAATACATTGTCTGGGCTCCCTGTCTCTGAGCTCGCCATCTATACAGTGCTTTATTGAAAACTTGTGGGGGAATAAAAAAGACAGTGTAGAAACTCATTGTTCAGAGTAAACATATGAAGGAAGAGAGATAAAGGTATCAAAAGTAAATATAACTAAAGATATTCAGGACAACAAAAAGGATGGTTGTCTTTGTCTTTTGGAAGAGCCACACTTGTAAGTATAGGAGTGGCTATTGACTGGTTATTGGTGAGACTACTGAACGTGAATCATGATGAGTGAGTCAAAGTTTGCAGTGTCATTTTGCAGAGAATTCCAAAATGGATGCTAAACAGGAAGATGGCAGGAGCATGGGCCAGAGTTGAAGCAGAACTATGCTCTGAATGGACTGGCCTGCAGGCTTTTCTGATGCTTAGTGTTATACACAGAAGCACAGCTGGTCTCGCTAGGGCAGTTTGAACTTCCTCTGGGTTCCTTCAATACATATCCACATTATAGGAACAATGCCCTCCTGAGAAAAGTATCAGTTTTTTACTTGTGAGTACAAACAGTACCTACAGTTTTGATTTATCTTAACATGTTCATTGTTATTATTAAAATCTGTATTTTATTTTTCGCTTTAGTTTTCTAAATCCGGATAGCTGAAGAAAATTAGAAAAGCCTTTAGAAAACCTATAAGAACTTTCTCCAAAGCCCTTTGTGATTTAGTTTCATGTCCCACAGGCTGTCAATAGACATCTGGAATTAGGAGGCGTGGTTGCCTGGGATGGTTTCACTCTTGTCTGATGCTGCGTGTATTTTAGGAAGGATATGGTTTTGAAACATTAACTTGTCTTGGCATTATTTTTAGTCACCTAATAAAGTGCTCTCTGAATCATTAAATATTTAGAAGGTTGCTGCAGGCTGACCCCTGCACCTGGTTGGCTAATTCGGAAGCACATCAGCTGCCATTTCTCTTCCTCGACCCCTATCTTACCCATCCATTCCTCTTAAACAGAAAAAGCTCTTTGTGCCTTTCAAAATGTCTTGTAGACTCTTCTGGCTGTAGGTTATGGGGGGAAAAGTACTGGATCTTTTTCTTATGAAGTATAATTTTTATTTCCCGACTGCCCCCTGTATAATTATCAGAATAGATGACATTACTGAAGAGATGAAGGTTAAAAACAATCTTTGTGTACAAAGCATATTGCCTGAACTTTCTGGGATAAAAGGAAAGTTCCGCCTTTCATCAGGGGGGCTCAGGCCTCCATTTTAGATTGAACCTTCTGCCCTTTGGGGCTGTATATTACTTTAAATGGCTCCCAGCTGACAGAGTTGGTTGTTGGCTGATGTTAACTAGAGAGCTGTAACGCATTGAGGACTCCTCTTAATAGAGCGACAGCAGCAGCAGACAATGAATGACTTGAAATCTCAGATCATGATTAGGGTCTTGAAGCTATCTTATTTTTGAATTTTAAGCCCTGAGTTAGAAGGGTTAGGAAAAGGAGAATTGTGTATATTCTTTTCAAAGGTGTTATAATCTGGATCTTTCTCCAAGTCCGAAGGGGCTTATAATAAGTACATTTTTCTATCCATGCCCGAAGCTCTTCGTTTTGAATGAAGCCATGATGTACTGATTTATTTGTAATCACCTACTGACCTCCATATGCTTCACTTTGGAGGTTCCCAAGAAGCGTTTTTTTTTTTTCTTTTCTTTCCTTTTCTTTTTCTTCTTTATATTGACTGATGTAAAAAGAAACATGTTAGGTTTTGCATAGAAAATATGCTTTATAAAAGTTTACAGTTTTTAAAAATCTGAACTCTGTGTTTAGCAGGAAGAGTACTTTAAGATCTACTATATGGGTAAGACATAAGTTGCTTTTCAGCAAAGCATTTAGACTGCTTTTTTTGCTTATCTTTGACCGAAGCCTAAAGAATGTCTTATTGCCTTGATGAAATTACTAAATAAGTCAGTCATCTTTTAATAAATTAAATGAAATACAGTTTCTAAACATAAAAAGTTTCTTAATTATCCTAACCTTTGAACGTTTTGGCCAAAATCATATATACATGTAGCTCTTTTCACTTTGGCAATGGAATGTGGTTTTTATTAAGTAATTTAGATTTAGATTTTATTGATTCCATTATTGAGTTTTCCTGTGCTTCTCTCTGGTTCTGTAACCTTTGCTTCCTCGTGGAACTGCCTGTCCATGTTTGAGACGTGGCTTATTCAGTGGGAGAATCTTAGCATATTCAGTGTTGGTTGTTACAGGCATTGGCAGTATTATGTTCCTCCTACCTCTTGAGGATTAGTGCACAATTTATTTGCACACTCGTTTAGACTGGCAAGATGTCGACTACTTCAAATTTCATTATCCAATTTATTAAGTCTCTCTGGTGATGTACTGCTTTCATTGGAGGCCTCTGTTTTTTTTGTTTTAATGATTGAAGGATTATAAGACACAATGTATCAAAGAGGTGCTTGGTAAAAATAGAAATGGCCAGTGGAGATGTAAGGTGTATTACCAAGATGATATTTTGTATACAGAGTTTAAACTGAGAAAGTATTTTTATTTATAGATATCAAATACATAGTAAAGTGTGTTTACAGTTATAAAAGCAATTAACTTTTATATTTTACAAGTCTCACTTCTGATGTGTCACTCGGTTATCAAAGAGAATAGTACTTTTGAATAATATATTACATTTTAGCTATTTGAATTTTATAGAATATTTTTGGATTTTTACATAAATGATCAATTTGTCTTTAAAACTTTACATTTTTAATGTCAATTACATGGCAATAAAAATATTTTAGTTGCCTTTCAGTGTTTACATGAGACTATAGTTACCCTATTATTAAAATTCGGTAAGAATTAACAATTTTTTCTTTTGAGTGGTTCCATATGGACCCACTGAGTATTTTTCCCCTTTTTCTCCTAAAGAGGGTGTTATCATAGCTAAGTTCATCAATATCTTAGTTTTTGAGATTTTATAATTATAATTTAGGAGCCTTATTAAAGTGAGCAGAGGATGTTAGTTCTGAGACTGGGTGTCAGGCATTTGTAGGGACCATCAGGGAAGCTAGTCTTTGGTACAGAGACTCTTGACTGATGGAAATTCCACCTTAGAATTCCAGGTGGGAACCTACTCTTCCCCTCTTTCTTTATCCTGGCTTCGTCTCTTCTAGCACATAGGTACCTATTATGCTTTGGGGAAAACTCCCTAATATGCAGGATGATGCTTCTTTTCCCTCATAAAGATTAGCCTTGTCTAAGGATAGAGGATATTTGGAGTTCTAATAATAACATATCATTCTTGCTCTGGTGTAAGAACCCATTAAATGTAAGACTCTACTTGAGAGAAAGACTATGGTATTTTCTGTTGTTCCGCAGAGTTTTTATTTAATTCATTCTTCTGATACGTGCATGGGGGTTTGCATGTTTGCACGTGTCTCTGATCACAAGCATCCAGCACCCTGGGTGGTAGTTGGAAGTTTGCCCAGCTGAGAAAGATTGTTCTTTTTCGCTCACTCCTTTATTTATTTATTTTTTGTGGTGGTGGTGGTGCTGGTGGTTCCTTTTGTCTTGTATTTATGTAAAAAGTTTATTTGTTGCTGCTGAAAGATCTCAGCATGTGGCCTCAGAGCCCTCACAGATCAGGGTCAGCCTGGTCAGTTTCTGTATAAGTTTTTCTGCTCCATTTTGATGATTAGTCTTCATGCTGATGTCAATGCTTTTCTTTTTTTGGATACAAACTGCACAGATTAATTTTACTTATAAACTTCTGAATAATCATTAGTTTGCCACACTTGTTTCTGAAATTAATAGTGTGTGTGTATAAATCTGAGTTGGGCACCTTGAGGTGAAATGCATTCTGCTAGAAATCTCATAAAGCCATTTTTCCCCTGGAGACATGTTGGTTTTATGAATAAATGATGAAAATATTTTAAAAGCTTGTTAAATTTTGTATAGATCTGCATATGTAAAACATATGCTATTGAAATACTGATATGAAAATAAGCTGGGAATGAAATGGAAATAAAAGTGGTTTGCAAATCCAAAAAAGAATAACCATATTGTATATTGTTCCCTGATAGATGTTTTTTTCTGTTGTTAATGGAATCACTTTCTCCATATGATTGACTGCTAACAATTTTGATGTTTAAGTAACTCAAATAGGCTTTTAGGAGATAACATATTCCAATTTCAGGGTTTTTTTTTTTCTTTGCTCTGTGCCCTGATGCAAAACGTAAACTTAGTTATATTAAGATTAACATCATTCCATGTGTGATTGTGTCATCTTTAAAAGCATTATATATTTATGATGAAATTCTGTGCATAGCCAGAGAAATATGCTTCATCTGGACATATCTGTCAGACTTTTATTGGTATACTACATAGGTATGTAATGCAAAAGCAAAACCACATTTTTGCCTTGGAATGATGTCCATAATATCTGTGCAGAGACTATATCATTTGGAACTTTTCCTTTAAAGCAATTACACTGAAAACTTTGCAGAAGTGTTTCTGTGAGTGCCACTAATAATTTAACCTCAAAATTCAACATTGAAAGTAACTGGTTATTTACTCCCATTTTGGGTAGTTTCACTTCAGTTTTATTTCAGACATAAGCCAATTCTCCACATGAAAAGAGCCTGAGTGACTTTTGGTAGTGTCAGTGAGATAAACGCTCCTCTGAAAGTATTTTCCCCATCACTTTATTGTTAAAACCTTTCTAGAAACAATACAACTGGTCACACGTATTTTGTTTGGTGGTTTGTGTCGGTTTCCTGCGCCCGCCCCCTTTTATTTTCATGGGTGGCTCCAAAGTGGAATATGGATCCCACGATCTATTCTGGACGGAGACAACTTGAGAGATACTGCACTGCAGTTTGGGGAAGGGAGGCCTCCAGGAAGTGGGAGTAAGCTTCTCTTCAAACTGTGTGAGGGGTGGTGGAAGGGAGGATGCTGATTAAAATAATAAACAACTGCTGGAAAGAGAAGTGGATTACCACACTGCTGTCAGATCGGTGAGGGGAGCGGGGAAGCCCACGGACGCTGCCCTCCCCCGCCGCAAAGTCTGCAGAAGGGGGCCTTTCCATCTGCTGCTGGAACTTTTCTCCGGACAGATAGAACAACTTTTCAAACAACTTAGTTCTGTTGCACTGACAGCATCCCTTAGGCATAGCCTGACCTAGGGAAATGGACTGAAACTAGCTTGGTGGTTGCCATAGCAATGCAGGCTGCGGTGTCTGGGAGAGTGCAAGCCGGTGGCCTCTTGTCCCCTCTTTGGGTGTTTCTTCAGACAAGAGTACACTCCTTGCTGTTTGAACTCTACATAAGTCATGCTCTTTGAAAACTGGCTCTTTACTCAGGACTTTTTTTTTTTTTTCTTTTTCTTTCTGAAACCAGTCTGAATGGAGGAAGTTGGTAATACTTGGCTTTTTTTTTTTTTTTTTTTTTTTTTTTTTTTTTTTTTTTTTTTTTTTTGCCTTCTCTCATGCAAGTTTCCAGGATATAGCTTCTTTTTGCTGTGTGTAATTGAGACCAAACTCTAAGCTTGGGGCCCAGGAGAGAACAGTTGTGGGCTGCAGGTCATTAGTGAGGTGAGCAGAAGGGAATCCTGGGCTTCCCAGAGAAAAAGGAGACCATGCCAGCTTCGTGGAACACAGCTACCAGAAATTATAGAGGCAGGTCTATTCCTTGCGAACTCCGAAGTCCATGAAAAGACGGACCCACGGTGGGGTGGCTAAAATGTCCCGGCACAGGCTGCTGCTGCTTATGGACCATAGCTCAAAGGCAAGGCTTGTAAAGGATTTTACAAAGGATTTTAAAGTATAGCCAGAAAAGATACGGATTTTAGAAGTTAAAAGCTGTTGTCTGAAGGAAGTTTGCCGGAAAGATGTAGGCTTCAAGGGCTACTGGACGATGATTGGTTTGAACTTCAGTTTACGGGAATTGCTGACAAAATTTGAAAAGGTATGCAGAAAGGGGACTTCATGAATGTGCTTTTTTTCTTCCTTGTCTGTTTTTTTTCTTAAACTCTGCATTTAGATGACAGATATTCTGTTGACTCTTTGATTATTTAATGTAATTTCTAAGGCATATTTGATTTGACATATCCTCTTTTACACGTTTTTCCAACTAAAGAGCAAATTAGCAATTCTTTCCTTTGGTCAGGAGAGCTTCTCACGATGCCTGTCAATTTTAGAATTCCACATCAGAAGAGGTCCTTTGTACTCAAGTCGACTGGTAATTTAATTGAAAGTTATTTTGGAAAGAAAAAAAGAAAACCAGCAACAACACTGGGTTTTCATGCCAAAGTCTGACTTCATCAGGCATGGGTTCTGTTTTCCATACCCCTCAGGTTTCTCTCCTTGCAGTTGGCTGAGCACTGCCTTTCCCAGCCTGCTTTCTGAAGATTCAGTTCTGAGAGTTGGGAGAAGATGCCTCCCAGTGACAAGGACCCATCCGATCTTAAACTTTTCCTTTTTTATTTCGAGTGTCTGTTTTATATGGGGAGCTCTTGCATGCACTGTGGGGCTTTCACGCTTGGATCATTAAATTTGTACTCAGTTCTTTTTTCCATAGGAAAGTTCTTGGCACACTCTAGGATTGAGCCCAGCCTGCCAAAGCTACCTTACATTTATAGTTAAACAAAACAGAGAACCTCAACGTGCTGCTCATGGGCTCCTGCCCTTCCTTAGCCTTTGGATGCCAAGCACTTATCTTCTTTCAACTTCCAGTCTTTAAAGAAAAAGAAAGAAGTGAAGTAATTTCACTATGTGCTTAAGTCAATTATTTATCAGTTGTTAGAGATGTGCTCAGTGTCTTTCACCATGAATACCCTACGGTTCCTTACGAGTACAAATATAAGCAAGACTGTATCGAGTCATTAAAGGAATAATGGGCTTTTTCTTACAAAACTACAATTGCCAGAGGAAAATGGCATAAAACCACGTCATTTGAAAAATTTAGAAGCTTTTCCAGAACAATTGCAGTCATTGCTTCCCTCCTGGTGATAGAAACAGTGTGGTGGGAAGAGTGTGGAGAAAGAAGAATTTAGCTTCTTCTGGTTGGATGCTCCCCCTGCCCCCATGTCTCCTGCACCCCGACTGTAGCACTAAGGATTGTAACACAGGACGCACTTTGACCTCTTGCTTTAATATGTTGTTAAGCACCTAAATTCCTGAGAGTAAGGATGGTTCCCAGTCAACTTGCTCACCATTTAAAAGGGGCAGAGGAGGGAGGGAATATCTTTTTTATGGCAGCTGGTAACAGCAGGTGACAAACTTTATGACCATAAAGAGGTCTGTTAGCTTGGTTTGTATAGATTTCTCTGTTTCTTCCTAAAAAGGTATAGGGCATATGTTGCATGAATAATTCATTACTTAGACCCCCCTGTGAGGCAGTAATTGTGGGCAATGGCTGGACTTTTGTATTGTAATTGCTGCCATTAGTCTTAAAAAGCCTAGGTTAGATTCCAGAGGTTAGTAACCTGCCTTAGCCTTCTGGCCATTTTATTGGCAAGATTACAAGTTCTGGTTATATTAGTATATTTCCTCTTTTAACTCCCAAACCTTATTATCTGCCTAGTTCTTATTCTTATTTTAGTAGCTGAATTGACAGTAAAAGAAGTCTGCTGGCTTATTCCTATCAAAGCCTTGATTTGGGATTTTTTTTTTTTTTTTTTTGAGACAAAGGCAAATTCAAAGAAACAATCCTGCCGCCATTCACAATCTGAAGTTCTCCGGATATGTTTATTTTTGGGTTAAACGCTTTTATGAAAACCAACGTGAGAGTTAATCTCTTTGCCATATTTCGTTTGTAGGAAGTTGCCATGCGTGAGTATATTTTTCTCCAAGTCAAGTATTTAAAAAAATCCTTTGTGTATTTTCACAAAAGCTGTCTCATATATAGCCTGTGCTGTGTTGACTCGTTGCCAGGAAAACGGGTGTTTTGGAAAGGTACCACTACCTCACACCTCTCAAATACAACTACCTACCTTCCCCCAGCTCGGAGAGCAATGATGCCATTTTTAGGGAATGATCAGGGCCTACTGCTGTAATGCAAAAGCCACACGATACAAGAATAACAGTCTTTCTATAGTTCTTTTACTCTCCATTCCCCCAGTCCTGTCTTCTTCTCGGTTTTAGGGATCTGCTTCTTGAGAGGATATGTACCTCGGTGGTGATGTCACGCTTCTCATGTCCGTAGTTGAAATGCTTCAGTCTGCGGTTTAGGTTGTCATAGGAAAAAGGTAACTTTGCTATGCTCCTGAAGCCCTTTCAGGCTTTAAGAACCCTAGGGTCCAAAGATGCGATGTGGTGGGTCTTTCAATGATGGTTAATCTGAAAACTTGTAGACTGATAAGATAATTGAAATTTCCAAATGACTGCAGACCTTCCCTGTAACTTCAAGGCAGCAGTTTGTGAAATTGAAAGGGGGTATTCTGGTTGATGTTTTTCAATTTTAGAGAAATTCAGTGGTTTTTTGATTTATATTGTGTATCTGTTCATACACAAGTGTTTGGCACATGATTGAGTTCTGTAATATGGTTATCTAGTCCCAAAATGGGTGGTGCCAGGATTGATTTTCTAGCATAGGCAGGACAGGCAGATTACGCTTGGTACTCATTCCTAATCTCTTAGAACCAGAAAAGGCAATGCGGAGCATCCCTGGGAATCCAGAAGGCAGGAGATATTCTCTATTGTTCCCTCCAGGTGACAGCTCACGAAGGATCGGGAGATCCCAGCTGATGGAAACCATGTGTACCCCATAGTGGTCCTTAAGAGGAGGTTGAGACTGGAACTTCTTTCCAAGGGAAGATGACCTTGTGGCAGGATATGCCTGCCAGAAAGCAGGACCTTGTCATCTAACCAAGTGATGAAGGAGGAGCCCCAAGCAGGCTCCAAGCTGTCAGCGCAGAGCCCAACACGAGGCTCGAACCCATGAACTCTGAGATCATGACCTGAGCTGCAGTCGGGCACTTACCGACTGTGCCACCCAGGCGCCACCACAATGTTTAGTTGTAAAACAAATGTGTTCTTGAAGACACAGCAAACTTCCACTTTCAAGGTCTATTCATGTGTTCAACAGTTAGTAAATAGTTATTAAGTGTGTGGTACGTACCAGGCACTGGGCTGAGTTCATGGATGGAGTGGAGAATAGGTTAGACATGCCCTCCTTGAGCTTATGGCTTAGTGGGAGGAAAATCAAACCTTAAACACAAAGTGTTCACTACAGTGTGTGATGCGGCAAATGGAGATAGCTATGAGAGTAACAGGTAGGCCTAGTCTACTCCAGGAACAGATAAGTCTTTTCTGGAGAAATTATATTTAAACTGGGACTTAAAAGATGGGTTTAAAGTTAATGTAGGGAAATGTGTATTGGGGAAGAAATTGAGAGGTTTCTGGGCCATAGGACAGATCAGGAGGTGAGGACTTGGGTGCTCCAGGATTATAGTTTTAAACATTTAACATGCAATAATCTTTAGGTTTTCAAACCTGTTCAATTTTGATTATACCATCTGACTTGGGGAATTAAGGTGGGGCAGTAATTTGGCCACATGAAACATTTCACAACTGCTCCTAAGAACCTTATGTTCGTATTGTCAACCAAAACTGTGTACTCCAGGAGGAAGGCCACTGTATTTTAATTCACCAGGACTTTAATATGTTTCAGTAACAACCTGGTATAGATTCAAGGATTTGGAACACCTTTGGGTTATGAAAGGTATTTTGATTCATAGCAGTGTTTGCTCTGTTTGAATTTACAATGTAGATTGTTTATTGATTCTTTATTGTTGCAAGTGACTTGTTCAAATTCTCTTGGAAGGGCAGCTAATTGTGGGCTTGTTCCACTAAGTTATTCAGCTTTTCTCCTACTCCGTTCTAACATATTTATAATCATAGATAATGGGATAAGAACATTACTGGCATTGATTTCTTTATAAATGCTGCTGTAGACCAGGCAATACTACTTTCTATTGTCTGTCAAATGTGATTCCATAATTATTAATAGAGTGATTAAAATCTATGAGATTTGTTGTTGAAAGCAAATGTAGTCTATAAATAATTCATTGAATAATTTAATGAAATTAATCATAATAATTAGTTGAATAATTAATTTCAATTACTATCCCAGAAGCTTCACAAAAGCCTCAAAGCATATTTACATATCATGTATGTAAATTTGATGATATTTTTTGGTTGTTATGTTATTTCTTGGTGATATCTGACTTGTTAAAAAAAAAGTCATGATTCCTCATTTCAAATCCTAAAGCTGTGGCAACAACAATCCCACTGAGTTCCTGTTAATCAATCCCAAACTGTCTCTGAATTCCAGTCTTGTTTTTGAAAGGAACAGTGGATTTCTTTTCCCCTAATGCTTAACCTTGTTGATTTAGCCTGAGACTTGGGATATGGTAGGGAGATCGTTGCTGACCTCACTCCTTCACCTTCAGGAAAGGGGTCAGGACTCCTTCAGAGAAAACATTGCTGTGGCCATGTAGGGTTAGGTAAATATGCCATATGAAAATAAACCAAAATTATGTTAACAAGGTCTGAAGAGGATGAATCTATTCTAACACCAGTTCAGTTGTTGAAGACTTTCTGGGGGCACTATATTCTTAATCTCTGTTTCCTATCAGAGGGTTCAAGCAGTTCTGTTTACTAAAATCTAAAGAAACTGTTTTGCTGACATGGTTATAGCCACTACTGGATTATAGAACATTATAAAGAAGTAAAATGTATGTGACATACAGTTATAAGTGTTGTCATATAATATCTCTGTGGGTTAGATAATTAGAGAAATGTCCAGGTAAGGGCAAAATTGGTATGAAAATATCAGTTATTAAATAAGCAACTAAATAAATATTTTCCTTACTTAGGAGGTTAATTTTGACCTGGGTAGTGGGTATTGCGTACAAGAAACTAATTGGTGAATCTCTCTGAACTTTGTTGTCATCTTCTGGAAGGCTGTGCTGACAGTGTGTGTGCATCTTATGCTTTTGATGATGTTTTCCTATGTTGTCATCTTAGTCTAACCCCTGGTTTCCTAACTTTGTACATTATGCTTACGTTGTTAGAAAGTATGTTTCGAGGGAATCCTTAAAGATCTGTTCTGTCTTGTTTTTAAATGTGAGTTCAGCTGCTTGAAAACTTTGCTTTTGGCCTCTCTGTGCACATGACCAGCTTATGTTAAATGCCTGGAAGAACATTGCTTTGTGCTTCTACATGGATTACCTTCCCATAACTAATTATCAATAACTATTTTGTGCTGCTTAATGTTCAGAATGGCTTGTAGGTGACAGAGGTACGCATTAATAGGGCAAGTCCCCCAGCTGTGCAGTGAGAGTAAAACCTCCTTCATGGAATTTCAATTTATTTTAGCATTTGGTGCTACATTAGGGTCATGATCTAACAGCCTCCCGTGCTGGCATCTTGATTTTAAAGCCAGTGCATCATTACACAATCATCTATGAAGGAACATGATGCATTAACTGCAGGTAATTCTAAATTTCCAGTGAAAGAATAGGCAGGGCTTTGCAGTACAAGCTTCTAAATAATTTTAGTTCCCATGTTAAATATTTTAAATGAAGAGATTAAACAAAATGATTACTGCACTCCCTTCCAACTGTTGATTATGTGAGTTTCCTTGGTATTATAGTAGCTAATCTGCCAGTCAATTAAGGTGAACTTAATGCTTTCATTCATGCATTTATACATTTGTCTGTCTACCTAGCTGTGTCTATTTCAAGTTAGGCTAATGCTGTGTAACAGACTGTGAAGAATACAGAAGAAATAGTAAGGTGATTTTTATGATTTTAGGAGCTTTTAATATATTTGGCCAGATAAATATACCACCAATTGTCAGTAAAACAAAATAATGTATGCTCATTTTCTTTGCTTTCTGGTTGTTGATTTTCTTCCTAACTTTTGTGGAGGCTCAGGTGTGGAAGGGTTTTTCACATACTGAAAGTTGCATTCCAACTTGAATATAGGATGACTGGTAGTGCTCTTAACCAGAACTTGATGAAAATACCTGCAGTCGTTGGCCAGTGAAGGAGTTATGTTTTACTCCATTTGTCTTTGTGGCTGGGTTGGGAAAGGCATCACCTGGTTGGATACGAGGAGCCAAAGGTGCTTTGTGTTCTTGGTATGCAGATTTGCTGATTTTGTTGAATACTTTTGTGAAACTTAAAAAAAAAAACTTGGGGCGCCTGGGTGGCTCAGTCGGTTGAGCGTCCTACTTTGGCTCACGGCATGGTCTTGCAGTTTGTAAGTTCGAGCCCCGCGTCGAGCTCTGTGCTAACAAACAGCTCAGAGCCTGGAGCCTGCTTCAGATTCTGTGTGTGTGTGTCTCTCTCTCCCACTCCCCTGCTCATGCTCTGCCTCTCTCTGTCTCTCAAAAATAAATAAATGTTAAAAAAATTTAAAGTTAAAAGAATTAATAAAACTGTATGTGGATCTTAATGCACTTCTGTCTTCCTACTTCTCTTGGCTATGAAAGGAAGCAAATATATCAGGCTACTTTAGGAAGTAGTGGTTTGAAGTCTCCTTGTGGTTTTCCTTGTGATTTGTGTGTAGGTCTAGTCCACTGACAGTAGTTTTTAGGAACTGATCCAGCAAATTTGAGTCCAGATTCACTTTGGCCATGGAGAGCAAAGAGATGCCTTGCTCACTGTGTCGTTTGGCTTCTTGAGAAAGATGGCTATCATGCATATATAGAGCATGATCTTTTAATATATCTCTTTCGATGTCTTGAAATGCATTTCAGGACACAAAAGTAAAACAGTTACATCCTAAAGGAGAAGGACTAGGTTCACAAGTTGACACCAAAGAACCTTTCAGTAGAACTTGCCTTACCTTTTACTTTTTTCACTGAGAATTTCTCTTTGAAGCATTCCAAACTGAAATTATAATGAGATTGCCATTTTACGTGCATGATGTTGTCCAACCTGAGCACCTTGAATCCGTATCTGGCTCCGTCCCCTGGTCCCCTGTTGGTGTCTGCTCTGCACTCTGTGGAATAGAGGTGCTAGTGAAATGCCCAGGAGCCAACAGTGTCAGAGTTTTTGTTTGGTAGTGAGCCCCAATTCTGGGCGTACCCAGATCACACTTTGCAGGTGAACCTGATTTGGCTTTGTCACTAGGGTAAGATAACCCCAGAGACCAACAGGCTTGCAAATTTGGACCATACGTTTTGCAGAAGCTGTCCATCAGACTCTGTGTTCATCGCTCCCCCTCCTCATATCTGACCCTATTAATGTCATGTTAGACACCACAAATCTCAGAAATTATAATACATCATTTCTGCCCTTCATGTAGAAATGATAACTTCCTACCATGCTTATTAGAGTACTGAGGTGCAAAAGGCCTTTCCACGTGTCCTTCTGGTTAGTCTAGATCTGTAGATGTTTAAAAAACAGTCTTTTAGATCCCGACCTCTAAGTGTTGGTTCTTGATGGATTGCTAATCAGGAGTGAGTTCTAAATTAATGAAAGCATTCTGAGTATTCAACGAATTTCTATTTAATTTTTCATCATATTCATTTGGAATTGGAAAACTTAAGAGTGAGGAGATGAGAAAGGTAATAAAACTATGGAATTTAAGAATTTGTTCTCCTTTTACTAATTCAGATTCATGACCTGAAATAATTTTTTAATTTCTGTAGTAAGTTGCCTTAATAGTCATTACCAGCTAATGCCATGGAGACTCACTGCACACCTTCATGGCCCCCTCAGGTTCTTGTTTTTCTGTTTTTAAGTCCACACTCATTCGTTGGATGGGAGTGGCTGTCACACTAGAGTTAGGTACAACTAGCTTGCTTTCATTTTATTCAGGAAGAAAAGATGATTGCCAAATGAATACAGATAATTGTGTTGACAGCTTTATAGTGGAGAGTACTAAAAATTGATAAAGACCTGTGTATTTATTTTTTTAATGTTTATTTATTTTGAGAGAATGCATGCACGTGTGAGTGGGGGAGGGGCAGGGAGCATGGGGAGAGAGAATCTCAAGCAGGTTCTGTGCTATCAGTACAGAGCCTGTTGTGGGGCTCGATCCCACAAACTGTGAGATCATGACCTGGGCTGAAATCAAGAGTTGGACGCTTAACTGACTGTACCACCCAGGTGATCTTACACTGTGTATTTCAAATTTTAAATTTATTATATTTATCTAATTACCAAAAGAAACCCTGTTTTTGTAAAAAAAAAAAAAAAAAAAAAAAAAGGAAACTCAGAAGTGTAAAGAAAAAACCAAAATCACATTTAAGTTTCTTGTACAGAGATTATACTATTTTGATGTTTCTTACAGTTTTTTGATGTATGTGTGTACAATGATGTACAAAAACATATGCTAATTTAAACACCTACTTTTAAAATTAAATTAACATCATAATATATAGTTTTGTATCCTTTATTTTTAAACTTAATATTATATACCATTAATGTATTATGATAGCTTCCACTGTTTTACTTTAAAAATAATTAGCGTAGTAAATGTGTTTATACATAAATCTTCCTAGGATAGGTAATTTCAACAATTTTAAGGCTTTTTATACAGATTGTGAAAATGCTTTTTCAAAGTCTGAACCAGTTTTTATTACTAATTTATAATCATTCTTATTTACTTTATACTGAAACTTAGAAAAATAATTTTCTGTTTAACAGAAATATTATTTTGCCATTTTTATTTCTTAATGGGAATAAACGTTTTTATGAAAATATTCATTTAAAATTTTAGAAATAAACTATTAAGTTGGAAGGACAAACTATTAAGTTTGTCTAAATGAGAGAAGAATAGGTAAAATTATGTAATATCTGCGTAAAACATCATATTTTGAGGGCATTTTTGCCTGTGTATAAAGGGGAAAGAGAATCTGGGTATTAGATAGTGTTCAGTGATTTGGTGATAATAATTATATAAAATTTCAAAAATTTCTTATGAATCTGAAATACCAACATCTAACAAACTGGTACATGAAATTTAGACTATAATACATTGTGTTTTTAAGAACTGGGGAGATCAATATATTGAAGATTTAAAGGCTATTGTTTTCAGTGTAAGAATTGTGGAAACACTTGAATTTGTTATTATCATTTAAAGTGAATTTAACTTTTGCTTAAAAATGACTCATCTGTTGAATATAAAGAAGTAAAGTTCTGTATAGCAACCCTAAGGGACTGTTGACGCTAATACCTAACATTTGCATTATCTCTTTGCTCTTTTCTCTTTAGGACATCCAGGCAGAAATTGATGCACATAATGACATATTTAAAAGCATTGATGGAAACAGGCAGAAGATGGTAAAAGCTTTGGGAAATTCTGAAGAGGCTACAATGCTTCAACATCGACTAGATGATATGAACCAAAGATGGAATGACTTGAAAGCAAAATCTGCCAGCATCAGGTCAGAATAGTCAATATCAAAATAAAAAATGATGGGGGAGGGAGATTTTTATGATTTTAGTCTATCAGAGAATGAACAGGAAGCCCTACCACCATGCTATTTTCTCAGAAGTAGTTTAAGATCTAAATGCAGGGGCACCTGGCTGGCTCAGTCGATAGAACACAAGACTCCTGATCTCGGGGTTGTAAGTTTGAGCCCCATTTTGGGTATAGAGATTACTTAAAAATAAAATCTTGGAAAAAAATAGAAAAAAGATATATATGCAAAAAGTTTTTTTTTTGTTTTTTTTTTTAAGTTACAGTTTTAGCTACATTTATATCCAGGGCCCTCTGCCAACTGTTCTTCACTATTCACAAATTTGCACATCATATTTTAAATTTAATTATACTAATAGGAATAATGTTACCAATACTTGCTTGTTGAGTGTTTACCTTGACCAAGTACTATGTTAACATCTTCATAAACATTGTTTAGTACTCAAAATATCCCAGTAGGTGAATAGTAAAATTCTTTCTTACATGAAGAAACAGAGGCTTAATGAATATATGGAACTCGAGAAGTTTTTGAGCTAACAAGTTCCAAGCCAGGATTTTTTTTTAACATGAAGTTTATTGTCAAATTGGTTTCCATACAGCACCCAGTGCTCATCCCAACAGGTGCCCTCCTCAATGCCCATTGCCCGCTTTCCCCTTCCTCCCACCCTCCATCAACCCTCAGTTTATTCTCAGTTTTTAAGAGTCTCTTACGGTTTGCCTCCCTCCCTCTCTAACTTTTTATTTTCCCCTTCCCCCCACCCATGGTCTTCTGTTAAGTTTCTCAGGATCCACATAAGAGTGAAAACATATGGTATCTGTCTTTCTCTGTATGACTTATTTCACTTAGCATAACACTCTCCAGTTCCATCCACGTTGCTACAAAAGGCCGTATTTCATTCTTTCTCATTGCCAAGTAGTATTCCATTGTATATATAAACCACAACTTCTTTATCCATTCATCAGTTGATCCAAGCTAGGATTTGAATCCAGATCTTTATGACTTTTGGCAGTGAATGTTTTGCTTCATTATGCTAGTTGTATGTCCAATTAGAAAATGTATTTATAGAAATTAAATATAGCTCATGGACACTGAAGTAGAAAACTGATGATTCGTGTCTGCCTTTGTAGAGAGTAAAATAAGGATGAATTTGAAGACTAGGATACCGACGAGGAAAGGACCCTGAGAAAATATGTAGTGTGGCAATTATTAATGCTGTTGGGAGTCTGGAATTACATTTAATGGATGGTGACCAGTACCCAACTGGATATGAGGTTAGAGGAAACTGACTGAGAACATGCTACTGAGCAAAGATCCAAAGAGGAATTTTGGTAGAAAGACCTAGATTTTGCATTTGGGTCAGTTTCTTTTAAGGTTCAGAAACTGTATGATGTTTTGAAAAATGTACATCCTTAAACAAAATGATCTTAAGTTTGACTCTCTGATTTTGCAATTTACTTACTGATCTTAGACAAGTTGCTCCATTTCTCTGATCCTTAGTTTTCTCATTTACAAAATCAAAATACAAATATTTAATCCACATGATTGCTCTGAAGATTGAATGGGATATTCTGATAGTTCCTTAACCTAGGTAAAGCCTGTCTAATGTAGCATCTAGTTGATTTTTACTTATGTAAAGGGACTCAGTGGCTCTGCTTCATCTGGTTTCTGATTTCATAGAACAAGTTCACAGAGAGTAGAAATCTTTAGTGATGATTTGTTGTGAATAAGCTTGAAAAAAATTTTTTTTTCTAAAGAGGTATCCTGAAAGGTTGTTACTCGTCTGGGTCTCATAGAGGGAGATTCACACTTCTTTTTATTCTTACAGAAGGGGGTAGTTTAGCATGACCATGGCAGTCTGTGTGTAAAGGTCCTCTTGGAGATTATGTCAGCATCTGCCAACTACTTTTTTTCAATAAGAGAGGAAAATTTGGGAATATTGTATAGTGACAGAATATACTTATTTAAGATTGAGTTTTCTACTGTCCAGATTCCATTGGGTTGCAACTTTATGTTTCCTGTAAATAAAAATTTTAAAAAATGATTTAAAATGTTAACTCTCATTAAAAACATTCACTGAGGTTCTAGCAAAACCAACATCTAGTCTAACAAGTGAAAAGCCACAGGGCTGTTCCTGGTGAAGACTGTCCATGTGGTGCTGGAATTTTGAGAATTTGGAGGATGGGTTCCTTAGGAAGGAACATTTAAGGGACACCTGGGTGGTTCAGTTGGCTAAGTATCTGACTCTTGGTTTTGGCTTAGGTCATGATCTCATGGTCTGTGAGTTTAAACCCTGTGTTGGGCTGTGTGCAAACAGTACTGAGCCTACTTGGGATTCTCTCTCTCTTCCCTTTTCTTTCTGCCCCTCCTCCCTTCTAAATAAATAAATAAGTAAATAAATAACTTACTTACTTAAAAATTTAAAAAGAAAACAGGAATTTAATGAAGGCCTACATCATAAACAGATTATTCCAAATGGAAAGCTACAGACAAAAAAATTCTTTGGCCTTTGATAGATGCTATTCATATCAAATCACATTTTTTTCTAACTGGGAAAGAAAGAGCTCTTAAACTACTGTTGGAATATTAAATAAATCTAATAAGTAATGTTATTTTTAGAAGATGGGAGAGTAAGCTTTTGCCAGTGGACTTCTGCATCAAGATAGATCATATATTCCAGTAAAGTGTGTTATTAATATAATAATGAATTAAAATAACTTTTAGCCACATTATCCACCTCTGGGGATTCAGGTCTTTTCTTTTCAAGTATTTAATAAGAATAAGCTTCTGTGTTTAAGGCACATCATGTGTTCTGTGTTGCAAATCACAAATAAGATATGAGTCCTAAGGGACTTCCAGGTCTGTCCAGGTTAAGGTGGGTTCAGTGAAGGGAATGGTTAACTTTTACTTCAGAGGCTTCATAAAAGAGGCAGTTATTAAACTGAGCCTTGAAAGGTGTATAGTTATTCCCTGGATGGAAGGAGTCAGTCCTGGAGAAGGACATGTCAGTGGGAGGCTTGACATAACACTGTTTTCATGGAGCAGTTAAGACGTTCAGTCT
The DNA here is from genome assembly GCF_018350195.1 of Panthera tigris. Classification (NCBI taxonomy): domain Eukaryota; kingdom Metazoa; phylum Chordata; class Mammalia; order Carnivora; family Felidae; genus Panthera; species Panthera tigris. Next base: position 129,503,626 of record NC_056664.1, read on the forward strand.
GGCTAAGACTAGAATTTGCTGTTGGTGTGGAGGGGAAAGACTGTGGCCAGAAGAAAACAGATGGAGAGAGAAGTGAGACACACGCGTGAAACAGCTGTGTGCACCGTGCTCATTCCTCTGGTAGTGGAATTTGAAAACCTTTAGGTGACATGATTAGATGTGAGGTTTGGAAAGATCCCTCCCACATGTCTGTGGAGGATGCTTTATTAGATTAGTGTAGTTCTGAAGACAAGGAGAGCCGCTAACAGACCTGTTCAGTATCCAGGACAGGGAAGGGAGACTGAACAGGTACTCGGTTCATGTTGTTGAAGGACTAGTGAGACATCCAGAAACAAATCACCATTGGATGGCCATCTCTTCAAAAGAGAGCTATAAGCAAAATAAAGAAATGGTGAGATGGGGAGCATCCAGATAGAGGAGGCATATAAGCATTGTGAGCAGGCAAGAGGGTGAAAAGTTAGGAGACGGCACAGCAAAGAATCCCAGAAAACCATTAAATATAAGAGATAGGTGAAGGAAAGGAAAGCCAGCAAAGGATCCTGAGAAGTGGGTGGCCTTGAGGAGAGGAGAATCAGGAGTGTTGTCAAGAGCCAAGGGAGGAGGGGTTTTGAAGGGAAGGGCATGGTTAGTGGTGCTGACGGCTGAGGGAGTGGAGGGAGATCAGGGCTGCAGAGGCAGGTGGAATGAGAGGAGCTTTGGTGACTCTTTGCTGGGACAGAGTTTCCATTGAGGTGAAAGTCGATGTCAAGAGGACAAAAGGGTCAGGATGGGAAGTGGAGAAGTGGAAACAGAACTAGTCCACACAGTCTCATTTTCTCAATCAGCTCTGCTGTGAAGGGAAGGGGGAGAGAGACCACACTGCTATAACTATGTTATTACATAACAGCTTTGTAAATATATAATAACTGAAGGACTATATCTACACCTATATTCGCTAGTCTGTGCTTTCATATGGACCAGATATGCTTCACTAAAGAAGTAAATGATACATTCTTCATTTTTAACTTTGAAAAATAGGCAAAAGAAATTATATTCACATTCATTATTACTTGGGTATTTACAAAAGATGTATATTTCTTCATATAAGTATATATAAATCTGTAACTATATGTGGTGATGAATGTCAACTGGACGTACTGTGGTAATCATTTGGCAATAGGTACCTTTATTGAATCATTGTGTCGTGCACCTGAAAGGAATATAGTGTTATATGTTAATTATATCTTAATTAAAAGAAAGATAAAACAGTTTCTTAAAGAAGATAGAAGTTTATTATACTCAGTAGCAGACCTTCATACAGGAAGCACACGTTGGAGAGAAATGGCGCAGGATAGCGTTTAGTCATGTTAGACCATGGAGCTACCCTGTCTCGGTTCAGTCACTGGCTTTGCCACTTAGCAGCTGTGCCACTGTGGGCAGGTTACTTAGCCAATATGTGTTTCCTCGTGTGTCAGATCGGGATAATAAGAGTACTTTCCTTATAGGCTCATCATGAATATATCATTTAATTAGCCTAAGTAAAGTGCCTAAAACAGCGGAACACTGTTTGTAATGGTTAACTATTATTATTATTTTTTTTATGGATTACCATTCTGTGTGGTACTAATTAGTTCAAAAAACATAGAAATTCTCCCTACTTTATTTTTTTTCTCAGTCATTAATATTGGGAATTTCTGAGAAGGTCCCCCAACAAATGGTATACGTCTGTCCTGGCTGGATTCTGAACAAATAAGAAACAAAAATATGTCCAAGAGAGAACAACAGTGTTGTTAATTGCTGATACAGAGGCCAGGTTGGACGGGGTGGCCTTAGAGAGAGGGCTCAGTGGAGGTAGCCTGTTAGCTGAACCCCAGAATGAGACAGCGTTACCAGCGGTCACCAGACAAGGTGGCTGCCCAAGGGAGAAACCCTACGCGGAAGAGTGGGGAGGAGCTCAGTCTGCAGTCCTGTTCTCAAGAGGCAAGGGTGGGCAGAGCTCAGCATCCAGTTGTTCCCCAGATTGGTGAATCAGGTTCCTCACTGCACCTGTACAGGGACTGAGAGAGTCAAGAGTCAGAGAAGAGGTCACAAGTGTGCTCAATGAGAAAGTGCCTTCCCGTGGGGCTGGGTGGGAAAGTGTTCTCCTTAACAAATATGGAGAGGGGACCTATATCCCAGCCACCTGCCTCTTTCAAGTCCTTATTGAAGGTGATACCTGTGGGTCACACTGTGAATTTCTGCTCCTTTATTCTTCCCTCCTGTTCCTTTCAATCACAGCCTACCCTTACACTGGCTTCTCTTGGGAACAAATTCTGTTGTATTTTTAATATTTCTATAAACTCTTCTACCACTTTTCCATATACTTGAAGGTTGGCTTTCCCCTCGATTGCCCACTTCACTTAAAACTCTCTTTGATAGAGGTTAATTTTCCCATTTTCCTCACCTGGCAGCTGGTGGGAATATTCTGAGTCTTTAATAACTGCTGGAGACACCAAACAACCAGAATGCCAGCCGGAAACTTCCAGTATGGCACGTGCAGACACACGGGCTGAACAGGAGCCCTGACACCCAGGGATAAGAAAGAAGTTGACACCTCCTTGTTATATTTTAGGCATTGCCACTCCATCTCAACAGCTTCTCCTCAGAAGTGAATGCATCTATTATTCTACCCTCTACCATCTCATTCCTGCTTCCTCCGGAACTGTAAGACACTCCTCTACTTTCCTCATTGATTTGAGCATCTGACTTCCCTTTTATTCTTCATCTCTTTCTCAGCTATCATCCTGGGGGTCAGTACCCATATTGATGATATTTTTTCTATTTTGACTTCCAAGTTTCTTCTTACTTTGTCTATAAAAGCCTTTGTCCCTATTCCTAAGTCTCACAGACCTGGCCATACCTGGGACTCAGTTGATGTCCTGTGTTATCTTGGCATCCCTGAGATGATTGATCTGCAGGAGACCAAGGACAGACCATTCTCCAGAGCACACATCTTATTTTACTATATTCCACCTGGCCATGTGCAACAGAATGCCACTGGTCTTGCCATGTTAATTAGAGAAGTGCCCTCTGTTGTATCAAATAGGAATCATTTGCAACATCATTGGTAAATCAGCTGTCCTTCAAATTAAAATTATGGCCCTAGTGAAGAGGGTATCTTTCATCAGCTTATTATATACCAGGACCATCTATAGATTTTTACCTAACTTTGTATTTTTATCTGGTTTATGTAATTCATCTACTGTATTCCAACTAGATTGGTTAAAAATGCATATCCTTTAATAATTTCCAGTTGTGAAACCCTTAGCTTTTTTCTGTGTTCTTTCAAAACTGCCTAAACTCCTATCTTTAGTTGCTTAAACCCTTCTTCTTTTCAGACTCCATCAACCCCTTCTACTCCGCTTGGATTCCATCATAAGCCATTTCAATAATATCAGGTGTTTCTTCTTCCCCCTGAATTTCTTGTTTTCTCCTTTTAAATCTCTGACACTCTGATGACCACACTCTCTCTATCCCCCGTTCTTGATCCTGGGTTTCCTAGTGTTGTACGGGAAAGTAAAAAATGACATTTCTTCTACTATAATTTGACTCTGTCTTCTTACAATTGGCATTGTGATTCTGAATGATTTTCTGTCATATTTACCACCATCCCTATTTTGTAAAGATTTTGGTTCCTTGTTAGCTCCACAAACCTCTCCCTCTGCATGTGACCTTCTTTCATTCTTTTCTAAGAATGAGGCCATCTGATATATGTCCCTTCTGTGCATTCAGTATCTCAAATTGTGCCTTAATTGTGCTAAAGTTGATGTTGTCATGGCAAGGAATATTTACTCTAATTTATCATCATTTTTAGAAAGAGAATGTCTGCCCAAGATTATAACAGCTAATATTTATTGAATATTCATGTGCTAGACCTATCCTAAGTGTTTTACAGGCATTACCTCCTTTGACTATGGTGTGGTCATCGGAACTATGTAATAATATGTGGCTCACTACCTTGGGTTAATACTATTTTGCAGTCTTTTTGATAACTTTGAGTAGACTTTTTTTTTGAGAGAGAGAGAGAGAGAGTGAGCACGGATGTGCGTGCATGTTGGGGAGGGGCAGAGAGAGATGGAGAGAGAATCCTAAGCAGGCTGCACCCCCAGCGTGGAGCCTGAGGTAGGACTCAATCTCACGACCCTGAGATCATGATCTGAGCTGAAATCAAGGGTCGGATGCTTAACCAACTGAGCCACCCAGACACCTCTTGATTATACTTTTAAATACTGAAGTCCAGTGTACAAAATATTTTTTGCAATCTAAAAACAACACATTCAAATATATATTTCACTTAGATTGATAGAAGAGACAATAGCTAATGATTTGAAACTTCAGCTAAAAGATAGACTGTTAGGAAATTTGACAATATTTTTCACTCCCAGGGAAAATGTGAATTGGAAATAAATTCAGTAATATGAATGACATGGCTTAAATTTTTATGTTAAATTTATTTAATTTGGGATTATGTTAATTAAATATCCACTTATCAGCTTAATGATGTTAAATATAGATTCTTATTAACATGGTTTCAAAGGCCAGTGAAATTGTCAAATCTAATGAAAACAGAGTTCAAAGATAAAGTTCTATCTTTCCTTTCTTTTATGAGCCTCTTAAAAATTCAGGGCACCCTTTTAAGAGCCCTTAGAGAAGATTAACCTTTAACATCATGATTACATCTAATGTTATCACATTTTACAATGTCACTGACACCACTTTTAGCCTTAGCCAATTGATTTTACTAACTATATTGTAAAACTACTAAAATTTCCTTTTCTTAAGTTGAATAGAGGAAGATTCTGTTCCTCTCTTCTTTCTTTTTTCCCCTCTGGTTCAACACTTTCTGATAGAACTTTCTGCGAAGGTAGAAATGTTCTGTATCTGTACTATTCAGTGTGGTAGCCACTAGCCACATGTGGGTGTATTGAGCGCTTGAATGTGGCTAGTGCAACAGATACTGTGAATTTCAAATTTTATTTATTTTAATTAACGTCAGTTTAAATGGACGTAGCTACATATTATTGGTATGTATTGGAAGCACAGCTTTGGTGTTCTTTTCAGCACAGACTGAATTCCTTTCTTTCCTAGTTGTCTTAACTCCCTTTCTGGGAACAAGAATACCTCCTTTTTAATGTAACTGGTTATTCTTGCACTAGTAAAGGTATTTTCATTCATTATAACTCGATTTATAATCTATGGGTCTCACTGTAGATGAAAAATAAATTTCATTTGTTGTAAACATGCCAAATTGAACATTTAATTCTGTGCATTCCTTGCACAATAGGAGACAGTATGGGTTTGCTCATATTAATTTGGGGCATTGTGTTCTTTGGTGGACCTACTTTGCAAATGTATCTTCACTTGCCTATAAATACGTCCGAACAGTTTCTGCCCTCTTAAATGCTGCCCATGATGAAAGCAATGCAGTGGAAAGAGTTTAGATTTTAGTTTGGATCCCAAACTCTCTCCTTGGTTTTCCAAGCAAGTTTCTTCCCTGAGCTGTGGTTCCTTCAGAGAGCTGTTAGGTTTCTTGTATCAGAGTATATTTGGTTTACCTGCCTTCCTTCCAACTTGACCCCAGGACTTATTTCTGAAATAGGGCAGTGCCTGATTCCAGAGTGAGTGCTCCATGGATGTTTGTAGTGAATAAGTGGAAAGCTGTATTTTATTTTTATAAATGCCACTGCTTACTCACTCCCACTGTTTGCTCTCTTTTTTGTATCTCTACATTGGGAGAAGGAATAAAAACTTCTTTAAAGAAATATTGGAAAGTAAAGGCTTTTGTGATTTAAAATAGATATTAATTCACGTTTCTTCCATAATTCCTTTTCTACCATTTTTGAATAATGAGGTACCATTTTAATGGCTCCTTACCTTCTAAGAAGTTTTTTGCATTATATATTTTTAAAAACAGCTGGTGACGTAAAAACATTGATAGAGTTGTAAAATAAATGATTCAATCTAAAAGGAGCTAACTTATGTAAAGCATGTTCTATATACAGGTTGCTAATCCATTCAATGAAAGTATATCTTGTTTTAATCATGTGAGGTACCCAAAGAATGAACTGAAGCAGGTGAAAATTAGGATAACAAGTCAGTTATCCAGAATGTGAGTATCCACAGATATGTGCTAGGTAAAGAAATGGTTTGGGGTGCCTGCATGGCTCAGTCAGTTAAGTGTCCAGCTCTTGATCTCAGCTCAGGTCTTGATCTTAGGGTCATGAGCTCAAGCCCTGCATTGGGCTCCATGCTGGGCATGGAGCCTACTTAGAAAAAGAAAAAGAAAAAGAAATGTTTTAAGGTTATGAATATATGATTGATGACTGGTCATCTATAGTTGTGGGGAAAGGGGAAGCTTTAAAATTTTTAGAGTTAAAATGAGAAAGGACAAGTATACCAAAAACAAATTTAAGGTTTCTACTTGCAAAAAATTCAATCCAGTGCCCAAGAAAAGGCTTTCATCTTGAAAGATGAAAGAATTAAATTGGAACTAGAACACTGAAGGCTACTACGGAAGCATGCATTTATTTGGGCATATGGTAGTAATCCACTGAACACATAGTTATAATCTATTGGAGAATAACCAGAACAGATTTTCCAGGCAAGGTTTCTGCCAAATCAGCTTGCTTTTTATGATGGAAGAAGGAAGATGCAGAGAAATACGTACACCAATGTAATCTCATCTATTTCAAAGTCACTTCAGTATCTCTCTGTAAAAAACATTGCCTTCATCTTTATGAAGAGTCCTTCAGGTGCTAGATGCAATAGATTTCAATGATCAATTTCATTATTTTGTGCGGTCAAAAGAGTTAATTGCATTGGAAAAAAATCATTTGCATGCTCTTCAATACAATGCGTGTATGTAACTGGATTTCAAAGGAATGTAATGTCGATTTAGTTATTGATTAAAGAGTTAAACTACAGACATTGAAGAAGCAGGATCAAATTATCTAAAATAAGAGGTCAGGCTATGTGCTTAAGTGTTTTGCACACAGAGACACTGAAACACATCTTGATTGACTAAAGGCCTCTGATTTCTAGCTGTCATTTTTTTTTCTTTTGCATTTAAAAATACTAGACAGAAATTGCAACAGCTCAGTCAAATATATTTATGGCAAAATGATCCGTAAGTGGCAGAGTTTTCAGTTAATATGATTGAAGTTATTTAGTTCTGCTCTGTGACAAGTAAAATTACTGTTTATCAGGGATAGGTAATTACATATTTGGCCTAAAATTAATCAATATGAACACAGGAGAGCTGGCACTCAAGCAGAATCAGGATCTCATTAAAGCAAAATTTTTTAAAGTGAGGTCAATCATGCTACCTGTAGAATGAATAGAAGAGATTATAAATGCAAGAGAATAACATGAACCTTTTAATCATACAGTTCTCAAAGAATTATAAAATACCTCAAACTTCTTTCTGTCATTTACAAATCATTTTTTTATTATTTCATACCTAGCTCTTTTGAATAAGATATAGAATTTTAAGGTTTGAATAGTTTGCTTTATATTATTAGCTAGCTGACAATGGAACTATAAATAGATGGCAGGACAGTTGGCCTTTTGTATGTGACTGAATGTTGGTTCATGGTATTTTAGAGATCTATGGAACTCCATTTTTTTTTCTTTTAGCCAAGAATATTGGCAGATAGAGCATGGCCATTATTTTATGAACAAGAGATGAACTAGAGATCAGATAGTTGTTCTTCTGAAAACATTATGAACTTTTAAACAAAGACTTAGGATGTTGTTGAATATTCACCACTGGAGTACCACCTAATGTGACTAATGAGGAAATACTTGTTTAAATTAACTATAGAAGAGTTATCAGCTTTGGGACAGAAGCTCTAGTAAATCAGATGTCCAGAAAGGAAATTACTGATAGAGCTGAGAGACAGTAGAGGCCATATTTGGTTGGTTGGTCTCATATCATTCAGGGAAGGAGCAGTTTTGTGGAAGTGGGGATCATAATGCTAATGTCAAGGTGACAGCTAAATGAGAGGATATGAAACCTGATCAGCAGAAGTTTCTTGCACCTGAAGTTGCCCCAAGTGGGTGACCTTTGTTGCGTAACAAGGCTGAGGTCTATTTCCATCAGCCCTCACCTCTCAGTCTGAAAGGTCAAGGTAATTCCATTTCACGCAGTTGAACACTTACATCCACATTCACTATCCGCCCACTGGTGTGGTGCAGGGCTGAGTCCCTGGAGTCGTTTCTGACTGATCCCTCTTTTCAAGTCCAACGCATGAAGTGTAGGATTGAGGCTGAGTAAGTGGTCTTTCTTCAAGGCCCCAAATTTGTGCTTTTATTTGTATTTTTATTCTCAAGGGCTTTTACTTTTTTTTTTTCATTTTGCATTCATTTTTATTTTTTTTTCAATATATGAAATTTATCGTCAAATTGGTTTCCATACAACACCCAGTGCTCATCCCAAAAGGTGCCCTCCTCAATACCCATCACCCACCTTCCCCTCCCTCCCACCCCCATCAACCCTCAGTTTGTTCTCAGTTTTTAAGAGTCTCTTATGCTTTGGCTGTCTGCCACTCTAACCTCTTTTTTTTTCCCCTTCCCCTCCCCCATGAGTTTCTGTTAAGTTTCTCAGGATCCACATAAGAGTGAACACATATGGTATCTGTCTTTCTCGGTATGGCTTATTTCACTTAGCATCACACTCTCCAGTTCCATCCACATTGCTACAAAGGGCCATATTTCATTCTTTCTCATTGCCACGTAGTACTCCATTGTGCATATAAACCACAATTTCTTTATCCATTCATCAGGTGATGGACATTTAGGCTCTTTCCACAATTTGGCTATTGTTGAGAGTGCTGCTATACACATTGGGGTACAAGTGCCCCTATGCATCAGTACTCCTGTATCCCTTGGGTAAATTCCTAGCAGTGCTACTGCTGGGTCATAGGGTAGGTCTATTTTTAATTTTCTGAGGAACCTCCACACTGTTTTCCAGAGTGGCTGCACCAATTTGCATTCCCACCTCAAGGGCTTTTACTTTTATTGGAATCTAAATCACACAAAAACGTATCTCAGACACATGGTTTCCTGATTGTAAAGTTCATAATTTAAGAACCTGAAGGTCCTTTTCTGTCCTAAACCCCGAAATTGTTATTGAAATAAAGACCTCACCTTTAAACCAGGGGACACAGTACTGCAATCAACAATTTCTGCCCGATTGTTTTCTGTTCACAATAGACATTTGTCACTGGACACCAGTCAGCCTTGAGCCAGATAGTGTTCTATGCAAGCAATGACTGGTTGTTTTCCAGCTTTTGGAGGTAAATGCTGGTGATGTTCTACTTTCAGTAATTTATTTGGTTTTAAGGAATGTTAAGGCTTTAGTAATTTCCTTTCCTAAAAAATTAATTAGCTCTTTTAGAAAGAAAAATAATATGGGCCTGTTGTACATACTCAATTATAAAAATTATGTGTTTACTGTGTTCTCAGATGTAAGCTCATCTAGTATGTATCTTTCTAAACATTTTATATGTATATAGTTGCTCTCTTTTCCTCTCTATCACTTTCTTCACATAGATGGATGAAAGGAGAAGAAAATTGTAGTTCAGTGTGCATGTATACTATACATAAGCTACTGAAACTTGCTTTCATAATTTTATATCATGGAAATTCTTCTTGAAAACCTCATACTTATGCCTTTGTGGTATGTAGTTATCCATTTACAATTTTGATAGGTATTACCAACATATCTGCATATTCTAGCTTCTTCAAAATAACTTGTTTAGTGTTTTTTTTGTTGTTTTTTTACTAAGAGTCAGCCTTCTTATTGGACGTGAACATTAGTTCATCATTCAAGATTATTAGTCTAAGGGAAGATGTATGATTTTTTAAATGCAATTCCACCTTCTAAATGTGGTCAGTACTGTCTCTCAACAGGGCCCACTTGGAGGCCAGTGCTGAGAAATGGAACAGGTTGCTGACGTCTTTAGAAGAATTGATCAAATGGCTGAATATTAAAGATGAAGAGCTTCAAAAGCAAATGCCGATTGGAGGGGATGTTCCAGCCTTACAGCTCCAGTATGATCACTGTAAAGTAAGTTGACCATATATGGTGGGGACCTTTTTTGATACATTTTGATTTTGGCAAAGTAGACACTCAAAATTCTATATAAATATCTGAGTTGAAACAATTACCACTGAATTTCACTCCCACACCCCATTTCTAATTGTTAGTATTTAGGCATTTAATTTAAGTTGCATGCATCTTCTGAGAAGCAGATATGCTGAAGTGTTATCACCTGACACATTAATTCTTAGATCCTTGTATTATTTAAATTCTTTGCCTTATTAACTTTCCTTTTATTTATTTAATATTGCTTCATGCCCACTTTCTCATATATTACACATCAGCTTGCTTTGTTATATATACATATTTTTTTCTCCTTACATGCAATGCAAGTTCTCATTCTAAATCTGTACATTTTAATGTGGTGTTAGAATTCTGTTCCCATTGGAAAAATGACGACTAACACATGCATCTTCTAAAGGAAGAAAGGAAGATGCCATCTATGTAGTAAGTTTGCTTCAAAATGATAAGACCTTGAAGTTTATTTTACTTTGAACCCTTGTGACTAGGTTATTCAAATTCCCATTTGGGTAAATTTTCTTTTTCTACTTGAAAAGAGACTATGATAGAGGAATAGTTCTAAGAAAAAAGAAGACGTTGTTGGAATATAACATGTAAAATAACAACAACAACCAACAATGATAGATTTTAAATCAGTGATTTAGGAAAATCCCATTCTCTTTTTTTCAGCTTTCCCTTCTATTACTTATTCATATACTTTTTTGTGGATTTAAGTGATGAAAAAATAATACAAAGCTGTTCTAATGGAAGTGCTCTGTTAAGGAATAGAATCTGCGTGTGACCATGTTCTGCTAGTTTTGATTAAAACCTAATTCTTGAGGCATGAAATGATTTTCCTCTTCTGGCCTTAGCCAGTAAAGTGCACATCATTGTTTCCAGTAAATGCTGGCTATGTTCTTTCCAAACCCTTCTCCCAGCAGAGTCGCCCTGTTTTAGGTTGTGTTTCACCTAAGAGTCTTAGAGTAGAGTTGCTGTGCATGAACCCTTTAGGCCTGGGCATTTAGATAATAAAGATGATCCTGATAACTGATGCTGATGATAATACTGGTTCATTCATTTGGCAGGTATTTACTGAGTGCCTAATGTGCACCAGGCACTATTCTAGGCATTGGAGAGTCAAATGAACAAAGCAAAGTTCTTGCCTGATTCCATGTAGTGAGAGATAAACACTAGATAAACACTAGATAATATATCCCATAGTAATAAGTACCATGAAAAGAGTAAAGCAATGTCAAGGAGAGAAAGAAGGATGGGAGAGTATCGGCAGCAGAGATGCTGTTTTTGTGGAGATCAGGAACGTGGCATAAGTAAGGCAGTTTTTGAGAAAACAAATGACGTAAACATGAGGCAGTAAGTGATGCTACTCCGTGGGGGAAGAAATCATAGGCAAAAGGGGACAAAAAGACACTGGCCACAGAGGTTGCAGTTTCTGGCCATATTCGAGGAATAGCATGGATACCAGTGTTGTTAAAACAGTCAGCCAAATAGAAAAGAAGGAGATGAGGTTGGGGTAGGAGTGGGAAAAAGGGGGGGTTCAAATCACAGAGGACCTTGAAAGTCCTTTGTAAGGGCTTTAGCTTTTACTCCAAGTGAGGTGGAAGGTATGGAAGGTTTTGGTAATTATACTGCTGTGATCTGACTTACATTATATAATATTTACAGGTGAAATTAGGAAGAATAAAATATAGAGGAGTTAAAGAACATATTTCAGTAATCCAAGCGGGGGATCGTGATGACTTGGACAAAGGTATAAAGGTGGAGATAGTGAGAAGTAACTGGTTTCTGAACATATTTAGGAAGAACCAACGGAGTGCATATGTGGAATACAGGAGAAAGAGAAGGGTTTATAGTGGCAGGAATGAAAGGTTTTTGGACAAAGCAAATGGGACAGTAGCTGGAGGGGGGAATGTGGGGCCAGGTAATGGTTTTACACAGATGGGGACTAATTCAACATATTTCTATGCTGATGGGAATGATCTTGTAGAGTGGGAAAAGTCAATAATGCAGGAGAGAGATTACTGGGTAGGGGATGGAATGGGATCCAGTGTACAAGTGTTAACAGTTGGTCTTGGGTAGGAGGGCAAAGAATTCATCCATTGTAACAAGAAGGTAAGTTGGTAGATTTGCGTGTGGGGACATTTAGACGTCCTCTTTTGATTGCCTCTGTTTTCTCAACAAATAAGAAGCAAGGTCATCAACTGAACATGAAAAGAAGGAAGACAATGTGGAGGTTGGGGGAAAGAGGAGGTAGAAAACGTAGTCTAGAAGTGGGTGAGTTAAACTAGGAATGTAAAACAAGACCACGAGCATTACGAAAGGCCTGCTTGAGGCCAATGCTCATGAATTTAAAGTGAGAACAGTCACTGTGAATGTTGTTCCTTACCCATGTGGAGTTGTCTCACCAAAGGCGAGGAGTCAGTTGGAGAGTTGAATTGACCCAAGCACATGTGATAGAGGAAGAGAGGGGCAAGGGGGGTTACAGAAATACAGGGGAGCTATAGTAATGATCGCATGTGGAAGTAAGGCTGGGTAAAGGAAGATATGAGGATATTAGAGATGAGGAATAGTAAAGTGGTGTTAAAAGTCAATGAACTGGACATGGCAGAGGAGCTGAGGATTAATGCAAATGGGGGAACCGGGAAGGGGCACAAACTGTAAAGAAAACAGATTGTGATCAGAGAAAGGATGCTAGAAATCAAGTTTGTGGTGACGTGCATTTATTGTTAAATGACAATCTCCGGTGTCCTTTTGTGAGAGTGAGTTGCACAGGCAGGGTGGAGAACAAGGTCCTTGGGGAAAAGTGGATAAGAAGCTGAGAGGCTGGGGTAGCTGCAGGATCATCTACAGGCACAGTAAAATCATCATCACCAGGAGAAAGAGCCTGATTTGTTCAAAATGTTGATTATGAGAAGGAATAGTGATAGCAGTATGGTTAGGGATTAGTATAGGTTGGAAAAATGATGGCTTCACAGTCCTTTTATCTTTTGAGTCTTAAAACTGTGCAAAATACCTTTGGTTGGGGATGGGAAGAGGAATAGTTTAAGTTGGACATAGTTTAGCCTTGGTTTCTAAATTTCTTAGTGCCTGCTACCAGACTTTTCTCTGGTTACTATTATGTCTTTATCACAATTGCCATCACTTACATGTTGTGCATAATCCAGACTGCTTTTGAGAGGCGTAGGTCTTATCAGTAAGTAAGTCTTATCAGGATTTTCCATTTAATAGTCTATACTTCTTTAACTTTGAGTTTTATAGTAGAAAGTTTATATGAATATGGTACTGATTGAATTTCTGAGTGTAGGGCTGGGTTGTTTCTCACCTCATTGTTTACCCTCACTGGAAATAATCCTTTGCGGAGTTTCATGTTGATTGTAGATTCTAGAATATGATACTTTATTGTGATCTGTCATTGTCTGCCTTCCAGTTTATCAATGATGGAAAACTACAGGCTTTCTTAATATCATGTATTAATAAATGTTTTGACACATGCATCATGCATAACTCTGAGAACTAAGCAGGCTGTTATGCCAGAAATAAACTATAGAAGAGATTTCAGAGATTTGTGGAGGTGTGATTTAGTTTACAAGGGCCACATAACAAAACACCATAGACTGAGTAACTTAAACGAGAAATTAATCTTCTCACAGTTCTGGGGGCTAGAAGTTTGAGGTCAAGGTGTGGGGTTGGCCTCTTCTGAGGCCTCTCTCCTTGGCTTGTGGATGTCTCTTCCCTGTGTCTTCACCTGGCTTTCTCTTGGTGAGTATCTGTATCTTTTAAAACTGCTCAAAATACCTTCCTTTTATAAGGACATCAGTCATGTTGGGTCAGGGCCCACCCTAATGACCTCATTTTAACTTAACTACATCTTTTTTTTTTTTTTAATTTAATTTTTTTTTTTTTTTTTTTTTTTGAGAGAGACAGAGCATGAACAGGGGAGAAGCAGATAGGGAGACACAAAATCAGAAGCAGGCTCCAGGCTCCGAGCTGTCAGCACAGAGCCCTATGCGGGGCTCAAACTCAGAAACCGCGAGATCATGGCCCAAGCCAAAGTCGGACCCCCAACTGACTGAGCCACTCAGGTGCCCCTACTTAACTACATCTTTAAGGACCTTATTTCCAATCACAGTCACATTCTATCAAAAGTAACCTTCTTTCCCAGCTGTCAAGTATAATGTTTCTAATCACTATAAATTATTACAGTGAGGGCAAATCACTATGCATTAATACAATTAGGTCAATATTTAAAGACGTGACACCTACCTGTAATTATTTACCTTTCTTACTAAACTTTGCCAGCCATAATCATTGAATAGTCTAATTGTAGTTGAACCTCAACCTTGCCAATGTTCTAACTTAAATATAATTCTCTGTGATCTTAAAATTAAAATCCCTTTGGTTGTACATATGGTTACTCTGTTTCAGGTCAGCTTTTTCTTTCCTGTGTCCTTGGAGATGTCTTTGACCCCTGCCTTCGGGTTCTGTTTATCAGGAACAATCTTTATTTAGAATTAGAATGATCAATTATGAAAACTGTAAGAGGCCCAAGAAATAATTTAGTCTAGCCCCCTCACTGATAGTGGAAGAAAATGAGACCCATGGTGTGTTTTAATGAAATCTGACTTTTCACCCCTCCCTTCCTTTCTCACTCCCAACAAATACCTATCACTTACCCCCATGTCTGGCAATTTCTAGGGCACCAGAGAAACATGGATGCAGAAAACAGACACAGTCCCTGTCTGTGTGGAGCTTACAGTCAGGGGAGAGCCTATGCCTGCCCTGCTTAAGCTTACAGTCTCTGTTTCTTCCCTGTGTTATGAGAAATCATTTCCAACAAGGATTGTGATTGAGCTGTGGACCGTGCATAGCTGTCCCAAATCTCTGGTTGTCTGTCTAACTATCCATTTCTCTAACCCCCAGCTTTGGTCCCTGGCTGATAATTCAAGCATGTTATTAGTTCTTGTATACTCTTATTTCTGATCTTTTCTCTTTATAAGGGATTCTAGAACTCTTTTCAATTATAACATCATGATGTAGATTCAAACAGAACAAAATAATCTCTATACTATTTTTTTCACAGGTATGTTTAGCATTAAATTTAGATGCCTTTCCCTTTAGTTTTGTCTGTTATTATAAACTGTAGTTTTTTCTAATTTCTTGCTATTTTTTGTTTTTAGTTGTCCTAATAAAGTTTAAAAACTCTTTTTAATTTTGAAGAACTCTTGCTTTATAGCTTAAAAATACATAGTTGGAATCAAACAAAATCAACCCTTAAATGGCTTGATAGTAATAGTAGGCAAGTTATTTTGTTCCTTAAAATTTCCCCCTAGAAAGAGGGGGACCTTGTATTTGATTTCTAACCTAACTCTTCCTTGCAGATAGCTAGCTGTCTAAATTACCTTATTTTGAACAACATAGTATTATGTCAAACTAATGTGACCTAATCTCTCAATACTAAATTAGAATGTCTAGAGATTACCAGATGGAATTTTTTAAAGGGGGACAAAGAAATTTAACACTGATTTGTTTACTCTTCCAGGAAGTATGACCTCATAAATGCAAGCCTTGAATTTCACTGCATACAAGTCTTTTAAAGATCAATTTTAAAAGTGATACCATATATCTTTCTGTTGTGGATAAGACAAATACACTTTACAAGATGCATTAAAAACCACCTGTGCTGATATTACACAAATCAGCACTTAAGTATTACATTAAAATTTCCAGTGACATTATATACAAAGTAAAAAACAAAGCTATGTCTCAATGCCTTAGGTGGACGTGGGGTTACTGTATGTTAGAAAACCACTAAGTGACTTAAAAGCTGCTTCAAGGGATATCAAATGCTGATGTCAAAGAGTTATGTGAACAATTTGAATAAAATAATTCTAAGTAGACATCCGACTAATCTCTGTCCTCAGCACGTTGTATTCAAGTTCATTGAAAATATTCTTTCCTCTTCCTTTTTGGATAGTGGTGTATTACCCTCTCTTCTGAGGTACCTTATGTTGGGCCCTTCTTTTTTTTTTTTTTAAGTTTATTTATTTATTTTGTGAAAGACCAGGAGAGCATGAGTGGGGAAGGGGCAGGGAGAGGGGGAGAGAGAATCTCAAGCAGGCTGTATGCGGTCAGTGCTCAGAGACCTTATGGTTGGCCTTTCTATACAAAGTTAGTTAGTGAACTAGCACATGGGATTAGGTAGACATGGTTTCAATTCTCACCTCCTCCACTCACTAGCTCTGTGATCTAGGCTCTGGAGTCGATTGTCCAACCTCCTCAGTCCTGTTTCTGACCATGAGTATATATAGGTCACTTAGCACAATACATTTAGTAAGTGCTCAATAAGCAATGGCTGTTTGAGTTCTTTAAACTAGGACTTATATTTTCTAGTGTGTTTCTTATTTTAGTTGTTCTGTGTCCACATTTTTTATTTTTCCTAAGATTCATGATGTTTGGGCAACTGTAAATTTTGATGTCATAACTATATTTTTTAGCCTATTGGTGGCTTCAGAGATAACTTAGACTACTGAGGGAATAGGATAAAGTCATTGAGACATTTTTGAGAATTACACAGGATATAAGTCTAGAGGCTAGAAGATGATTTATTTGTTCTTTTAAAATTTTTTTTTAAATCTTTATTTATTTTTGAGAGAGAGAGAGAGACACAGAGACAGAGTGTGGGCAGGGGAGGGGCAGAGAGAGAGGGAGACACAGAATCCGAAGCAGGCTCCAGGCTCTGAGCTGTCAGCACAGAGCCCAACGTGGGGCTCGAACCCATGGACTGTGAGATCATGACGTGAGCCAAAGTTGGACGTTCAACTGTCTGAGCCACCCAGGTGCCCCTTATTTGTTGTTCTTAATAAAAGAAAACAGCTTATCATGGAAAGGCCAAGCTCATAAGACACGTCTGTATGCACTGCTTTAGTTAACTTATCAAAGATTTATAGTCAAATGATAAATGTATAACCATGAATCTAATTACCTTTCAAAGCATTTTTTGAATGCTACCATAACTTATAAGTAAAGAAATAAAATCAATATACATTATCTTACATTTGCATTTGTATGACCTTATCCTGGATCCAGTCTGCTTTCACAGATAACCGTGGTTAGAGACTCTCAGATTTATGCATGCAATCACTTGGATACTTAGAGGTTGGTTTATGGGAACTCACTCTCAAAGTCTTCTGGTTCCTACCTGTATTTCTATATTCTAGTCCTTTATATGTGCATCAGTGATTTAATGACACTTTTTCATAACCATTCTTTGATAACGGCATTGCTAATCACTTCATCTATCCACCCACCCACCCACACGATTCACTGACTGCTTTATGTGTTGAAAACAATGTTAAATGTACAAAGGGCAATAAGGCACAGCCTCTGCACTTCAGTGACACATTTTAATAATTTTCATTCTGAAAAGCTCCATGCTTGTGGCTGTATCCAGATGGAATATTATATATTTAAATGCTGAAGGGATGGCTCTGAGACTTTTAGTTAGAATAGTACTATAAGGTCATGCTTCAGATAACTTCATCTGCTTAAACACCTAGCAATTATAAATAAAATGTAAAAAAAAAAAAAAAACAAGGAAAATCAAACATGCAAAGTTGGACTCCAGAATATGGCAGGCATTCCATAGATGAGGAACAAAGCAGAAAAGCAAAGTAGTCAGTAGGGTTGATGCTGCTGAGGAAAGGTACCAGTCCTGGATGTTGAGCGAGCAGAAAGCCCCATAACAGTCTCTGCTTAAAATCTCTCTCTGACACCTTGAAACGAGTGACTCACAGATTGGCATGCTTTCTTCTGTCAAACAAATGTCCCAAGAACTGATATTATAAAACATCAGTGTATTTTGGACCCTTAATTAAATGCTTATACTTTCTTGGATGTTTCAACCAGTGACTCAGACAGAGCATTGATAGGTTTCAGCAACAATGATGATAAATAACTTCGTTCAGTGCTTTCACAATATATGCACAGAGGCAAACTCCTTAAGTAATAATAATAATAAAAAAGAATATGTCAAGGGCTCTGAGGGTAAAGCATATGGTACAGGTACAGTCAGTAGTTGCTGATAGCTCTTCCCATAACTGCTGGGAGCTTGTCTTGATAGCTTTGATCATTTTCCTCTTGTTTAAAACTGTCTGGAGTGTATGAGCTGTTTTAATTAAATAAAACTATACTGGGGCACCTGGGTGTCTTAAGCATCTGACTCTTGATTTCAGCTCAGATCATGTTCTCGCAGTTTGGAAGACGGAGCCCTGCATCGGGCTCTATGATGACAGCGTGGAGCCTGCTTGGGATTCTCTCTCTCTCAAACTCTCTCCCCCTCTCTCTGCCCTTCCTCTGCTTGCTTTCTATCTCAAAATAAAATAAATAAACATTAAAAAAACCCTATGATACCTGTTATTTACCATCTAATACTGCCCAGCAGAAATAGTCCCCCATTACTATCTAGGATTAACTTGTAAAATTAGAGTCACTTTCCAGTCTTTATAAGTATCAGCTGTAAACCCCACAGAGTCGTATTATTTTTTCTTATGTGGGTATGTATTTAATATCCTCAAATATCAAAATAAATTACTACTTTAAAACAAAGTGTTTTTAATGACTTTTAGAATAAATGCATATAGTTGAATTTTCCCACCTAATGACCTAAGTTTTTCATATCATTTTTAAAGTTCTATAGAAATTGAGGTCGCTCATATGCAGCTTCATTTTCAAGAATGCGAGATTATCATTCAGTCAACAATTACTTAGAAAGCACCTTCAGTGCACATAGCATTCATTTGTAATGTTACAGGTTTATTTCAGTCACATACTTTAACATTGGATAAAATTGCCAGTGCCGTTTTTGCTGTTCACTTTGCACTTCATCTTCTGAACAATGTAAATTCTAAGTTATGTAAAGACTGTGGTCAGAGCCGTAACACCCTTTTTCTGATAGAATGCATGTTTGCTTTTATAAAAGGAAATCACTAAAAATAATTGAAAGTGTACGATTCCGATATAATTTTAGTGAGTTTGTTCCCTCGGGGCCCCTCTGTCCTTTACTTAACTCAATTTAAAATTCCTATATTCAATCCTTATTGTATAAGAGTCAGGACATTTGGGTCTTTTTTTAATGTTTGTTTATTTTTGAGAGACAGAGTGGGAGCAGGGGAGGGGCAGAGAGAGAGGGAGACACAGGATCTAACGCAGGCTCCAGGCTCTGAGCTGTCAGTACAGAGCCCAACGCAGGGGTTGAACTCATGAACCGTGAGATCATGATCTGAAGTCTGACGCTTAACTGAGCCACCCAGGTGCCCCTAGGATATTTGGGCCTTAAACTGACTTGTCAAAATACATTTGCAAACTTACATATTAAAGTAACAAATTCGAACAGTGTCTTTTTTTTTTTTTTAATTTTTTTTTTTTATTTTTTATTTTATTTATTTTTTTTTTTAAATTTTTTTAACGTTTATTTATTTTTGAGACAGAGACAGAGCATGAACAGGAGAGGAGCAGAGAGAGAGGGAGACACAGAATCTGAAACAGGCTCCAGGCTCTGAGCTGTCAGCACAGAGCCTGATGCGGGGCTCGAACTCACGGACCGTGAGATCATGACCTGAGCCGAAGTCAGACGCTTAACCGACGAGCCACCCAGGTGCCCCTAATTTTTTTTAAATTTTAACGTTTATTTATTTTTGAGACAGAGAGAGACAGAGCATGAGCAGGGGAGGGGCAGAGAGAGAGGGAGATACAGAATCTGAAACAGGCTCCAGGCTCTGAGCTGTCAGCATAGAGCCCGACGCGGGGCTCGAACTCACAGACCGCGAGATCATGACCTGAGCTGGAGTCAGACGCTCAACCGACTGAGCCACCCAGGCGCCCCATGAACAGTGTCTTTCAATCAGCAACATGCCACCATTAAATTTAGGCTGTGTGTGTCTCTATATGGTAATCTGACACTCTAACTTCAAATCTGTAATTTCAAGGTCTTGCTGTGTGATGAAGTTACCTAATGTGGGAGATTGACCTTTTTCTAAAATTGATTAATTTCCAAGTTCCCCTCCAGCCATTGGCACCTATGTTGACTTCCTCCTTATTAAATGCATAGCCCACTAAGAACTGTTAGTAAAGCTATTACTTGTATTCATTCCTGGAAGCAGCCATTCTCAAAGTGAGGCTACACCTACCTGCCACACTCCATGTAGTTGTCTGCAGTTGATTTATGTCCTAAGCCTCATAGGTATCATTGGAACTTGACCCCAAAAGGCCATAGAATATCCAAGTTGAGAGGGAGAGGCAAGGCATCTTAATAGCTATCACTGGCGATGAAATTAAGAGTGGACAACAAATGGAGCAGGAAATAGAGGTATGTAAAACCAAGCAATTATATACAGTCCACCCCCTTAATAGAACAGCCCATTTCTAATGAACCACCTCTGGATATATTTACCCTGGTATCATTTATCTAATACTTTTTTGTTAAACAAACTTCTGTGTTGCAGTTGATATATGCCATGTACTTTGCTAGGTACTGGGCATCTAACACTTCATAAGACTAATTTTGCCGTCACAGATCTCACCATCTACAAGCAGAGACTTGAAAACAAGTAACTATAATGGATAGCAAAGGCATAGTAATGTGAGCATGAACACATGGCCAGGGAGGCACAGATGAATAATGATTGTCTGTACTTGGGAAGATTGGGTAAGGCTTCACAGAGCAAGTAGCTTTTGAGCTAAAAAGGGATCTTTGGAGTAAAAATTCACTGAAGACTGTTACCAAAACTCCTGGAGGGAAAATCCTCCAAATGAGTCATGGCATGACCTGGAATGTGCAATAAAGCAAGAGGTGTTGCTTACCGGCCTTTTCAGTTATACTTAGAATAAAGCTGAAAGAGAAAAATAGTACAAGTTTAGCACCTTATATGGTACCTGGTAAAGTAGATATTGCATATATTAGCCGAATAAAGGAATACATTTACATGTGCATGTATTTTGAAAAGTGTAGGAAGGAATACTCTTTTACTACTGTGAGAAAGTGAAGCATTCCTATCTTAGTTTTAGCATTTATACTTAGTATTCTGACTCAGGCATCATTTTTTATGTCAATGGGGTGGAACCAAAATGAATTTATATATTAAATGTTCATTTAGGGACGTTAACCAAAACTTTTAAAGCACTGTGAAGGAGATTTTTTTTTTTTATTTTGTCTGCATACTAATGAAAAGTAAGCCTGTTTTCTTTCCCTTTTCTCATGTAGTTTTATTAGTGCTATCAAATTTAATGACTCTTCTGCCCTTTTTTGCTGTCATACTATAATGACTTCAGATCCATATATGCTGATTTAGCTCTGAAAGCAAGTTGGGGGAAAAAAAAGTAAATTACATTCTAACAGATTCTCCTTATGTTTATATCATTTATTTTTTCTGCTTGTATTCTCCAATAAATGTTAAGTGTTTTGTTTTGTTTTTAAACAAGAAACTAAGGAAGCCTGCTGTACCAGCAGTACTTTTATTTGTTAAGTTGAGATGCCTTGCGTCTAGGGCCGGCTTTGTGGTTGTGTGTCCCATGCAATTACAGTCACATAAGCCTTCACTCCTAACAGGGCCCTGCACTTGGTTTAATGCTCTGGTGCTGCCATCTTGAAATTCTTAGTAACATTTGAACAAGGGGCTCTGTGAATTATATAGTCAGACCTCCTGGCATCAAAAAAAAACCATTAATGTTTATGTTTTGACACACATAAAACAACACTTTTACAGTAATGAAAGCCTCTGAAAACTTAATTCTCGCGTTCTTTTTCTCAAGTCAGTAAGCCATCCTGAGCTCCCACTCTCACTCACACACCCCTCATTGTAACTTACCCTGTCTCTGTGTGTTAGTGTCTGCTGCGATGTGACCAGAGGTCTATTTTCAGTCCTTCCTTCCCTGTCAACTCCCTAATGGTTCCTCTGTTCATTCTCTTTACTTGACTTCTAGAACACTACGCTGTGCAGATTCTCTTCTTACCTCACTGGCAGCTCCTTCTCAATCTCCTCTCCTGACCCCTTCTTCTTTTTCTCAGCTTCCTAAAAGTGGGATGCACCAGGAGCCAGGTCATGCCAACTCCTCTGTAGCCATTCCTTCCTGAACTCATCGGGTCTCCTGGTTCTATATGCCATCTGTATGTCAGTCACCACCAAATTCGTATCTATTTACATGTCATGTCTACTTGGGTATCTAATAGACATCTCAAACTTAGTACGTCCAAACTGAATTCCTGAACTTGCTGCTCAAAATCATTCTCCCTGATCTTCCCTCATTTCAATGGAAAGAACTCGATTCTGGTTGCTTACATAAAAAATAATAATCACCTTCAATCTTGTCTTTATTTCATATTCCATCTGTTGGAAAATCCTGTTGGTTCCATGTTCAAAATATAAAACAGGAATCTGATTACCTCTTACTGCTATTAGGAGCTACAATTATTAGTCTCTGTTTATTCTCAGTACAGTGCCCAGCGTGTTCCTATTCCAATGAATCAAAACTCCACAGTGGCTTTCCATTTGATTCAGAATAAAAGTCACAGTCCTCAGAATGGTCTACAAGACCCTATGTGATGTGACCTGCCTCCTACTCACACCATGGTCACTTCATTCTTACTGTTTTCTCTCTTAAACACTGGTTTCAGCCATACCAGCCTCTAGCTGTGCCTTTAGTTGAAGCATCATGCTGTCTTCTTTTTTTTTTTTTAAGTTTATTTATTTATTTATTTATTTTGAGAAAGAGAGAGAGAGAGAGAGAGAGAGAGCGCAAGCTGGGGAGGGGCAGAGAAAGGGAGAGAGAGAATCCCAAGCAAGTTCTGTGCTGTCAGCATGGAGCCTGACACCCGACTCAAACTCACAAACCGTGAGGTCATGACCTGAGCCAAATTCAAGAGTCCTGGTTGCTTAACCAACTGAACCACCCAGGTGCTCTAATAATGCCATTCTTTAAGAGTAGTAATTTGTGCTTGCTTCGGCAGCACTTACACTAAAACTGGAATTATTGAAGATTGATGGGCATGGCCTCTGTGCAAGGATGATATGTAAATTCGTGAAACATTCCATATTTTTTCAAAAAATTAAAAATAGAACTACCATATGATCCAGCAATTCCACTTCTGGGCATTTATCTGAAGAAAACGAAGACATCAGTTTGAAGACATATATGCACCCGTGTGTTTATTTCCAATATCCAAGATGTGGAAGTAACTTAAGTGTCTGTCAATAGACGAACAGATGAAGAAGATGTGCTATATATAGATAATATCACTTACCCATTAAAAAAAGAATCAAATCTTGCTATTTGTGACAACATGGGTAGACCTGGAGGATATTACGCTAAGTGAAATAGGTCAGACAGAGAAAGACAAATACCATATGGTGTCACTTACATGTGGAGTCCTAAAAGCAAAACAAATGAATAAACGAAATGGAAACAGACTCGTAAATACAGTAAACAAACTGTTGGTTCCCAGGGTAGGGAGGGGCTGGTAGATGGGTGAAACAGGTGAATGGTGTTAAGAGATACGAACTTGGAGTTAAAAAAACTTAATGTCGTGAATATATAATATACAGCATAAGGAATACAGTCAATAATATTGTAATAGCTCTATATGATGACAAATGGTAACTAAACTTACCATGGGGATCATTTCGTAATGTATAAAAATATCGATTCACTACGATGGACACAGGATACCAATAGGATATTGTATGTCAATTATACTTCAGTAAAAAAAATAAAAATAAATAAAAGTAATAATTTGTTCAGTGATAAATGAACTAGATTCCATTTAGTATTCCTTTCTTAAATTTTAAGTTGTGAAAATATCATGACAGATTTTATGAAATAGAGAACAAAAAATTGACCTTAATTTTACTACTGTAATGCAACCGTCTTCATTTGGGTGACTATTTCCTATTTCTAATAGGGCATATCGTCTTAATCCTGACTTTTTTGCTTAGGTATATATATCATGTCTATTTATTCATGTTGCTATGCCGTCATTATCACAGTAATTTTTCAAGGTTGTGTAATGGTCCCTAGTGTAGCCATACCCTAGTGAGCCTAAATATTTTCCAGGTGTTAGACATTTAATTTGCTTTCAAATCTTTTTAATCATAAATAACTTTATAATGAAAACCTTTGTGTTTGTAGCTTTTTCTTGATCATTTTCCTAGGATATATTCTCAAAGGTGAAATTCTTGTTTCACACAATATGAACATAGTAATGATTCTTGATATATTGCCAACCTACTTTCCCGAGTGATTGAACCAATTTTCCGCCTCTAGCAATGTATGAAAGTGAAGTTTCACTGCACCCTTGCCTGTGATTTCTCATTTTTCCCCCTCTTTGCTGTGGACCTTGTATTATTAGCATTAAAGTGCTGGTATTCCATGCCAGTATGGGAGTTTAGAAAGCAGTTTTAGGATGTCAGGTATCTGACTCCATTTCTCTCTCAAAGAGAAGAAAGAGAATTGGTTGGATGTGTTTGATTTAATTGTCCTTTGAAGGATTGGAAAAAAGATGTCCATTGTTAGACTAATCAGTTGGAGAAATTTCGTATTTATATTAAATTAGTGTATGTGTGGGTCGCCTGGGTGACTCAGTCGGTTAAGCGGCTGACTTCAGCTCAGGTCATGATCTCACAGTCTGTGAATTCGAACCCTGCATCAGGCTCTGTGCTGGTAGCTCAGAGCCTGGAACCTGCTTCTGATTCTGTGTCTCCCTCTCTCTCTCTGCCCCTCCCCTGCTTGCTCTCTGTCTCTGTCTCTCTCTCTCAAAAATAATAAACATTTAAAAAATTTAAATTAGCGTATGTGATATCATTTGGCTAACTATTTTTACCATCACAGAGCTTTACTTTGCTACTTTAGTCTGGAACAAATTGGTTCACAAAAAGTTATTACACTTCTAAAAATCTAAAGGGACATAAGAAGCTTGGAACCTAGTTTTATACTTTCCAAACATTTTTGCCTAATCTTGGAGGATCACATAATTCCATTTTTCTCAGAATGAAATAATTGTTCCCTTAAGAGAGTTAAATTCACTTGTTCCTGCTAATGGAAGGTTGGGCACCCATCTCCATCATCCAAAGCTGTAGATAAAATAGCTAGAACTTGCCTTCACAGATTGCAGTGAATTGAAGCTGAGGGAAGAATTCTGTCTTAGAGAAGAGCTGAGAATGTTGGTAAAACTTGAGGTTAGCATCATTTTAAAAGTTAACTACTCATTCTACAACACTGAACAATTTTGAGATATGTTCACATTCACTGTCTCACCTGTGAAGTTAGTAAAATGAGAGGTTAAAGGAGATGACTCCTTCCTTCCTCAGTTGCTCAGAGCCATTCCATGCTGCTTTCTTTGCAGACCAGCTTCCTATGAACTACTCCCATTTCCTGGGAGTTGCCTTCCTTGATTCTTTCTAGTCCACTTACTCCTTTTTTCATTCATTCATCCCACATATATACCAAGCGCTGAGATCTAAACAAGGAGAAGGAGCTTTTGAAGATTTGAAGCAAAAACTTTCTGGATTGCAAAGGGCATGAGGAGGGAACACTTGGCATATTCTAGGAACAGAAATGAAGACTTTGAGACTAGAAATTAGGGTATTTTTAGTAGTTGAGATTGGAGAGCAGGGAGGGTCCAGATCTTGGTAGGAAGTTTAGAATTCATTTGAAGCCACTGGAGGGTTTTAAGCAGGAGAACCAAAAGATCTGCTTTATCTGTAATTTTAGTATTATGGTCTAGAAAATTTTAGGAAAAGTGCATCTCAGTGAACTTTGGCACTTTTTATAGAGACAGTTTGGATTATGGCTTTAGATTAAGGAAAGGAGAGGGGCGCCCGGGTAGCTCAGTTGTTTGAGCAGCTGACTCTTGATTTTGGCTCAAGTCACATGATCTCACGGTTTGCGAGTTTGAGCCCCACATCATGCATTGTGCTCACAGCGTGGAGCCTACTTAGGATTCTCTCTCAAAAATAAATAAACCAATTTGACAATAAATTATTTTTAATAAAAAAAATAAATTATTTAAAAAATAAAAAAGAAAGGAGAGGAGACAGTTGTTCCTTACAGAGGAAGGGGTGATACCAGGATTTAGTTCACACCCACATAGGTATGTCTCTTCTCCCCTTGTCTCAGTGCAGAGTAACGAGTTGCCAATTTAGGACAGAAGCGGATGTCAGGATTCCTCTGCTTCTGCCAGAGTTCCTCAGACCTTATTTTCATATCAAGTGACTTTTAAGATCCTGCCCATGTCGGTGCTGCCAGAAGTAACTGATGTTACTCAGCCACTCCAGTGAGCCGATGCCATGTTCATGACGAAAATGAACAGCAGCTGATTGACTTGAGAGACTTTCAGACTTAAGGCACCCCAGTCACTTGTTTATGCAGACGGTCCCTGACATCACGATGGTGGACTTACAGTTTTTCGACTTTGTGATGGTGCAAAAGCCATAGGAATTCAGGAGAAACTATATTTCGAATTTTGAATTTGGATCTTTTCCTGGGCTAGTGTTATGCAGGATGTCCCCTTCCATGATCCTTGGCAATCGTAGCCACAGCCCCCAGCCCACCATGCAGTCACAAAAGGGCCAAGGACGGATCCTGTTGACAACCATTCTGTTCCCATGCGACCATTCTGCTTTTCACTTTCAGTACAATGTTTAATAAATTACATGAGACCGCCAACTTCATTCTAAAATAGCCTTTGTATTAGATGATTTTGCCCAGTTGTAGGCTACTGTAGGTGTTCTGAGCACATTTAAGGTATGATGTTTGGTAGATTAGGTATATTCAATGCATTTTTTTAAATGTTTGTTTATTTTTGAGAGAGGGAGACACACAGAATCCAAAGTAGGCTCCAGGCCCCCGAGCTGTCAGCATAGAGCCAGACACAGGGCTCAAACTCATGAACCGTGAGATCATGACCTGAGCCGAAAATTGGATGCTTAACTGACTGAGCCCCCCGGGTGGCCCTCAGTGCATTTTTTGACTTATGATGTTTTGAACTTACAGTATCCAGACATAACCCCATCATAAGTGAAGGAAGATCTGTTCCTTCTCATCTCTTAATTTCCTTTCCTTCCCAATTATAGCAAGTGGAGAGAAGTGTTCCTAGACATTACAGGAGGATCATTGAGAATCTCTCTCTAGCATTGAAAGTTGAATAAGGAGATATTTACCCTGTTGCCAGAAACGCCTAAGAATACCAGTAAGTGGCCAAACAGCATGCTGAGTTTGAAAGGGGCCCAGAAATGATAGGAAAGGTGGACTCTGCTAAACAGGATGTTGGGCTGGGAGAAATTCTGTTGAGAATGAAAACACTGGTTTTAGTAGTTAAAGTCTGATATTTGAATCAGGTCTTCATCAATCAGACATTCCAGGACTTCATTTAGCTTAAACGAGCATTCGGAAGCTGCTTCACAGGGAAAACCATGGGAGACTAGATTACTTCACCTGTTCATTCTGTTTCCTTGAATTGCTTTTCCCTTAATTACCTTGAATCTAATTCCGGTCTCTTTTTCAACACACAGTTCACATGTTTTTGGAAAGGTTGCTTGTGCCTCCTTTACCTCCCTCCACCTTCTGTCTCTTTCCTCAGTGCCCTGTTTGTACTTCTCTCAAAGATTTGTGGCACGTCACACATGGTGATCAGCATTCTCCTCTCTTCTGTCGACTGTAAGTTCCTGAAGGACTGGGATCATTGTGTATGAATTGCTGTCTACTCTTGTGTTTGGCATATTTCTTTCAGATTATCTGAATTTAATATCTTTTAAATTGTCTTTGTTGGTGGACATCTTTGTTGGAAAACTCTGTCATATGCTCTTATGCCACCTTACGATGAGAGAGAAGTTGAACATTTTCTTATGGCCATGGGACATTGTGCTCTTCATTCATTACTTTTGACTTGGAGGTATTTGAGACCATATGTCCTCGTATTAAAAACTTCAGAGCATGTAACTTTTAAAATACAGTTTCAAGGGCACCTGGGTGGCTCAGTTGGTTGAGCATCCAGCTTCAGCTTAGGTCATCGTCTTGCGGTCCGTGGGTTCGAGCCCTGCATCAGGCTGTGTGCTGACAGCTCAGAGCCTGGAGCCTGCTTCAGATTCTGTGTGTGTGTGTCTCTCTCTCTGCCCCTCCCCATCACACTCTGTCTCTCTCTCTCTTCCCAAAAATAAGTAAACATTAAAAAAAATAATGAATAAAAGACAATACAGTTTCAGTTTTGGTTTTTGAAATGATTTTGTATCTTCCTCCTTCTTATAGCTGATCTGGTCTAGTGCTTACAGGCCAGAGCTTGATTTCACATGTGCTTGCCCAGAGTAGGGATTGAGGTCTTTGGACTATTAGAATGGAAAACGCATAAGCTTTGTGGTAAGGCTGTCACAGAGAGCATTCTTAGGTTAATGGCCAGACCTTGAGTCAGCAAGGTAACTAGATGTCTGCGGTATAAGAAATATGTAGTTACTAGGTGCCTTTCCTGTCAACCACAAAGACTTACTTCCCTCTAACTTTCATGATAGGAAACATTTTTCCAGAAGCTATCACCCTCATCCTTTGTGTAGCCGGCTCTGACAGTGCCAGCCTGCTAAGCAGGGCAAGCACTTCCCTCAGGGCTTTTGTATTTGCAGTTCTCCCTGCCTCCTCTTTTGCCAGATAGTCTCATGGCTGGCTTCCTCACTTCCTTCAGCTCTTTCTTCAAATATCACTGTCTTTGAGATGCCTTCCTACCCCAACCCTCCCTTTCCCCTTTATCCTGTGTGGTAGATTGTTACGACAGTGAATCATGATTCTGTATATCTTGGCCCCTCTGATGTGGATCATTGCTGTTCCCCTCACCAAGAAATGCATTGTATCTCCCCATTCTCTTGAGTCTATGTGGGTCCTCAAGACTTGCTTCCAGCAATAGAATGTGGCCGAAGTGCAAATTCTAGAACTGCATTGTCTTATGTGGTAACCCTTAGCTATATGTGACCATTTATATTTAAATTAAATCAATTATAACGAGATAAAATTTAGAATCCAGTTCTTCGATTATATTAGGCATATTTCAAGTACCACATGGTCGCAAGCAACCAGTGGTTACCATATTGGACAGCATGGTTTTGTAACATTGTTATCATTGCTGAAATGTTCTAGAGGGCAGAGCTGCTCTAGAGCCAATGTCTTAAGAGATCTTGCAGCTTTCACTCTGCTCTTTGGGAACACTAATTACCAGGCTTTGAAGGAGCCCTGTCCAACCTACTGTGCATTTAGAGGACCACACAGAGGGAAACTGAGGTATGCCAGCCAGTAGCTCACAATAATTTCCAGACATGTGAATGAGCTCGGCTTGGACTCACAACCCCAGTTAAACCACAGATGACTATAGCCACGGGAGTAATCTTTGGTGGCACCAGCAGAAGACCTGATCAAATTGCCAATCCAAAGAATCATGAAAAATAAGTTGTCATTGTTTTAAGCCAATGCGTTTCAGATGGCTTTGATGCACACTAATAATAACAGACTCAACCTTCGATGTAATGACTGCAATAGTTTTGAAACTTTGTCCTATGCAATTAGTTACCTCATGGATCAGGTTGTGGGCAAAAAAGTGAAGATGGAGTGAGCCCATACCACCCCTTTCAGTGAACTCTGTTACTTGTTTATCCAGGGAGAAAAGAAAATATTTGCTATTAATTAAACAATGATCAACAATAAAGTAAAATACTTAGTAGTTACTAGCTGATAATTAGATGATAGGAAGGGCTGGCTCAATCTGTGGAGCGTAAGACTCTTGATATCAAGGTTGTAATTTCAAGCCTCAAGTTGGATGAAGACATTTACTTAATAAAATCTTTAAAAAAGTACTTCTGTAATTAGGCGATAGGCAAAAACTAACCTTGCCTCAAAAAATTATTTGGTCAAATCCAGAGCGAAATGGAATCCAGTGGTTATTCCAATTTAGAATAATCGCATGTGGGAGACTTCGTTATATTTTGCTCTTCTATGTTGTGGAATCCTACCAGGTATTTAATCTGAAAGCAGTTCTTCCTTTATTCCTTATTCCCTAAGCAGTTATTGAGTACTTCCTATATATGTCTAGGCAAGCACTGAAGAGAATTTCTAATGATTAAGATGTGAGCCTTACCCTAGAAGAACTGACAATGTAATGGAGGGGACAGATGCATGGTGACAAAATATCAGCATGAGCTGTGTTAGAGAAGTAGGAAGTGCTCCAGAAACTCTGAGAGTGGGAGCATACTGAACATACACAATGAGCTATTACTTTGCAGATGGGTGGGGAGAGAGGATAGAAATAAACACATGACCTAGGGAACTTTTGTGGGAGAAAGAACAGAATTATTATTTTAATAATAACTTTATTGAGATATTATTCATAGTATAAAATTCAAATGACCAGTTCAGTAGCTGTTAGTGTATTCACAGGATGGTATAACCATCATCACTGTCCAAATTTAGAACATTATCCCCCAAGAGACACCCCGTACCCATGACCAGTCACTCCCCCACTCTTCTCCCAACTGTCCAGCACTAAGCAACCACTGTTCTACTTTCTGTCTCTATACGCTTACCTATTTGGACATTTCATAGTAATGGGCTTCTGTGCCTTGCTTCTTTCACTTAGCATAACATTTTCAAAGTTCATCCATGTTGTAGCATGTGTCAGTATATCATTCATCTTTATTGCTGAAGAAGATTTTCATTTTTTGGATATACAGCATTGTGTTTATCTGGTCGCCAGTTGATGTTTGGGCTGTGTTGACAATTTTGGCTATTACGAATAATATTGCTGTGAACATCCATGTACGAATTTTTATGTAGACTTAAACTTTCAGTCCTCTTGGGTATATACCTAGAAGTGGACTTGCTGGGTCATATAGTAACCCTTTGTTAAACGTTTGAAGGAACCGCCAAATTGTTTTTCAAAGTGGCTGCACCATTTTATCATTCCACCAGCAGTATGTGAGGGTTCCAACCTCTTCACATCTTTGCCAATCCTTGTTATTGCCTGAGAACAGGATTGTTTTGAATGAAAATATAAAGTCATTAAAACAGAAAAATTCCTATCAGGTTATGCTATACTCAAGGCAGCCCACATAGAAGTTATGTGATATTAGAACCTACAGCTGAATGCCACTTTGTAGCTCTGTATACAAAACAACTCTGTTGGAGTCTAATTATCTTATCATTAATGTTCACCAGGTGGCTAGGAAATGCTGGTTTTCTTTTATGTCTAAGTGAGAGGTAAAAGGTGGTGAAATGATTATATGTGCATACTGTTCAAAGTTAAACCCATTTCTGACATGCAATTAAATATAATTGAAATAGGACAAATTGAATAGCAAAATTAAATTTGCAAAATATTGTGGAACAGATATTATTAAATGTATGCTCTTTAGGGTCTTTGGTTGGTGACTTGGCATTGGGGCTTGAGCCCCACATTTTTCCTTACTTGGCATGATTCCCACCTGCCTGCACTTGCCTCTTCTACTCCCCTACCTTGGCATGTCAAAGGAGTTCACGAGACATTCCCCTGCCAACGCCCTATGCAGAGAGGGTGTTTCAAAAAGTGCTGAAGTTTAATGTGGTTAGGAAGGAAAATAGATTCTCCACCTCTGGAGGGGGGTTTCTCAGACTCAGATTTGTTTTTCATGAATCTAGGAGACTTGACTATGATATCGTAAAAACCAGAAATGTAAATATGACAGTCATTACCCCACCACCACCACCACCACCTTGTCCAGCTCTTCACTGGCTTCCCAGTGCCCATTATTAGTTGTCTCCGATGCTTAGTGAGGACATCATACAGTGGTTTTTGTGACCTGATACCTGCTGGGCTCTTCAGCACTTAGTGTTTGTAGTTCCCTAAGTGCACACACTGACATACTCCTTTATTCTTCTGCCAGCATTTAGTTTCCTCTTTTGAAAGTACTCTTGTCTCTCTTGTCTCTCTTTCCTCCACCAGGAAGCAATTCTAAGCCCCCTAGCTCTACTAGGTCCCAAAACACTGATGCGGGTGCTTTGTTTACCACAGTGAAAAACAAAAACCAACCAAACAAACAAAAACCCAGAAAATGTCCTTGGACTTGTGGAGCTTATACTGTCTCTGAGAGAAACAGACAATAGACAATAGTCATACTAACTAAACACCTACCTTGCATAGTAGAAGATGTTGGGAAATGTAGCAGATGGGAGGGTTAGAATTCTACATTAAATAGCATGGGTGGGTGGGCCTCACTGAGAAGGCCTCTTGGGATAAGGAATATGCTGTGTGGATACCTGGAGAAAGAGCCTTCTGGGCAGAGTAAACAGCCAGCCAGTGAAATTGCCCGTCATGACGTCATCTGTGTTAGAGTGATAGAAGTCCAGCCATCAAGGAAGTTGACAGGCTAGTTTTCCCAAGTATCCTTCCTGTAGACAAACATATATTTCCATTCAGAGGTTTGAAAATCTAAAAATAGTTCTAACCCAGATTTCTCCTATGCCATTTCCCCTCTCCACACCCCTCAATGCACATTTTGTGGACTAATAATAATCCAGAACTCCCAGCTGGGCCCTGCTGCACACCTAAGTCATATGGATCATATTATATTCTTTTTCCACCATGAGATCAGGATTCACCCTCTGTGAAATATGTGACCCTAATCATTTTATGTTTCCAGAGGACCGGGTCTGCTTCTGTCCTCCATTCTCTGAGTCACATTCCTTTACGTTCTGTCCTCTCTCAGGTTTTAATTCCCTTCCACATCATCACCCAGTTGGTGTTCCCTGGTTTCTCTTTAGTGCCACGTCTGTAAATACTGCCTGTGAATCCTCACCCTAT
This sequence comes from Panthera tigris, assembly GCF_018350195.1. Taxonomy (NCBI): domain Eukaryota; kingdom Metazoa; phylum Chordata; class Mammalia; order Carnivora; family Felidae; genus Panthera; species Panthera tigris. Next base: position 129,536,616 of record NC_056664.1, read on the forward strand.
TTGCTCAAGCGGAAGGAGGAGATGTTCCAGCTCCTTCAGCTTCCCCATTAGCAGCTTGCCCTAAATAGGGTCATGTCTGGGACTTCACTTCCCGAAAGAAGAAACCTAGCAGAGCCCTTGCACATTATTGTAAGAATCTTTACCTCTCCCAAATTTACTGGTTAGATTGGGGCTTGGGGAATAAATACTCTTGATCACTAAAATTTTTATAAGTCTGATACATTACCCACTGGTTTTCAGTGCTGTCTTTTCAGCAACATGTTCTTTCATACCATTATTTCATATTTTATATTTCCAGGTGCTTCAGGAAGTAAATACTAGGAGTACTTTCATTTATCTGGAGCTTCTTGCTATAACACAGTAATCTAAATTTAAAGAATAGCCTCAAAACCCGGAAATGTGTACAGATATTTCTGCATTAAAATGTGTTTTCCCCATTTCTCTTCTGTCTCTTTTATTTCCACGTATCAGAAACTTTAAATGTCAGAAGATTGTCTTGTTTGTCTTGAATGTCACATCTTGGGACTCCTTCACAAGCTGCATTTCTTAATAGAAACAGTGAAAGCTCTGTCACATAGTTATTTAATGCCCCTCGATGCTAGCGGATGTGGGGATTTATTGACCTGTGCTTGCTTCACAGTCTGTCTTTGGTTATATGGATGCTGTGTAAATGTATCTACGGGTTTTAGAGCAAGTTTTAATTCATCCTATATCCTGTGCGTTATTACTGTGTCTAAATTGCGGGTGGGTGCTCTTTTGTTGTTGTTCACTCTCTCCTTTTCATATAAATTTTTGGTCAAGATAATAATTGTAAATAGTTTAAAAGTCTAATAGCACTTACAGTGCTTATCACAAAATCCAACGTTCTGTTACTCATCTCCCTTCACCCTTGCCCACCAGTGATGTTCTCTTTCAAACTCATCACTGGTGTTTTTCTGGTGTTTAGCTCCGGTTTTTCACATCAGATGATTATTCTGGGTTTCTAGATTTTTTTTTCTTTCATCTCTTGTGGACGATGAGGATTTAGCCTGCAAATACCCTGTCATCCCAACATATGTCAAATGCCATTTAAAAAAAGCAGTTGTGTTCAGAAGCCAAAATTTTATTGATTCTAAAATAGTAGTACAATGCAGTATTTTAGAAAATGAAAACAGAGTTTTAATAATGCATTGTCAGGGAACTGCACTAAAAGCAAAATATTATTAGAGCCACTAGGTGTTTCTGTGTATAATTTTAAGAGGATAACAATAATATTAGAAACAATTTTGATTTAGCTGTAGCATTCAGATAGTACATGAGAAAATCTTCATTTCCTCTTACCTTGCAATAGTCAGTGAGTGAGCTTTGTTTTTAAACTCTAGTCAATTTGAGTCTTAATCACCAAACATTTTATGGGAGCAGAGGTGAAAGTTTAACCCTACTTAAAAGAACAAGAGTACTAAAGGCAGACTTCTGAGAATATAAATTTGCATGAAAAACTTCACAAGGGAAAAATCATAATTGCCTCAGCATGAGAGATGGGACATATTTGAAGATAATTGGAGACTGTCTTTTATGTGTTCTCTTTGGTTTAGTTTTGATTTCATGTACTTTAATTTGTTTCTATCTCTTAGTTTTTTTCTTTAATATATTCTGAAGAATGTAAAGCACTTCTGAGGATCTCATTACTACTTGTGAAATTGCCTTCTTCAGTACCATTGGATGTAATTTTTTTTGTCAGTCTTACAAGAAAAAGGTATCTTTGAACAGGCTGTTCTAGTTTAGCAATCTGACAGTAGTGATAACCCTAAAAGTGCATTTTGTGTAAGTTCAAATATACTGTAACAATTTCTCTTAGGTGAATATTGTAAAGATTCTTGTTTTGCATATTTAAGTCCTGTCATGTTTTTGCTTTTATATATATTTCATCATTAATGCGTGTAAAAATTGTATTTTCACTTCTAACTTTGCTTAAATGGTTATGAGTCATTCTGTCATTCCCTTGATAAGTATGATCAGAAGTAGTTTCATTGGAGATGTTCCATTACTTGGTGAACACAGTAGTTACAAATTCAACTTTTGCTTCTCTTTGCAAAGGCCCTGAAACGTGAGTTAAAGGAGAAAGAGTATTCTGTCCTGAATGCAATAGACCAAGCTCGAGTTTTCCTGGCTGATCAGCCAATTGAGGCCCCTGAAGAACCAAGAAGAAACCTACAATCAAAAACAGGTGAGATTGGTTTCTTTCATACATCATAAAACACATGTGAGGAGAACAAAAACCTGAAATAAAGTAGGAGATTTTCTTACAGTATTTCAGCATCTAATAGTAAAATTTTACCTCTCAGTGTTATTTTAATCAAATATGTCATTATTTAACAAATATCTAGATTTTTAAATTAAAAATGAAATGGCTGTATAATTCATATCCTTATTTTAAAAGGAAATTAACTGCAGAAGAATAGATTTAGGAAAAGGCATCCTGTAACTAACAATTTCTTGGAGAAAGAAAAATTTACATTTCTTATATTTAAGCAAATTGATAACTTTAAGCAAAGTGATAATTATAAGTGGAAGAGTGGTATTTAAAATACAATATATATAAGTATTGAAATACCCACAAAGATTTTTTTAAACTTCTAGTTTTCCAGATAACTTTTTAAAATAAGACACTAAAGCACCTTTCTTTTACAAGCAGACAATAGAGTTTATTTAAATTAAAATAAACCCATTTATGTACTATTTATGCACTTTGACTTAAAGTTGAAACAGTAACTAACTCATTAGCAAATAGCAGTCAATCACACAGTAAATTTAAGAGATGAATTTTGGGGCCAACATAGATCTTCATTATGATTTTTCACTGTTGTCAATAAAAGCATTCTGATGCATTTTTAAAACAAGCATACCATTCAGACTATTTAAAAAATTAAAAAAAAATTATTTTAGAGAGAGGGAGAGCACAAGTGAGGGAGAGGGATAGAGGGAGAGAGAGACTCTTAAGCAGGCTCCATGCTCAGCCTGGAGCCTGACATGGGGCTCGATCCCATGACCCTGGGATCATGACCTGAACTGAAATCAAGAGTTGAACGTTCAACCACCTGAGCCACCCAGGCACCCCTGAAAATATTTTTTCATCCCTCACTTTACATAGTGCAGGCAGATCTGAAAGACTTCTTCATGCTGTGTCCCACAGCATAATTCATGAGCATTTATTACTTGTAAGGAAAGTACAGGTGGAAAATGCTTTCTTTGACTATAGCCAAACTGGATCAGATATTTGGACAAGTAGCCATTTTCCTCCTCACCCTTTCTCAGAGTAGGGTCTGAGAAATTTCAGTCTGAATAAATTTCCCATCAAGATCATGATGTTCCTTTCACTCATATGCAGAATTTGAGAAACTTAACAGATGACCGTAGGGGAAGGGAAGGAAAAATAAGATACAAACAAAGAGGGAGGCAAACCATAAAAGACAAATACAGAGAACAAACTGAGGGTTGATGAGGGTGGGGGGTTAGGAGGGTGGGGAAAATGGGTGATGGGCATTAAGGAGGGCACTTGTTGGGATGAGCACTGGCTGTTGTATGTAAGTGATGAATCATGGGAATCTCCTCCTGCAGCCAGACTATAGTATGTTAGCTAATTTGACAATTAAAAAAAATCATGATGTTCTTTGCCCTTTAAACCTAGTTTTATATGTATGTCTGTGTACACACATACACACACACACACGCACACACACACAGCATACCTATATTTTCTAGCATTCATTTTTAAAAGTTTTTAAAAAGTGTTTATTTTTGAGAGAGAGAGAGAACACAAGCAGGGGAGGGGCAGAGAGAGAGGGAGAGGGAGAGAGGGAGAGGGAGAATCCCAAGCAGGCTCCACGCTGGCAGCACGGAGCCCCATACAGGGCTCGAACCCACAACTGTGAGATCATAACTAGAGCCAAAATCAAGAGTTGGACGTTCAACCGACAGCCACTCAGGCGCCCCTTCTAGCATTCATTTTTATTTTCTGCTGGTAGCATCATTGTCTTTCCAGTCAGCCTACTGGGGACTTAAGCCATTGTTGGGCCTCCACTTCCAACAAACCCCTCAGTGTGCAAATCCCTCGTAATTGTTACGTCTCACTTTGAAGAAGTATTCCTTCTGAGTACGCTGTTGTATATGTATCACACACACACACACACAACATGCATACACACACATAGTAGGTGCTTACTGCACAGTTGCTGAATGAAAGCATGCATGCATGTGCTGAGCACCTGTGGGGATGCTTGGGCCTTGAGGAGGTTCAGGGAAGAGGGAGGACCACCTGGGGCAGGATCGTCACAATCAGCGTTCCCCAGTGAGGAACAGAGTGGCTTTGCCTGGGCAGCTGGTAGGAGTGGGGAGCTTGTCCGTGTTGTCTGGTGCAGATTACAGAGGACCTGGAAAGTCGGACAGAACATTTCAACTTAACACAACAAGAAAAAAGGCACCATTAACAATTGTTGTTAAGCTTGGAAGAAAAAATAAGTTCACTTGTCTCACCTTTTCCAATTTAAAGTCCACCTTAAACCTGCTTTTCTCGTCCTTGCTTCCCTAGCACTTTCCAGAGAATAGAGGAAATGTTTTTGTAATAAACTGCTTCATAGCAATAAAAAAATGTTATCATATCACTAAAGCTTCACTTTACTATAAATTTTCCTTCTCAGTGGTTAGTTAGTCTAAAGGATAAGATCATATTGCTTTCTTGAGTTCTTATTTTGCTGATACATTTGGGATGTTGCCGAGCCCCATGTCCGATACTATACTGGGGGCAAGAGAAAGAGTCATCAATGTAACTCTATGATTTTCTTGTGATTTGGTTTTTTATGATTAGCAACTTTTATACTTTCTTTCCCATTATTGTTTTCTGCAGTGCTAGCTGATGTTACCTGCTGGTAAAAGTAAATGAAAGAAAATTATCCAAAATAGCTTTTATACTTTTGTTGTTCACCATGAATTAGATAGAGCTGCTATCAGAAATAGCATTTGAACATTAGTTGTCTTGTGTGATGCTACCTGAAGTACTCCCTGTTGGAGGGGTAGAGCAGGGAAGATAGAAAGATTTTTTATTCTATTTAATATGCTGTGTGTACCGTGCCATTGGGACACTCCAAAATGGACCCATCTCTTTACTTTTCAGTAACTAGTTCAGAAAATACTTCTCTGCATGATTTTTCTTTTTTAAATGCCTTTTCTTCTTCCAGTTCTTTTTTTTTTCTTTTTTTTTCTATTGTCAATTATCTTACAGTGGTGTGTGTGTGTGTGTGTGTGTGTGTGTGTGTGTGTGTGGTAACCCGTGGTGTTTTACTTGAGTGCTGTGTATCACAGGTATGAGTTGTTCTCAGGCTTCTGTCTTATTAATTGATAAATGCTATTAAAAAGAAGCAAAGTAATTATTTCAACTAAATGATAAGTTGCTGATAAAGAGTCTCATCGGGTATGCTCTGCTAGATATTTCCATTCTTTCCCCAGTTTTTTGGGGATATAAGTGACATATAACATTCTGTGAGTTTAAGGTGTACAACATAATGATTAGATGTATGTGTATATTGTGAAACAGTCACCACAATAAGTCTAGCTAATATCCATCACCACACACAGTTACAAATTGTATTCCCTTGTGATGAGAACTTTTAAGATCTACTCTCTCATCATCTTTCAAGGATGTATATTTAAAATATTTAAAGATCACTGTTAATGTTACTGCCTTACCTTAAGCCCTTGCCATTTTTTGTTAGTACTACTGTTACTTCTTTTTTGTTTTTAAACATTTATTTATTTTTTAGAGAGAGAGGGAAGAGACAGTGCTTGTTCATGTGGGGGAGGGGCAGAGAGACACAAGGACAGAGAGTCCCAACTGGGCTCTGCAGAGAGCCTGATGCAGGGTTTGAACTCACGAACTGTGAGATCATGACCTGAGCCAAAGTCATGTGCCCAACCGCCTGAGCCACCCAGGCGCCTCTCTTGTTAGTTCTTTCTTAATTGTTATCTCTGCATCAACATAGACACTACAGTGATATATCTGAAACTCCGAACTGGCATTTGTTCCCCTGGTTTAAAAACCACCAGTAGCGCCTGTGATAACATCTGAGCTCCTTCACTGGGCCCACAAGGCTGGACAGGGATTTGGCCTCAGTTTTCCCATGTGGCAGCGTCTTATCTCTCTCTCTGCCCCCAAACTGATGCCCATTTGCCACCAAACTACTAGTGATGTTCTGCAGGCAATGGTTTTCCTTGTCTTTATCCTGTGGCTTACTGTCCTGTTTTGTTTTTGTTTTGTGTGTGTGTGTGTATGTGTGTGTTTTCTGTGTGTGGGTCTGTCTTACCTGAATTCTGACTCCTTCCTTGTTTGCCCACTCAGCCCCTGCTCATCCTCTCCCAGCCAGTGAAGGCTCAGTGTCTTTCGGGGTCCTTTTCTCTCCCAGCTCTCTTCCATGCCTCCCTGGAGGGTCTCTCCGGGATCTCTCTGACTGTGTTACCGATATCTGTGTCTGGAGCTCAGCCCTCCCCGTACTTAGAGACCTTTCTCACTTACTGAGAATCTGACTATGCAAAATTATCTGAGCAACCAAGATAGATATTATATAGCAAATGCAGTGAAGATCCTTAGTTTTACTCAGGGAAAAGCTGCTCTCTCAGAGGTATTAGCTCTTACTTTAGATGCTGTTGTAAGTAGTTTCACTTGTTTCCCAGTGAATTGTGGGCATGTGGCAAATGGAAAGGACAGGACACGGAAAAGGGTGACCGTGAGCAATGATTGCCGGCAGTGACAGCAATGAGGAGAAAGAAATTATAAAAAGGATATATGACACTTCTAAACTAATGCAAAACAGAGTAGTCTTTGGGGCTTTTTACAATAAAAGAAAAACTGAAGCTATGAATTATGGTCTATTTATTTTTGAAGACAGAATGTAAATCAGTTAAGAGAAGGCATAGGAATTTATGCTCTGTTTTAGTTTATTTCCTTTTAAAACGGCAACCGTAAAAATACAGAGCTGAAGAGGTAAAGTGTAGCTGTCTGGAACACTGACTGCCCAGAATAACTCATTCCCCTTATACGTGGTTATTAGGTAAATATAATTTTAATTGAACTAGAATCATCTGAATAATTAAAGAAATTTTACAAAGTTCACAACTTTGTCAGTATCCCTTTGTCTGGTTTGAACAATATGGAACTGTTTGATTTCATCTGTATTGTGTCAATACAGTAATTTTCCTTTTAACACAATCGAATTGTGTTTCATTTGATTTTAGTCACCTGGTTTATATCTGTTAAAAGGTAGAATAAGACAGTAAATGTCTTGTTGTCCTTTGTATTGTTTTTTGTACTTCTAAACCACTTTTGTATTCTCTTAACTATCCCAATAAGTCAGGCAGATAGAGCAGCACGCCTTTTCTTTCTTTCTTTTCTTCTTTCTTTCTTTCTTTCTTTCTTTCTTTCTTTCTTTCCTTCTTTCCTTTCTTTCTCTTTCTTCTTTCCTTCCTTCCTTCCTTCCTTCCTTCCTTCCTTCCTTCCTCCCTCCCTCCCTCTCCCTCCCTCCCTTTCTTTCTTTCTTTCTTTCTTTTCCTTCCTTCCTCTTTCTTTCTTTCTTTCTTTCTTTCTTTCTTTCTTTCTTTCTTTCTTTCTCTTTCTTTCTTTCTTTCTCTTTCTTTCTTTCTTTCTTTCTTTCTTTCTTTCTTTCTTTCTTTCTTTCTTTCTTTCTTTCTTTCTTTCTTTCTTTCTTTCTTTCTTTCTTTCTTTCGTCAGTAAAAACACAAAGGCCAAGAAAATACTGTGATGCTGAACAAGGTCACCAGCTAATGTAGGGTAGATCAGGAACACAGCATGAGCTTCTATGTTGCGACCCTTCTTAACCTGCAGTGAGTGTTTTGGCTGGCTTTGACCACATCTCTTCATTTTTATCTCCTCTCTCTCTCTGCTCATTGGCCACAGACCTGGCTCCTTCTCCACTTTCAGTGTCTAGAGCTTCTTCACCCTGCACAGCTGTTTTTTGGCTTCTGCCTTATTCTCCCAGCCTCTCCTTACCCCTTGCTGTTCTCAGTTCCAGCTTTCAATTCCTTTGAAAACCGGACTCAGCCACAGTCAGCCTTAGCCCACGTCAGTCCCCAGACCTCTTGAGATAATCAGGGAATACACATGCCTTGTCACCTATTTGTCACCTATAGTTCAGGGTAAAGGTCACATTTGCACAGGGGAGTGAGAGCTTTCACATCAACGTCCCTCTCCCCATGCTGCATAGAGATTTCAGTGCACATGCACACAAATGCATACATATTATATGATTTGAGGTTAGGTATCAATCGCTAAGTAAAACTTTTATAGGACAGTTCAGCTCTAAAAGTGTTTAGACAGTTGTACCGTTTATTGTATGAGTGGGTATAGAAAAGCTCTTTTCCTCTTCTCAGCTTTTCATGTTGAAAAGAAAAAATATTGCATTATTTTTATTCATCAATTTCCCCATGAGTCTTCTTTAAAAATTATTCCAGTGAAGGCATTACTATTGCTACAACTATTATTTTCTTCCAGGCTGTCTGAACATTATTTCTTTTTCAGCGTGGTATACTTGATCAGTTGATTTTGTTTCATTTAAATGATAGTCCTAGGAAAAAGACAACTATTAGTTAATTGTACTATTTCTGTACTCTATATGTGTGTGTGTGTGTGCGTGCATGTGTGTGTACTTTATATAATTATGTATGCTTGTACTTGTTAATGGTGAATCATTTTTTTCAGATAAAAAAGTATGTATGGATTAATATTTTTTGTCTTTGGTCTTCAACAGCTGTTTAGATTTACTAGGAGTTAAGGTTTTAATTCTGGGCATACTGTTTTATTTTAATTACTAACTGTTTCATAATATTTTAGAAAGCCCATTATTAGAAATATTTTTCTCCTCTGTGAAATCTTACATATGATGTAACAAAGAAGCAATAAATGACATTTTCAGTCTACTATGTCAGTCCATTTTATGCCAATATTAGCAAACGTGCAAATAAAATTTCATGATTGTTAAATGAGTGAAAGTGAAATTATCGTATAGCTTAGTACAAGTTACTTTTACATGGATTCCTAGTATAACTTAAGTTTACATTAAAAAGATGGCAGTAATTATTTCCTTGCATCTCATAAAATGAGACCAAATTATACATTATAACCTAAGTAATTAGGCTAGTAAAACTAATGGGTGTTTTTTTCCCAGGGCATTTTTGTTTTCCTAATAACAGCTTTATTGATTAGAATCTTAGTTATTGTAAATGGCAAACACCCAACTTCCATAAGCGTAGGCACATGGGGGAATGTATTAGCCCCAGTAGCCCAGTATGGTAAGGGCAAGGTCACAGCTGGCATCAGGGACTGGAGTGCCACGCAGAAGGTTTTTCTCTATGCACCCTTTCTTTCTCTCTCCACCAGTTTTGATTTTCTTAGCTTTCCTATAACCATGTACCTCATGACCTGGCCCCAGGGAGGGGCAGGCCCTTCTTTAGATCCAGCGCATCACACGAGAGGGTTCTGACGGACTCAGCTTGAGTTAGGTGGAGCTTTGGGTCTGCTGGGATTGGCACACCCCTGCTATAAATATAATGTTAGATGGAAGAACGACCAGTGCCCAAGAAGGGAGGGAGAGAAATGTTAGTAAACATAGATGTTCACAAGGCAACATTGATCACGCTGCCAAGCACCTCACATGTCTTATTTCCTTTAATCCTCAAAACAACTCATTGAGGTGTGAGTACTGTCACCACCCATTTGACAGATGAGCAAATGGAGACTCGGAGAGTTTTGGAAGCACACTGTCACTCGTGACAGCATCGAAGTGCCATGTTGGGCTTGTCGCTAGGCTTGGTGCAATTAACCACCATAGTATACTCTCATTACCCTTGTAATCACAGGTGCTTCCAGCACTTTAGTAGAAATAATTTTCTATATTCTACTTTAAAGCAATTTCATACAATTTCATACAATAGGAAATATGTCTGTAAGTCTTTACTTTTCCCTTTACTGTTGCTTTTTCTTTACTAAAATACCAGGCTGCTTAATAGAATGACATACCAGTTCACTGATTTCCTAGCATCAAGAGAGAATATGGTTAAGCAATATTAGACTTTGTCTTTTTAATTTTCATATAAAAAATTGAAGGATAAATAATAGCTTTCAGGCTTATAGACCAAGACAATAATTTAATTAACTTCTCAAGTCCAAATTAGATTAGTAATGTAGTAATGCATGAAAAAACACAGAAAAATAGAATGTTCCTTTCTTTTCCAGTGTTCTTAACTACAGAGCAGCAATGTGATCCTTCCCAAATTAAAGTTCTATAATGTATGGATGGATGTAATCAATCTAGTCTTCAGCTTTCCTAAAATATATGAGTCGGCTGAATAAGCCTACTGATTGGGTAAAAATTTCAAAAACTTTTTTGCATGATAATGAATACCATAGTAATGAAATCCAATTTAAATAAACAAATCAACATTCTTGATGAAGAATTATATGGTAACAATGATAACAAAGGTTAGTTTGATGGGCACAACATTTTAAATTAATTGTTCACCATCTGTTAGGTTCTCTAATCACTATCACAACCATCCGTAAATTACATTTGCCTCATAAAAAAGATGGCAGTATTTTACATGTATGTATTTTCTTATAATCAACATCTGGGATGTTATTCTCTTAAATATAAAGAATAGGAGGATACTAAACTCTTTTAATGGGGTAGTATACTTACTTTGCTATTTTTGTTGTTCCTCTCAAAAGCTGGAATCTTTAAAAGTGAATTAGAGGGTTTGCCATTTTTTTAAAGTTTATCTATATATTTTGAGAGAGAGAGAGAGTGTGTGTGTGCAGGTGGGTCAGAGAGAGAGAGATTGAGAATCCCAAGCAGACTCCTCAAGCGCAGAGCCCGATACAGGGCTCAATCCCATGAACTGTGAGATCATGACCCGAGCCAAAATCAGGAGTCAAAAGCTTAACCAACTGAGCCACCAGCCGTGCCAAGGTTTGCATTTAAAAAAAAAAAAAATTTAATGCTAGCAAAGACATAAATTCTTCTCTTCATTTAAACTCCTCACTTACTATGGCAGTACATAAACATAAGACTTGCCTAACTTCTTTTGCAAGAATGACTAAGTATTTTAGATACTGAGGATACAACAGCGAAGAAAACCCCTCCTGGAGTTTACATTCCCAGCTTCCCTTCTTCTCAGTTCCACCCCTTCCCCCCAGTGACCTGTCTGCTGCTGTTCAGCACACACAAATGACATGTATAAATTACAAAGCGGCCATCAGTGTGAGGAAATTCAGGGAATATTCAGTTACAGAAAATTGAAAGCTGAGTCTCAGGTTGCTTAGCCAGGTCTGTTCCAGGGTGTCTCTGATGTTCCTGCACTTTTCTTGGAGGTTATTTTTTTTTTTTAATTTTTGAACGTTTATTTATTTTTGAGAGAGGGAGAGACAGAGCACAAGCCGGGGAGGGGCAGAGAGAGAGAGAGAGAGAGAGAGAGAGAGAGAGAGGGAGGGAGACACAGAATCCTAAGCAGGCTCCAGGCTCTGAGCTGTCACTACAGAGACTGACATGGGGCTCAAACTCAGGAGCTGTGAGATCGTGACCTGAGTTGAAGTTGGTTGCTTAACTGACTGAGCCACCCAGGTGCCCCAAGGTTAATTTTCTTAATGATCTGTCCTTACTTCTTCCTCAGTTCAATGCTGGGTTTATTTACTTTGGCCCATTTTACAGGAAGAGTAAAACTTAAAAGTATCCAGACTCTGGTTCTACCTCCATTAACTTCTGATCAAAAGTACCATTTATCTCCCTCCACAGTATGCTGCATTTCTGATTTCCTCTCCATTTTCCTTCCCTCTCTTACTACCTTGCATATGGGTGTTTGTGAAAGATACTTCCCACAGCTCTTTACTTTGGAGATCTTGCTTTCTCTAAACATACTTGTTCAATGTCCTTTTTTTCCCCTTAAGGATTTGAGAAGTCCCTTGGCAGCATGGATGGGTACATATCATCTTTATCATGTTCTTACTGAAAGATTTAGGCTACACATGAACAGGTTAATCTAGTCTGGGTAACCTCTTATTATTGTCACTCTTATAATGTATTAAATGAACATAATTAGAAATATTACAGTAATCAGCTGATGACCCTTGATGATGTACTTGTAATCTAGTTCATAATGATTGTTATCATCATACAAAATAGGAAAAGGGTGGAGTCCTCTTAAACACTGATCATCAGAGAGATTAAGTTAATCATGTAATCAGAAAATGTAGGAGAGAATATATTTCCCATTATTTTAATCAGAAACATCTTTTGATCATGAAGGGGAGAGAGAGAGAAATGGAGGGCAGGTAAAGAGAGAGTAAGAGCAAGTCGGGTCTCTAGAGATATGAGGATGCTTTGCTTTTTCCTGTGAATTTTTATTGGCTAATTCTTGGTTTGTTTATGTGAAAAATCCCTAGAGATGTCTACGTCTCCCAGACTTAGTAATAAAATCATAAAAGGAATCATAAAAGAAATTAGCCTTTGTTGAGGCCCTCCTGTGTGCCAGGCATGTGCCAGTAACTTTATAGTTATTAACTGAAGTTCAAAAAGATAAGGAATATATTTATGATTACATAACTTGTTAGCGTTGGAATTGGTATATGATCTCCTAATCTTTTCTTGCACTAGACTAGTCCAGAAGTAAAAATGCTACTCTGGAGGGTTTCTTTTCTATATTTGCTGGTCTTAATATTTTCATCACTTGGTGAAATACAACAAGATTGTAGATACATGCAAAAAAAAGCAAAATGTACAAGTAAGATATTTGGAATTACCATACTTGAAATAACTTTGTGAAGTTTATCCTTCTCTTTCACAGTAAAAACCTTTTTGTAAATGCTTTAGATGGGTGTGGGGAGGAGGAAAGAAAAATAAATAGAAAGATTTCCACTTGAAGTTATAAAGTTGAGTATGCTCAGTAAGGAGTAAAGCTAAAAGTTCCATTGAGCCCAACTCAGTTCACTAATTATATATTGAGGACTTACTGGTCTCTAGACTGGGTGCTGCTAAACCAAGATGGAAAGAAATAAAACATGCATGACATAAGGCTTTCGAACCTACAAATAAAAAGTCACAGTGCAGGGGCACCTTGGTGGCTCAGTCAGTTTAGCATCTGACTTCGGGTCTGGTCATGATCTCATGGTTCGTGGGTTCGAGCCCCGCTTGGGGCTCTGTGCTGACAGCTGAGAGCCTAGATCCTGCTTCAGATTCTGTGTCTCCTCTCTCTCTCTCTCTCTGCCCCTCCCCTCTCACATTCTGTTTCTCTCTCTCTCAAAACTAAACATAAAAAAAAAAATCCCAATGGACATTATAAATGTCAGTTTCGTATTGAGCAAGAAAATACCATAAATATGGAAAGTCTTTATTTAAAACAACTGGGCTGATTCTAATAGAGTTCTATACTATTTCATAGGAAAAACATATACTTTAATTTTTTTTAATGCAAAATGTTTTTGTACAAGCACGTATAAGGAGATTGTTTTCCCCTCTACTATTAAGATTTCTTTGAGATATAGTGGCTTTGGCTTTCTTACAGAATTGAATTTTAGACCTCTGAAAGCCCTTGGTATAAAATATTTTCCCAGCATGAGAAAATAGGGTTCCCACTCTATACAAGTGAGATGAGTAGGGTTACTTAGCTCTCCTAGGAGCAAAGGGCAAGATGGGGGGGGCAGAGCTGGTCCCAAATCCTAGTCTGTGCCCTTGGTCCAGCTTTGTTTTCCACCTGCATTGCAGGGTACCATGGGCAGTCTTTCTCTCCAAGCTATAGAAGTAGTGTGGTATAAATGCCACCAATTCATTTGCATAGTTGAGGAATAAAGATAATTGGACAAGAGAGAAAAATTGAAGATTGATCATTGCTTTCTCTTGTCTTTTCTTTTTCTTCTTTCTTCTTCCTAAAAAATAGTTATCAATTTTCCTAAAAGATCTGTTATGACATAATAATCACTCTTTTAAATTACATAAATTCTACATGAAATTAATATAATTATAATTATATTTATTAATATAAATTTACAATATTTATAATTTATATTTATAAATGATCTATTTATAATAGATGTAATAACCTAGAACAGGTTAATAATCTATAATCTATATATATAATAGATAATAACCTATTATGTATTATGTATAAATATATAATATATAGGAAGTAAGTATAATTCCACTCTCAACATTTGGTCAGTTAGATGGGAAAGCCTGTCAAGGGAAGAGAACGGAGAAACAGTGCTGCCCCTCAAAGAAATCCACAGAGAAACACGTACATGCACACACACACACACACACACACACACACACTCTACAGGGAATAGGAAAGTGACAGAAAAAGAGCTTCTGGTCTGAAAATTGTCAGTAAATTTATTTGGTTTTATCCTGCTGTTTCCTCCGTCTCTCCGATTAGCCTCTATTACTGCCTTTTCAAATGCAAATTAGATTACCCTCTTATCTTTGAGCTTCATTTGCTCTCGGCCTTCAGTATTTAGTGGCCCTGCGCTGCGTGGGAATATGACATACCAACTCACCGGAGTGGAAATACTCCAGCTTCAGCAGCAGGGACCAGAGAAATCAATTTGTGAGCCAGGAAGCTGGCGGTGCTTCGTCCTGGCAACACATTACAATCATCTGGGGAGCTTTTAAAATATATCCACACTGCCCTTCACCCTTGACCAACTAAATCTGAATCTTTTAATATTTTGGGGTAGGGCTCCTGGGGCTCAGTATTTAAACACAAACAGGCAAGCAAATAAATTCTCGGAGGGGGTTCTCATATGTCCCCTGAATTCTGAACCACTGGGTCCAGAAAATTTTCTACTCCTGCATGAGGGTCTTAAAATGTATGGCAAAAAAAATCTCTTCAGAAATTTTGAAGGAAACGTCGTCCTTTGATTTTCAAATAACTAGAGGATGTTTAAAATGTAATTTTATCCCTTTATTATTTTCATCTTTTATGCCTCTTTTTTTGCTGTTTTAAATTGTTTTTCTATTCTCTTACCCCACATTGTCATAACTTAATATTTCAGATGTTGCTGCTTATTACCTGTTTCACAAAGGTTCTGGAAGGTTTTTGTTTGGTTTTGTACCTCCTCCCTCTGTTCTTTAAAGTAGGCATTTAAAGGAGATCAGTACTGTAATAGGAGGCACTTTTATTCTGACTCGTGATCAGTTAATATGTATCCTTTCTGGCAAACAGATGGGAAATTGAACATAGAGCTTTTCTTTTCTCCCGAGTAGCTGCTTGAGTAGGGATTATATAATAAATACCACAAAAGGACTGCTCAATCAAAAGATTTTACATTAAGTGAAGACAAAAATGTCCCAGCCGTGTTGGGTGTTTTGTCACAGGACAAAGAAGCTGTGTGTCTCCCTACCAGGTTACTTGGTGACTGACTCAGAAACAGTTTTTACTTTATTCAGGGAAAAATCATCACAATTAAGTTGTCTGTTCTGAAATTAGTACTGTATCTTTTTCTTTTACAAAAGCCAGTAAAACACGAGTGCCTAAAATAGATCTTTGAAAAAGCCCAAGTGACAAACACAGGTGTTCCCATCATAAAAATTACCACTCCCTTTCTCATGGGGCTATTAAAATGATTTTTTTCCATCTCACGTAAGTAGCATTTATTTATTTTACATATTTTATATTATTTATATATAAGTATATAAAGTATAAACATAAAACATTTTACGTTTATATAAACAAAATATATTACATATAAGTGTTATGTATTTCTCATTTTCTATTTAAGGACTTAAATAAGCTTTGTCTAATGGCGTCTCTTTCCTCCAGTATTGTTGGACTGGACTGTATCACAGCTCAAGCATTCCTAGAAGCTGGGTGTTTGATTCACTTGTTTTCCTTATTTATCACTTGATGGTGGGTTCAGTCTATCTGTCTATCATAACACAGAATCTCATTGTAATCAATTCAGTTGCAGAGGGATTATTCAGGACACTCTATAGCTTCTAGCATTTCAGCAATGCAACCCTGAGTTCTGTGGCTGCTGAACTCTTCATGGTCTATTTGGTTCCCAGACGTTTATTACAGCTGCTTTTAAGTCTAAATATTGATGTCGAGAATTTTCTGGAAATTTAAATAGATAAAAATAGGTGTTGTATCCCCTTGCACTTGACTTTTAAATAATACTAAAGAAAGAGGGACAAATATATGTTGCATATGAAAGTTAGTGTTTGGGAGAGCTTGCTTTACTTCATCTCACCAGGAAGCTCCATGAACTTCCATTTATATTCACAAATAATTTGAAATATTTTGAAGTAAAGTTGCAAATGCAACTGATACCAAAAGATAAGATGTTATTGCAAAGAAGAATAAGCATTTCTATCTTAAAATTTGTCTACAGTTTCCTTGTATTGATTTCCTTGATTGTATGTTTCTGACTGGCCTCTGTTTTTAGTAGACAAACAGGACAGTCCTCCAAGCAGAGAGGTAAAAAAGGGGCCACACCTGGAGGGAGCACCTGAGTGGCTCAGTCAGTTAAGCATCTGACTTTGGCTCAGGTCGTGATCTCACAGTACACGAGTTCAAGCCCTGCATCAGGCTCTGTGCTGACAGCTCAGAGCCTGGAGCTACTTCAGATTCAGTCTCCTCCCCCCCCCCCCCGCCCCGCTCCCCCCATCAAAAATAAATAAACATTAAAAATTTTTTCAAAAAGAAAAAGAAAAGAAAGGGGACACCCTTGAGTGATGAGAGAACTGAGGCCCAGGAGTGTTTAACTGGAGATCCATCTAACCTGATCTAAGGATGTCTGCTCTTGTCTTGTCAGCTTTCTCACCTCTGTGTTTCTGACAGTTGGCTTTGAACTTAACTTTCGTTTCTGTCTGTATCTTTTGCTTGTCTTCTAGACTCTTCCTCTTTCTTCCTGCCCCTGTCCTATGGCAGGGCCTTTCCTGTCTGAAGGTTTGACTTTATTTCAGACATTCTGGAAGCTTTCTTGCTGTATCTGAAATATTTGGGATGATCCTTGAAATTTTGCTGTCTTCCTGTTGACATGTTTGTGGACATGCTACATGTCTGGGCTACAGAAAGTGCCCTGTATTAAAGATGAACTGTCAAACAGATTCAGCGACGATGAAGTATCTAAGATACGTTATTTGTCTTCAGTTATTTTTTTTAAGGAACATGATAAATTAATCTTATTTTCTCAGAGTCTTTCTGCATAACTTAAAGCTATTTCTCTCCTAATTATACTTCCCATTTTTATTTAGGACAGTGAAATGAAATACTACCTTTGGATTTTATATAACTAGATATATGCTAAAGAAAGATTGTTTTATTTTTTTTGAGTTATTGTGTTACATTTCAAGGTTTGTAAATATATTAACATTCAAAAGTCACCAAAACTACCGGACCGCTCATTACTCTAACTTATTTCTTCCTTTGAGAAGTAATAGGGAATCAGTAGAAGACTATGGAGAAACTTCTTCTTCCCCTGGCTTGTGTAAACTGTGTCTCCATGCACCTATCAGCACCCCTTCAAAAGGTGGTGTTCACACTTGGCTATTGATCAAGCTTCCAAATATTCTTCTTCTTCTTTTTTTTTTTTTTTTCAATTACAGAATTGACTCCTGAGGAGAGGGCCCAAAAGATTGCCAAGGCCATGCGCAAACAGTCCTCTGAAGTCAAAGAGAAGTGGGAAAGTCTAAACGCTGTCACTAGCAATTGGCAAAAGCAAGTAGACAAGGCATTGGAGAAGCTCAGAGATCTGCAGGGCGCCATGGATGACCTAGACGTTGACATGAAGGAGGTGGAGGCCGTACGGAATGGCTGGAAGCCCGTGGGCGACTTACTCATCGACTCACTGCAGGATCACATTGAAAAAAACCATGGTCAGCATCCCTGTCTCAGATAAAAGATTTGAAGGAATGTTTTATTGTTAAGTATAACACAAAGAGAGCCACATATAAAACCCGTTATAAGGGAGTTTATGAAATCAGTCCCATTACAACTCCACCAAAATCAGGATATAGAGCTTTCCCAGTCACACAGCAGATGTTTTCCATATGCCCCTCACCATGGGAACCCCCTCCCCACCAAAATAATAATTAATGAGATTTTCACAATAATTTACCCTTATTCTTCTTTATACTTATTTTTTTTAACCAACTCTGTGTCTCTAAACACCGATGTATTTTTTTTTTTTTAATATTGTGGAGTCCCTTTTAATCCCTAGATCTCCCCTCTATCCTTTTTTTGTTTCCTTTGCAATGTATTTGTTTAAGAAACTGAATTGTTTGTTTTATAGTATTTCTCGCAGCCTGGGTTTTGCAGCGTGGCATCCCCATGGTGACCCTGGGCAGGTTCCTCTCTACTCTGTAGTTCCTGTAAATTGGTAGCTGGATTTCGAGACTTAATCAAAAACATGCTGTTTTACTGAGGACTCGTATGTAAAAACTTTATCTCACTGTCTGAGTGTATTATGGAAGGATTAGTTTAGCTATAAATTTTGTTTGTGGTCAGGAATTGCCCAAAATTAAGGATGATAGATCTGTGGTCTAGAGCCCCTTTGGTCCCCATATTCTAGAACATATCCAGAAAAAAAGTTAATAGAATTTAAGCAATAAGAGACACAGTAGTAGGGTTTATGGTAGCCTATTAAACTGTATGGTAGGTAGTCATGAACCAAATCAGAGAATGCACCAATGAAACATCAGAAGCTGTTAGATGACAATATCAATATTGTGAATGTGATTTTTATTGCAAAAGATACATATCTTTTGTGCACAGACATTGGATAACACTTTCCCTTTGTTTTATGCGTGCGGCTAAATAGGAAAGTGAAGGGTCTAGGAAATGAACTGAGTATGCAGACTAATTATATAAGTAAATATATGTACATGTAGACATAGGATAATAATGACTAGCATTAATTGAGGCTTTCTGTGTGCCAGGAGCTGTTCTCAACCAGTGTACCTCAATACCTCTTTTTTTTTTTTTTTTAATTTTTTTTTTCAACGTTTTTTATTTATTTTTGGGACAGAGAGAGACAGAGCATGAACGGGGGAGGGGCAGAGAGAGAGGGAGACACAGAATCGGAAACAGGCTCCAGGCTCCGAGCCATCAGCCCAGAGCCTGACGCGGGGCTCGAACTCACGGACCGCGAGATCGTGACCTGGCTGAAGTTGGACGCTTAACCAACTGCGCCACCCAGGCGCCCCACCTCAATACCTCTTTTAATCCACATACCAACCCCACGAGATAGGTGTTGTTAAGCCCATTTTATAAATGGCAGAAGTGTAAGGCACCTGGGTGACTCAGTTAAGGGTCCGACTCTGATTTTGGCTCAGGTCATGATCTCACAGTTCGTAAGTTTGAGCCCCATATTGGGCTCTTCACTGACAGCTCAGAGCCTGCCTGGGATTCTTTCTCTCCCTCTCTCTCTGCCCCTCCCCTGCTCCTACTCGTTCTCTTTCTCACTCTCTCAAAATAAATAAATAAACTTCAAAAAATGACAGAACTACAGATATTGCCTAAGCCCACATGGCTAGTAAGTGGTAGAGTTTCCATGATTTCTTTCTTGCTCTTTCTTCTCTTTCACTGTAGAAACCTCACTCATATTAATGTAATTAAGCACAACTCTGATCAGCTCTTTGAATTCAGTGCTTTGAAAGTTACAGATTGAACTTGAAACTTAAAAAAATTTCACTACTAAAGAAGCATTGGTGTCTCCTGCCTTTCATTATAAATATGCATAAATGTGCAGAACTCTATGAGTTAAGTCAGCTTCCTCTGACAGCTCTGGTCTCCTGAAAGCCATTTCTGTGGATGAATCTGAGTTTAAAATAATGAACCGAAAATAAAGCCTTTCAGTATAGGTTCTTTGGAAGTGACACACTTGCTTGCCATGTAAACAATTTTTTTTTTAACGCTGGAAATCTTTAAGTCAGTAGTTTCTAAAAAGCATATTTTTTTGGACTACAAACATGCCTCTTGGTTAGAACAAGAATTTACCCATTTGAGTTTGAAAGTATGAAGTTTTAATTCAGGATGACTAGTGTTGAAGGAAAAAATGAAAAGTTGTATCTGGCCTAAAAGTTGTTAAAGGCCTAAAAGTTTGGGAGTTGTTAATCCCATTTGATTAAAGAAATTACCCACTTCTGCACCTAGATTCTTTTGTTCAATTCACTGCTTAAGTGGAAAGCCAGGAGAAATACAGTTAATAGTTAAGAGAAAGGAATAAACTGTGGATTAAAATATTTTAACATCTTATTAGGAAAAAAAGAAAATAAAACCCACATCTCATTAAACCAAACAAAATGGATTCAAAATCTGGGATGTTTTACATGTACTCTAACGTATACGCCAAATCCCCCTGAAGCTGTTGGCAGGTGAAAATAAGTACTGATCATTGCTAAATATTATTAAATGTGTCAAAGCAACTGGAAAACAAAATCTTTGGGGGTAATCAAATAACCTTAATGCCCTAAAATTATCCTTAATCATTCTTATTTGCCAAATATACCCCTTACAACAGGAGAAGCCTTTTTTTTTTTCCCCACATCTGCCATCAGGCTGGCAGCACCTTTAATACGAGCAGATGTTTCTGTTTTGATAGCAAGGAAGACCACATAGACTTTTATTCTCCTACAGGAAAGTGCAGCAAACATGATACATTGGTTCTTAATACTAGAACACACAGCAGATCTGCAACCATTTTAAAACTTGCTTTACTTCAAGGCCCTTAATTTGAAAGCTCTTTAAAAAGCAAAAGGTAAACTTCCTTAGTAGAAAGGTTCCTTACTTCCACAAAACACTAAACCACAAAAACAAAACCCAATGACCATGGTGGTCAAAGGTCTTTTAATATTTTCACCTGTGACTTTTTAAGAGAAAAAACAGTATTGTTACAGAGGAAAAATTAAAATCCCTTGATGCGCTGTAAGATTTTTAAAATGTCTTGAAGTTACAATCTAATTTTGAAAAATTTTCCCATCTTTTGAACTAAAAGACTGTTCAAAAACATAAAAGCTGTTATTTTTATTATTTGAAGTTATAGAAACCTAAGGACACTTTCTAGCATTTCATTTTTTTAATTATGCTTTTCTTTTAAAAAAAAATTAATGTTTATTTTTGAGAGACAGAGCGTGAACAGGGAAGGGGCAGAAAGAGAGGGAGACACAGAGTCAGAAGCAGGCTCCAGCCTCTGACCTGTCAGCACAGAGCCCAACACGGAACTCAAACCCATGAACTGTGAGATCATTATGACCTGAGCCAAAGTCAGATGCTCAACCGACTGAGCCCCCAGGCGCCCCCCTAGCATTTCATTTTTAATCTTTGATACCTACAAAATACAAAGACATTGATTTTAAAAGCTGATGAAAATTCTCGAGTCCTCCCAAGTAGTCTGGTAGAGAATATTAAGGTATAATGTTCAAAAACAACTGAAGAAACCTTGAAAGATTTGAGTTCTGTCATTATTCTTAAACTGAATCTGAAGGAACTCAGATCCCTTCCAAGTCCCAGCAGAAACCTTCTCTTTCCCCACCCTAGTCCCACTTGTGTCTGTTCTAAGCTTCCATGTTAGCGGCTCATTCTTTAGACCTAGAAGGCCTCTGTTATCATATTAACTGCTTTTCTCGTTGACCTGTATTTGTGAGTCTGTGTGCACATCTGTCATCCATAAAAGACCAATGCCTGCAGCCGTGGAGGAAACAGATCACAAGTCTAAAAGCCTCTTCCTTCCATTTTGTAGCAACTGAGATGCCTTTGTGAGCTTCCTTTCTTCTGCCTGATTTTGAAATGTTGATACTTTCTAGGGTTCTGGCAATATTTCTTACTTTACACACATTGACTTACATGTTCATTGTTTCAAATGTCTTCTACACACTGCTACCTCCTATGTGTGTACCTTTCATACTGACTGTGAGCTCTGGGTCTGTTCTTCTGACTTTCCATCTTGAGTTTCTTCTTGTGGCTTTTGAGCATGTTTGAGATTTTTCAAACACTAAAAAATATTCTCTGATTTATCTAAAATGAATTTCCTTATTAAAGTTATATTCATAATACTATTTTGAGTTTTATCAATGATAATGATTATTTTTAGCCTACACATGTTATATAAGGGGGAATTAAATAGGGTAACTAGTTTTGGAAGAGAAAAGGTTTTGAAGAGAGAAGGGAGAAAGGACATGGTTAAAGAGGCTTTCTTTTTATAAGCATTATGGGGAAATCAAATTAATACTTCAGTATTCCAATAAAAGTTCATGGTCTTCAGAACACTCTGATATATAATATTTCATTACCTAAACTTGGTATGGGGGAAACGGGAGAAGAAAGGAGACTTGTAGACATATGCTTATCTCTTAAGGGGTGGGATCATAGAAGTGATACAGCTTGAGGGCTGATACCAACTATATGTTCAGGACACCTAATACACGTAAGTTCAACTTGGTACATAATTAACTCTGATTTTGTGACATACTAAAGAAATAACAATATACTGTTCTCTTTTGGTATCTCAGTTCTTTTCCCAATTGTATATTGGCTTAATCTTGCCATGGATATAATTTTTGTGGGCCTTCATCAATAGAAATGAATTCTCCCCTCTTGTATTGCAAACTTTGCGCTGAATACTAGAGAGTGTCTATTCTCAAGAAGCTTCTATTCTTCTTGAGGGACGTCAAGTATATGGATGTACTAAGAGCTCTGATAAGGAATGATATGATATTTAAAATATGTAACAACTGGCTTGTATGACACCACACAATCAGAATGGCTCCCACTTATAAAACTGAGTCTGTGTGTTTGGATGTGTGCTGGTTTAAAGTCCTGACAGGGTTCAGGAAGGCAGCGAGAACGCCGCAGAACATGTAGAGGGGTCTCCAGCCAAGAATGCTGAGAAGAGCCTCAGGGAAATCTTCCCTGAATTAGGATGGATGGGTGGGGCACCTGAGTTGAGTCTTTTAAAACATCAATTGGATCTAAGCAAAGACTTTGTTGGAAAAAGGGAACATGAACATGGAGGCAGGCAGAATTATGTGGAGAATGGAGAAAACTGTGTTTTCATTATTCTGTTTGCTCTTATGGGACGAATTACTGTCACTGGCCCAAAATATCTTTTGTTCTTTTCTTTCTCTCTTCACATACATCCTCCACTCCCACCTATGGCATCTCTCTGTAGTGTGCCAGAGGTAGCATTTGTCACTAAGCCTCATTTACCTCTTTTCTTATGTACCCTTCTCTTCCTGCCCTTCCTCTAACCACAGTGATCATCAATGATTTTGAAAGGATCAAAACTTACCTCTCGAGTATATAATAGTCGTAGGTTTTGTGGTTAGGAAAGTTGTTCTCACTGGCCAATATCTCACTTAATTTTAAATGGAAATGAAGATGGAAAACATGAAATTGAAAGTAGAATCAAGACTAGAAATTAGGAAAGTGGATAATAATGGCAAACATTTTCCAGATGAAATTACATAAAATGGTAGATTTGCAGGAAACACATAATCATTTCATTTTTTGTTTTTTGCATTATACTTTGCATTATAGTTTTTCTCTTTGTGCACCTATTTAAATTCTCCAGGTTATAAAGGATGGCTCTGTGCCTGGTGGTCCCAATTGCTAAAGACCTGGACTGAGCTGTCAGCTGTTGCCAATGGGTTGCCATTGGCAGCTGATCTTGCCATTTTCTTTGAAGGAAAGTTCAAAATACTACCTTCTGTTATATTCTTTTCCAAGAACATCATTTTTGTTTTTATTCTTCCAGGCATTTAGAGAAGAAATTGCACCAATCAACTTAAAAGTTAAAACAGTGAATGATTTATCCAGTCAGCTGTCGCCACTTGACCTACATCCATCTTTAAAGATGTCTCGCCAGCTAGATGACCTTAATATGCGATGGAAACTTTTGCAGGTATCAGTTTATCCCTGTTCATAATCCAGCTTTATACCCCAGTAGGTCCCCAAACCCTGTCTCATTATTCTACCACACACTATCATTTTCTCTGTCTTTGTTGGTTGTATTTGATAACGGATTTGTAGCATGTAATATAATCAGATATTTGTCTTTCCATATCTTGAACCCAAAGGCCTCATTTATTTATGAATATTGGTTTTAATGTAATTTTATGAGGTACTATTCGTGTGATATTTGTAGAAAACCGCAAAGGGTCAAATAAAGCAATTGAAACCTGTGATAGGTTACAGAAACATTTTCCATAATGGCTCATTTTTCTTACTTTAATTGTGTGTGTGTATGTTTTTTTCTTTTGAAAAGTTAAGAAATCTCTATCTTTTTTCCACTCTGTGCTATTTAGACATCTTGTTCATCTTTTCCAGCTAGCACATTTGTACTAGTGTGGTGTTTACTTTGGGCTTTTAGGTCTTTGCTGCTCTGATGCAGTTATTTCAGTGACTCTGGATAGTACTTGCTCATCCCAGATTTAACAGAGCCACACCCAGAAGGACTCTGTCGTGTTAGTAGGTGTCAGCATTTGCAAGTCACTACACATGCTGGTCAGTCATTTTTTTTTTTTTTTTTTTCATGCAGCCTTTGCAGAGCTCTGTCCTGTTCAAGGGCCAGGTCCTAGGAGTTACGATGATCACTTTATTCCCCCCTGAAAACTAGCAGGATAATTTTAAGTGGAATATTGAAAAAAATAACTCTTATTTCTCTCTATCTTTTGGGTCTAAAATGCAATGTTTAATGAGATAAATATGCAATTTGAGGTGGTACACAAAAGCATTTTTATTTTAAAGATATACTATTTTACAGCATACTAGGTTTCCTGAATTAACCCAAATGTTGAAATACCCAGTGGTTTGTATGTCCTTCATGAAGTTGAAGACGTAAGAAAAGAGTGCATAGTATTAGTCTTTTCTGTGTTTGAAAAGAGTGTTAATAATCTGGGATTAGTAAGGCATGAGCTGTTAAACTCGTACCTGCTTTTCTAGTGAGTGGAACACAGAGGCGTTTGACTTTTACTCCTTTTATCTTCTGCTCCATTTCCCTAATTCATTACCTTCGTGCAGGTATTCCTGTGGTCCATCCTGATGGCCTTCTGCTTCTGTTATCACTATCTTCAAGGAGTACATTATGCTTGAAGGAGGATGTATATTCTCTCAGAGATATCCTTATCTCTGAGTCTTGTAACTGCTAGAGTTCGGATGTTGCTGGTTGAATAAGGGGAACGAATCTATGCTGGCAGCAACGTCACTATATTTCAGGACTAGCATCTTCTCTTCTCCTGAACATAGAGTGTGACGTTTGAATGCTTCTTGGCCTTAATGAACGAAGCACTTGCTAATGTAATTTAAATAGCTAACCAGGAGAAACGCGAGCTGCCCAGTGAGCCAGAGATATACACGTTTCATTTAAAGGCCGCCGAAAATAAGATTGACAATCTAAGCGGAACAGCTGACTAGCACTACATAGACCGGGACCAGGGAAAAGAAAATGCAAGTGTCGGTAGGCTGTGTACAGTTGTTATTGATTTGCATTTAGTTTCTCGGTATACCAACTTTGCATTTTCATAACAGAGAGCTAACTGTGAGGACAAATCCAGAGAGTATGCTAATTGACTGGTATACACTTGAATACCCCCACATCGAGATGATTGGACACAAAGTTGGAGGCAAATAAGGCATTCCCTACTCATATATCCTTTCTCTCTCCATCTATCTCTACCTGTCTATGAATCTCTTATCTAAGTCTGTCTCTTCGTCTTTCTGTCTGTCTGTCGTCATCTGTTTTTTCCCTTGGGGTATTTTATTTTATTATTATTATTATTATTTATTTATTTTTTACATTTATTTATTTTTGAGAGACAGAGACAGAGCGTGAGTAAGGGAGAGGCAGAGACAGAGAGAGACAGAATCCGAAGCAGGCTTCAGGCTCTGAGCTGTCAGCACAGAGCCTGACGCGGGGCTCGAACCCACGAACCGTGAGATCATGACCTGAGCCGAAGTCGGACGCTTAACCGACTGAGCCACCCAGGCGCCCCTTATTTTATTATTTATAAAGTTTATTTATTTATTTTGAGAGAGAGAGAGAGTGTAAGCGGGGAAGGGGCAGAGAGAAGGAGAAACAGAATCCCAAGCAGGCTTCGCAGTCTTAGGGCTGAGCCTGATGCAGGGCTTGAACTCACAAACCATGAGATCATGACCTGAGCTGAGATCAAGAGTGAGACGCTTAACCAACTGAACCACCAAGGTGTCCCTCCCTTGGAGTATTTTAGCCTTCTTTTCCGTTTGTTCCCTGTGACACTTTTTACCACCTTCCTTACAAAAGAGAGATGAGTAGCCACTGGCCATGGCCACATCTTGACTTTAGATGCCTTAGCGCTTTACTGCTTTCAAGGCAATAGAGAGGAACAGGAAAGCAAGAGATCCTGGCACCAGATGAGCTGGCTGTGGATACCAGTGCTGTCAGGTGCTAACTTTATGTCCTTGGACAGCTCTTTGTGTCCCAGGTGTCTCATCTGTAAAGTGGTGATAATATTATGGCTATTGTGAAGGCTAAAAAAGTTAATTTGTATAAACTGCTTAGAAGAGTTCCTGGCACTATTTGCTGTCATTTGGTACCAGAAGAAGTCTGTTTTAATCCCAGTACTTTGATTCCAGAGATAGAGGAGTCTATGCAAGCAATCATATCTTGGGCTGTAGCATCATTTAGGATAATACTTAAATTAAGTATGTTATTAAAGTCCTTGTGTTCAAATCACATTATTTCTTGCATGTGTATGTGCAGGTTTCTGTGGATGATCGCCTTAAACAGCTTCAGGAAGCCCATAGAGATTTTGGGCCATCATCTCAGCATTTTCTTTCTAGTAAGTACTAATAAACTTCACTGTTATCATTAAGTGAATGAATGAGCATGTTCTTTCCTTTTCCCTCAACAAGCCATATTCTTTGCTACAAATATATTTGCTTGTGTAAGATAAATATATGAAAGGAAGTATTAAGATCAATTACAGTATTGGTTATTGGTTATTAAGGTAATAATCTGGTCACGATCGAAAAGTCTTTGAAGTGGAGCAAAACTGAACTCATTCTTAGCTATGGTTTTTCCCTGTACTATCTGCTATAATAACTAATGCATTATCTTACTACCATTGCTGTATCATAAGCCAAGGTCATGAACTTTGTCACATTAAAGAAATCTTTTTATATTTTAAGATTTCTAATTTTTCTTCTTAAAAAGCATTTATTAATTTAAAATGCACCTGTAGCTTTAGAAATAAATTAAAAAAAAAACTCCCCACAAATCTTTGAAATTTTTGTTTATTAGGTTCACTGTGATCATAGTTAGCTTTTCTCCTCGTCAAGTATTGCCAATTTAGCCAAACCATATATGTAGATTTTTACATAATATTCTGCAACTGAAGTTTTTAGTTTTATGGATTGTTGATGAGATCTTATATAGGTAATTTGAGCTCCTACTTTATTTTTCACTCCCTACTTGGAAAACTAAAGAATGTAGGATTTAAAGTCACCGAAATTGAGATGACAATATTAATTCTGCATTTTATCAGACCTGTAGGTTGCTGAAAATTCATTTCTTTGTCTTAAAATTACGATAATCATACGTATTTTTTCTGATCGCCTTGAAAATTAAGTGGGAAAGCATACTGAGTTTCACAGGCACCTTTCACAATTCTTGGCACCAATGCTTTCACTGACTTAATTTTTTTCCTTTTATTTTCTCTGGCAAACATGTCAGAAAAGTTTGTTCAACTTAGTTTAAGTGAAAGTTTAAAACTTAAGGCAAAGCTTATTTCCCGCTTATGATAACTTCTTTGTATCTTTATAATAGTAGAGAAAACTGAAGTAATACCAGGTCTTCCAACTAAATTGATTACATTTATATTTTCCCTTAATCTTTTGTCATGGTTGGTAATCTGCATTACCTCAGTTCAAGGTCAGGCTTTTCTCTTTTCACAGTTTCAAGAATCTGAATTAGTCATTTCCTGCCCTTTCTGTCCTATACCTCTCCAGGTCTCATGCACCCCCTTCCTGTCCCCCTTCCAGCCTCCACCCACCCACACGTGTTTTCTGTTTCACACACCTGAGCCATTAGATAGCCTGTCTTCGAGTGATTGTGGTACTTATTGGAATATACTAGGTGCCAGGATGCATTTCTAAAGTTTGGATGCCATCAGTGTTGATAAAGTAAGTAAGTTTGCAGTATCTTCATTAGGTATGAACTACATCGTATTTCCTAAACTTAATGTTATAGAGTGTAAAGCCCTGTGCTAAGACCAAACTAAAGAGGGATTTAACAAATAATTGTGATTCTCCTTTTAGTTCTAAGGTTGAGTTATCTCTTCGTATTGATGAAACCCTACACTTTCACCTAGCAACCAGCCTTCCATAATAAAAATCCAACTCATGTTCTTTAGGAAATGAAACGTGGTAAAATTCACATGCACTTTGTGAAACGTAAGCACATTGCCTTTTATTGTCTAGAACTGATAGTCCAAGGAGGTCAGAGTTATTCAAATCAAAACAATTACTAAAATGAATGGAGAAGTGTAAACAAAATCCCAATTAATAAATTGAGTAATTGTTATCTCTTGCTGCTTGGAATTGTTGCCTTTATTATATTCCTTGGACTTTAGCCATGGTTATAAAAGGAGTCTGTTTAGTTAGACACAAAATAAAAACTGACCTATTAGCCTGGTGCCAACACTGAAATGAGGTTGGCTCTAATGAGAGATTTAATATACTTAGTTCCACATGTTCATCAGCCTTTTAGATTTTCATGGACATAGTTGGAGAAGGGAGTGCTTACATGTTATAAAGAGAAGAATCATTGAATAGAAAAATGGCTGAACTAGTGGTCAGAAATCTTGAAATCATGCCTGAGCTCTGCCATTTATTTATGGGGCAAGTTATTTCATTTCTAAGTATTTATTTTTTATTTTGTTTTTTCTATATTTATCAAATGGAGCTCTAATATGTATTTGTTGGCCTTCTTATCAGTAGATAAATTTGAAAATGCTTTGCAGAGGTTAGAATGCTTTATTTTTGTAAGATATTAATATGACATGAAATTCAGAAAAAAATCATTGATGACAACTGGCTATATGAGAGTCTAGTGATAATTGCAAAGATTTGTTTCTTTGCAATGTGCTTGTTTATTAGTTCATTTAGCAAAATTCCTTAATAGCCCCAGCTTTACATGTATAACTCTTCTTAAGTAAGTCTTAAAATAATTGGCTTATGTAGGAATAATATGTTTTTATAAGTAAGGAATAACAGGAATTATAAAAAATAAGTACCTCAGTAAAACAAAACATAAAATCACAAGCATAGTGATGTCTAATGTAAAAGTAAGAAACTATATTTTGTGTGTATTTCAGATTAAGTAAGTATTTGGGATTCTTCTATCCAGATAATTACTTTGTTTTTTTTACAATCCTTTGCCTATGTTTATCTTAATCTTTCCTTTTTAAAATTCATCCAGATGAGTTTGTTTAAATGCCATCTGTCCTAGATAGTTACTCCTGTGAAACAAAGTAAAGCACGGTATTAATGATCTGGAAAATTCATTCTTGAGAAATCTAGTTTATAATCTGGATATACCAGGTAAAATTAATTTTGATTTTAGCTTAATCAAAAAATATGTACAGAGCACATTTTCCAGATAGCACTAAGTTTTAAATTGGGGTGGTTGTAAATAAAAAAAAAACCCTTGATTTTTAAAAGTATTTTTAGCAACAGGTTCAATTAGTTAGAGCTGGTCTTAGAAAATGAACCTATGTTGTTTCTTTCCTTGCTTCAAATGATTCTTTAAAAAGCCACTCTTTGTTTAGCCTAGCAGATTTCATAATTCTAGGAATCCAGCTCAAAAACCAGAGCAGTTCTCGGTGAATTTGCTGTAAAGTGTGTTCAGTTGTTTTGCATTATGGCATAAGGCTTTTTGGGTGAGCAGTGTTTCCAATAACCTCCCTTTGTTTCTTCAGCTTCAGTCCAGCTGCCGTGGCAAAGATCCATTTCACATAATAAAGTGCCCTATTACATCAAGTAAGTTGATTTTAATTCTCCTTTATGATACAAAAAGTAAAGTTATGTTGATAACTTAAGAGGCTTTCCTCTGTAACTTTTGAAAGTGGAATTCAATCCTACTATCTGAAGGAAACTATATATATTTAATATTTAAAAGAAGTTACCTTAAAAATCAGAGTAATATTTGCAGTTTATAAGTTTACGAGGTTCGTTTAAAAATCAGAGTAATATTTGCAGTTTATAAGGTTAGGGCTGTTGGCATGTTTAGCATATATATTTTTTTAAAACAGATATTAAAATATTTGGGGAAAATAACAAAACTTCTAAACATGTTGGACTCTTGGGGCACCTGGCTGGCTCAGTCAGTAGAGCATGCAACTCTTGATCTTGGGGTTGTGAGCTCAAGCCCCACGTTGGGTATAGAGATTACTTAAAAATAAAATCTTTAAATAAATAAGTATGTCAAACTCTTGACACAATGATGTTTCTCAAACTGCGCTGATTGTAAAGAAAAGGAAGTCAGAGGCTGGGTAAATTGGCGTGTCTTTATTGAGAGAAGGTTTATTCGTCTGATCCAAATTTAAACCATTCGAAAAATTTTTACATTTCCATTACTATAAAAATAACAATAATAATAATAATAATAAATATATAGCAATAGTTACAGCATAGAGAATTTTAATTTGTGGGGTGAATATTGACTTGCACATTACAGGTTTAGGCATAAATCTGATGTACTGCAGTAGATGGAATCATGGCCCCACAAAGATGCCCACGCCCTGATCCCTGGATGTGAATATTAGGTTAACGTGAAGATGGACAAAGGGGCATGAGTCAGGGAATGCTTGCAGCCTCTCAAAACTGAAAAAGGCAAGCAAATGGGATTCTTTTAGAACCTCCGGGGAGGAACACAGACCTGCAAACCTCAATTTTAGCTTAGAGACGCATTGATTTTGGAGTCCTTTGTTACAGGCAACAATAGAAAACGAATACATGTACTGTACAAAATAGGGAAGTCAATGAAATTATTTGAAATTAAGTTATTTTACTCAGTTGACAAGGCATTTTTATTATATGAGTTTTTAAAAATGTTAATTGGATCCAACAAGGCAGATTTTTGTTTTTACTGGATAAAGAAAATATTCATTCTCTTGCTTGATTGTGTTATATAAGTGGTTATCTGTTTGATTTGGCATTTTGAAAATCTATCTTTAATTTTAGCACTACTACTAAAACAGGAATTTCTGTAGGTAGGTTGGTTATATAGGACTAGAAAAGGCATTGTCTAAGTCAGAGTTTCACTGATTTGGTTTTTTTATAAACTTCAATATATATATGTGTGTATATATATGTATATATATGTGTGTATATATGTACATATGTATATATATGTGTATATATATATATGTGTGTGTGTGTGTGTGTGTGTATGTATGTATATATTTAACGATGGCCAATATTTTTAATGTGACCTGTAGGATTGTAGCATCCCAAAATATCTTCAGCATCATTAATGAAAAATTGAATTTTCTTAAATATATATAGTTTTAGTGTTAACTGTCTTTTAGGACTTTGAAATATGTACTTAGAAATCTGCTCGGATATATAGGGTACATAGGATGAACTGTCTTATTTCTAGAAAACTTTTTAACCAGGTTCTTCCATTACCTGCTCTGTTGTGTAACTTAACAGTTTATTTCTTCATAAACAAGTACATCGATCTCTGGAGGTAGGGTTATATGAGCCAGTATTTCCACATGAATTATTATGAAAAAATTTTAATTCTCAAATAAATTAATAAGCAAGTAAATAATGAGTGAAACGCTTTTAATATACACTTCCGTTTGCATGACTGCACAACTAAGTAGAGGAAGAATGTTAAAAACAAATTTAGCATGATTGTCATGCACCTAGTTTCCTGGAGCATATTAGGATGTATTAATTTGGCCAAAAAGAAAGTAAGAATCGGGAAGAAATTTCGTTATATTCAATATGTGAGTATACAGTTTTGTATACTCTAATGCCACAATATAGCAAGAAAGTTGAAAGGAGAATGGGAAGAGCACACTGTCTTTATTTCATGTTTTAATTTTACAGATTAGCTAAAACATACTTTGATGGCTTCCCAATGCATTTCTTTCTCTGTAGATATTTATTTTGAGGTGTATCACAGTGGTTCTAGGACTCATTTGTTTCTATAAAAGGATAGAATATAGATCTCATCTATAAGAGTCTGGGTAGCATAAATCCCTCTATGTTAATATCTTAAGTTGAAACTCATATCTTTAAATTATATTTGCTGCTTCAAAGGTAGACCTTCCAAAGCTGATCTAGTTATTTTTTCTTTTCTAATATAATCCAATGACAGCTCATTGTTCTATCGGTTTAAGGAAACCTGAAATGACTCTTGTTGCCTGTATAATATACAAAAATCTACCCATAAAAGCCAGATTTCTTTCTGTCTGAATTATTAGTCCTGTGTTTGTGGGGCACCTGGGTGGCTCAGTCGGTTAAGCGTCTGACTTCGGCTCAGGTCATGATCTCATGGCTCTTGAGTCCAAGTCCCGCATCGGGCTCTGTGCTGACAGCTCAGAGCCTGGAGCCTGCTTCGGATTCTGTGTCTCCCTCTGTCTCTGCCCCTCCCCTGCTCATGCTCTGTCTCTCTCTGTCTCAAAAATAAATAAAAACATTAAAAAAAAAGTTTAAATTATATTTGATGCTTCAAAGGTAGGCCTTCCAAAGCTGATCTAGTTATTTTTCTTTTCTAATATAATCCAATGACAGCTCATTGTTCTAGCAGTTTAAGGAAACCTGAAATGGCTCTTGCTGCCTTCATAATATACAAAAATCTACCCATAAAAGCCAGATTTCTTTCTGTCTGAATTTTTAGTCATGTGTTTGTGGTTTGCACACATTTTTCATTTCCTCAGCTAAAAGTTAATATCCAAGGAGTTTCAGGCATAAAGGGAAGAACAAGTAAAAGCTTTGGGTTGGGCACCTGGGAGGCTTAGTTAAGCATCTGACTCTTGATTTCGGCTCAGGTCATGATCTCATGGTCATGAGCTGGAGCCCCTCGTCAGAGTCAGGCTGATGCTGGGTGTGGAGCCTGCTTGAGATATTCTCTCTCTCTCTCTCTCTCTCTCTCTCTTTCTCCCTCCCTCCCTCCCTCCCTCCCTCCCTCCCTCCCTCCCTCCCTCCCTCCATCTGCCCCTCCCGTATTCATGTGAGCACACTCTCTCTCTTTCAAAAAAAAATAACAAAAGCTTTGTTTGAACTTTCCTAATAAGTCACATTAATCATATAAAACTCATTGCTTCTCATTTTGATCCAGAAATAATAATGACAATTAGTCATAGTGGGTGATAACAGTTATCGAAATGAATTATATTTTTTTGGATTTTCATTTGCCAGCCACTGCACTAATCCTGTGCATGGATTCTCTCCACTGAAGCATAGGTACTGTCATTACCCCCATTTACAGGCGAGGCTTAGACAACAGGCACACGCAGAGCTTGCTTGAGTCACACAGCCAGTACATGGAGAAACTAGTGTTCAAACCCGGGGACTGACTCCAGCTCCTGCCCTCTTGACCACTGTGAACCACAGCATTGGTTGAGGTAGAGAACAGAAATTTTTAGTCACGTGGACAATTTGGGTAGATGAAGGCTTATATTTAGGAAGGAGTGGTCAGGTGGAGAAGATAGGAGCAAACCTCCTTTTTTTTCATACTGTGGACTGGTTGCTATTTATTATGCACCTACTATGTGCC
This sequence comes from Panthera tigris, assembly GCF_018350195.1. Classification (NCBI taxonomy): domain Eukaryota; kingdom Metazoa; phylum Chordata; class Mammalia; order Carnivora; family Felidae; genus Panthera; species Panthera tigris. The sequence continues at coordinate 129,570,412 of NC_056664.1, forward strand.
AGGAATTGAATGCAGAGCTAATTTTCATAGGCTAATTTCTGTCAGGTAGTATATGCTTTATATGTTTCAGGAAATGTCACACCACGGTACGGTAATGGACAAAGGTGCTTTCCTATAGGTAGAAAAACGTAGTTCTCTACAGTCCTGCCAGTTGGATCTTGACAGGATTTCAGAGGTAGGGGAACAAGGTCTGTGGCCCCCCACTACCTTCCCTCATTTACATGGTCAGAGATTTCTGTCATTGGATAGGTTTCCATCCATGAGCAGGATGCTCAACAAAGCTGGCTCATAAGTCCCATAGGGCTTTTAGCTTAACTACAGAAATTAAAAAAAAAAAAATTTAATGTTTATTTTTGAGAGACAGAGACAGAGAGACAGAGTGTGAGTGGGGGAGGGGGAGGGGGAGGGACAGAGAGAGGGAGACACAGAATCACAGGCAAGTCTCCAGGCTCTGAGCTGTCAGCACAGAGCCCAACGACGACGTGGGGCTGAAACTTACAGGCTGTGAGATCATGACCTGAGCTGAACTCCAGTGCTCAGGTGCTCAACCGACTGAGCCACCCAGGCACCCCAGGGCTTTTAGCATAGATGTCCATCCTGTTCATAAGTCATACTCTTTCATAGACTTTAGTAAGGTGAAGTTAGGAAGTATGGTTTTCCTTTCTCCCTCTACGATGTCATCTCTGAAGCCAGAGTACATGACTTTTCAGTAAGCTTTAGCCTTGGTAGAAATGATTACACTGCTCTCGTGACAAGGCTTCACACTCACATCTTAACAGTCCTCTGGCTCTATTTTTCCCATGAGAATCTGAGGTGCAGACCTAAATTCTTTATAGGATTCTAGGTGTTCTCCTACACACAGCTTTAATATGAACATTTTAGTAATGGCTTCTTAATTCATAATATATATTGCATTCTCTAAAACAGACATCCCTCAATATTATAGTGTATAGTCATCGGAATATATGATCTTTACCTTCAAATACCACTACTATGCATACTCTAGCTTACTCTAACTCCCCTTGATGAACAGGTCTAAATCAGAATTTTCCTTAATTTATTGTATCTCCTTTATAGTTTCCTTTTCTATTCTTGTGTCCATTAAGGATAATTCCCCTTTCTTGCCTCCCAAGGGCATTCTCTGCTGCCCTAATCTGTCAATTTCCGGGGAAAATAACAGTTTATAGCTGTAAATGAAATCTTAGAGCGCGAGTAGCTGTTCTTTATAGCAGTCATACAGTTTATTTGCATAAACTGTATATACTTGTCTCATTATATATGTACAGTCTAAAGGAGAGAATTCATGCTTCTATCTTTAGAGGCATCACGGACCCCGTTTAAATGATGTAGGTGAAATATTTCTTCCTTAAGAAAGAGCAGAGAGGTGTGGCAGCTATGGGATATCCAAATATTCAGCCTAACAAGAAAGTCAAAGCTAACAAAGGCGTAGTATAACAAGACAAAGAAGAAATTAACATAAAGCATTTTATCTTTGAAGGTTGCACAAAACTCCTCCCCAAACCAAATAAATCCATAACAAAGATGTAACTAACACTGAAAGATAAATACAGTTCTCTCCGAAAGGCCTCCTACAGCTGTCTTCATCTCTTTCTTCCGCCTGAATCAAGATGAGAGATGGCATCCTTTCAGTGCCAGATTTTTTAAGTGGAGAAGTCTTGGGGCACACTTTGAGTCTCTTTCCAAAAGTAGAGCTTGCACTTTGGTTTTAATGATGAAGAAATTAATGAAATAGAGCCGGAGAGAATGTGCTGGAGAGTCGATTTTTCCAAGCAACAGTCTGGGACTTTATCTGTGTTGCAAATAAATATTTAAAACTCACTGGGCCAGCTCTGCTGGTGAGGAGGTAAGAAAGAAATTGCTTTATGAAAGAATGTAAGCACCTTGGGAATCCCTAAACCTCCTACACGTGGGGGCAGCTTCAGACAAGTGGGCACACCTTGGCTCATGAGAAAACTGACAGCGGACAGCCTGCCCTGCAGCAGCCTCATGTTGGCAAACTGTGACCAGACAACTTCTAGTGTATTTACCACTGCCCTGGGTTACTGAGATAATTCAGGTGGAGTTGACATTGTCTGAGAAAGACGTTGACTAGTTCAAGACTTAAAAAGGTATTATCTTTCCTGCCATTCATCTATACATTGCTGGGGCCAGAGTTACTCTTACCATGGAGTGGAATTTCGGCTTGGAATCTTATAGATTACTCAGCTCCATTGTATTATAGTAGCACCATCAGCCTTACTGTACAGTTCAACCTTTAGGGTCAGGGATACAATTAATAAAATTCTACCATACAGCACAGAGAGGTCACTGTAGGGCCATTAGGGAGGAAAAAGAAATATTTGTACTTCGATCTGTAAAGATTAAATTTTTAAGATAGTCATGGAAACTAGCAAAAGTACAGAAGTAATGATCAAATAAATTGTGAAATAAATAGAATATCTTTTTCTGTATGGATTAAAAAGTAAAATGATACAGTAAGATTCAGTACAACCATATAGAAAAAAATCGCAGTTAATTTCTCCTTTAAAAAATATATATGAAAAAAGATAAAGTAGTAAATTTTTTTTCCAAAACCAAATAATATACATTCAGCTTTAAAAAAAAAAAACTAGAAGGATACAATGATAAATTCAACTCTAGTGGGAGTTAAAATCATGGAGTTAAATCATGGAGTTAAAATCTCAGGCAGGAGTATACAGGACTTCCCAGGGCCAACTCAATAACAGATAACCCACAGGAATATTGATTAATGTTGATTAATGGTCTGATTCTCCCAGTTTGAGAGCTTAGAGGAACGTAGAGTTTGGGTCAGAGGTGAGGCTCTGTCTGAGTTCTGGACCCAAGCAGAGATACTACCAAAATAAGGCTTCCCTGGGTTTATTGAGTGTGTTGCATGCTCATTCTTCTGGAAAACCTTCCAGTGTCCTCAAAACAAGTATCATATGAAGCTCCTCTCACACCCAGACACATCTGTTTTGGTCATGAATTCTACTTTACTTAAAATCAAATACAAGCAAACCTTGTCAAGTACGACGAATTTTTGTAACAAATTGTTCTATCAATCATGCCTGGAATATTGACATTTGTATTTTAGAGTGTGCTGCAGCCTTTGTTTCTGTATAGCCCTTTACACCCCTGTGTCTTTGAACCTACCTCTGAGTATGAAATTATTTTAAGTGTGTTTTATAGTTGAAGCCAATAGATTTGAAGGTATCCATTGTTGATAGTTTAGTCTTCCTGCCTTGCGTCTTCATTATCATGACAAGCTAGTGGCATTTTCTAAGGAAGACTCTATGCTTTAACAATATCTATTATCAAGTAGAATTCTATATCTTCTTTTGAATCTAAACAGAAAGGTTTTTTTTCCTGGAAATGTTGACATTCAAACTTTAAGTTTTCCCTTAGATTTATTCTTATGTTTCAAAAAATATAACCTGGCTTTCCTGCCTTTAAAAGCCTGGAAGATGGCAGAAAGTATTTGAAAGGGTTTAAGACGCTCTGTATAAACCTGAGGAACACATAAGTTTCCTCCCCGTACAACTTCCTCACTTCCTGCCCAGTCCATCCCCCACTAGCCCCTCAATGCGGTCGTGCACACAAGCACACACACTCGGTGTAAGAATCTGCATACTGGCAGGACTACTGCATATTCTTCATATATTCTGGTCTCAAGTGAAACAAAGATTGGGGGAATTCTATTTTCCAGAATGAGAATGTCACCTCTTAGATCTTTAAGAAGATAAATAACTCAGATAAATAACATTGCATCAGATTGCCGAAATTTGTTTTCACTCTGTATACTTGAATCACCTGAATGCAAATTGATTATTTGGGAGCTCCTGCTTGATTCCAGTATTCCTATATATTACTTCCATAAGCATATGTAAAAAAAGTATTAGCAGAGCCTGCAAAAGCCTGTGTCAACTTCATTCTGGAGCCTTTTTAACAGCAACTCTTAGCTTCTACTCCACTTTGTACTCATGGCATTGTTTTTCTCTTCCTGATTTCTCCCCACCCTGAGGACAGGTCTAGCGAGTTGAAGACAGAAAGGCAGCCACTCCATTGGGCAACATGCAGTTCACTGGTAATTTTGATAGGGCTAGTTGGGTAGAGGAGTGAATTTGGAAACTGAGTGAAAGTGGGTTCAGTGGTGAGTGGGACACGAGGTTGTGCACTACTCATTGGAAAATTTTGTCAAGAAGAGAAAAAGGATGGTAGGTAGGAGCAAATGTCAATTCAAGGTAGGGATGAAAGAGTATATAAGGATAGCAGATCCTTCACCATTTGTATTCTGAGAATGGTCTTATTGAGTCAGGGGAGTGTTAAATGCAGCATAAGGTTTTTAAAGAAATCTTTGGGAAGAATTTGCCTTTGGTAGGAGGGAGGAATTCCTTGGTAAGGAAGGGAGAAGAAGACAATCTGGCAGATGGAAGGACCTTTATTGATTTGGTGGTGGGAAGATGAAGGAATTCGAATCTGGTGGTTTCTAGTTTTTCAATGAAGTGTGAGATCGAGTTAAATGATATAAGGCAGGGAGGGAAACTTAGGTTTGGGAGAAAGAAGGCAGTAGTAAATTGTCTTGGGGTCTGGGAAGCAAGTTTATTAGGGAATGTTGTGTGGTTGCCAGCAGTTGGACATTTGAGGTCTGAAGTTAAATATTTAAAGTAAAATTAGTCTGTCTGTTGAATGATTTTCTCCAGCTGTATTCATGCACAGCTGCTCAGGTCCAGAGAAGGCAAGTAATTGAGCTGATCTGTGCTTGGGTTTTGCCAGGAGTGAGAGGGAAGCAAGGCAGATGAGATTGTTTGTAATGATTATAATGATGGACCTTGGACTCAAATTTAGACAGATTCATCAGAAAGATTTTAAAATCTCAGTCATGCAAGTATACTTCCATATTAAGAACTCAGGCTTAAAATCCGACCATCTGGGTTCAAATTCCATTTCTACTACTTACCATGAGACCTTGAGCAAGTTCTCTAAATGCTCTCTGCCCTAGTTCCTTCATTTGTAAATGGAGATACTATTGGCACCTAACTCATAGAATTTTTATTGAGTTAACACAAAGAAAGAGTTCGGAAGAGCACCTCGAACAGGCTGGACACTCAAATAATAGGCTATTATTGTAATTAAGGTCATGCGTCCCGACCTAGTGTGTCATCTTTGACTATGCACAGCCAAGAAGAACTATTTCTCTTTCTGTGATTATCTGAACAATATGGGTTGTTCTTTTTCTTACATTTGTATTTTTAATTAACTGACTCACCTTTAATTTTTTTTCTCTTGTATGTCTTTAAAATTGCAATTTAAATGAAATGACACATGGCAAAACTCACAAAATCCAGTTTCAAGCATAAAATTGAATAGATAAGTAACACATAAAGGTGTTTGGCTAAGCGTCAGTTTTGGGGTAAGCAGGATGCCTTCTCGTCATCTTGTAAGGTTTTATGGAAGAAATGAGGCCACTCTAATTAGGACAAATGGGTTTTAAAAAGTGTCTTCCCCAGATTAATCTATTGCCCAGAAATCAGTATCTTATCAGTCTATCAAAATTACATGTGTTTTGCCGTTAGTTCATTGTCTCCTATATTGGACCATATCGTTTCACAGCATTTTTGTGTTCTTTTCATTGGTGTACAATCTCATTTGTGTTTTACTTTCTGTGGCTCATCAGAACACGTTATGAATAATAATGGGTATAAACATATATCACTTATTAACCTTGCTGGTTTACTGTCTCCTCAAAGTCCATAAAATACAGAGAGCACATGTTATCATAGCTGTGACACTTTCAGAGGGAAGGGGTACTCTGTTAAAAAGTCTACAGGATAGCAAGTACAAACTAGAACTGACCAGGGCATTAAAGGATGATTTTAAAAACCAGGTAATGGAGATCTAATACACAGCACAGTGATTACAGACAATATTATTGCTTTAATATTCAAGTTTTAAACTTCAAAGTTTCTAGGAAACTGGATTTTAATATTGTCACCACACACAAAAAAATGATAATTATGGATAGAGGTGTTAGCTAACACAACTGTGGTAATCCTACTGCAGTGTATATGTGTATCAGACCAACATGTACACCTGAAACTTATACAGTGTTATATCACAGTTAAAAAAATAAAAACAACAATTTAAATAAATAAAAATGGGTAAAATCTTGACTCTCATACAAATATGAAAAGAGCATGTGTCAAAGATTTCATTTATCTCACTAATAAGGGAATGGGGAGAAGTTATAACAGGTTCCAAGGGGAATACTAAGAACTGCATCCTTAGTCAAACAAGGGATGCTGAAACGAGTGTACCAAAAGGTGCAAAGCTGACAAACTGGTCAATATCCATAGGACAATAATCAGTTGCATCCCAGTGGACACAGTTTGCATTTCTATGGACAAGAGCATTTGCACTGCTATCATTTTCTTCAGTTTGCAGAGTTTAAAATAGTTCAGGGACAATTTAAGCTTCATAGGACACCCACTGATTTTTTGGCCCCATCAGAGGCCTTCCCAGTTTTTCCCCACACAAGCAATCCTGGCATGGCTTGGCACCCAGGTGACATGTCACACGTTCTCTAGCATGTGCTTCATGTGATCTTGGACTTACCTGTTCATTGCTGCTTTGTTAGATTTGTTTACAGTTTATCAAGCTGTACGATGTTAGGTTCTACTCCTCTTTCAGATTTGAAGTTGGCCAGAATCGAAACTGTTGTTGTTTTGGAGGCAAAATATGCTACTTTCATTCTGTTTTGGTTGCCTACTCTGGGAGGAGTTGGAAGCATTTGGGCTGGATAAGCTGAGCGATCTGCAGCTGTTCAAATACTTAGAGCCTTTGGGTTGATTGTGGATTTTGCTTTAAAACCCTCCCCCCACTGAAAAAAAAAAAAAGAAAGAAAGAAAGAAAGAAAAAGAAAATCCAACAGCCAACTGCATCTACTACTTTTTTTTTAACTGTTGTTTGGTAAGCTGCAGTTATACTTTTGTAACCAGAGGCTGTGTTTATTTTCAGCGTTGGCAGTTCTGCCTAATGAATCAACTGGTACTGAATTCACAAAGGGAGATGCCGTTTCCCTCCCTCCATCTGTTTGCCAAATGTGTGTGTTCCCTCAGCTCCTAGTAGTGGTTTCACTAAGAAGAGCCATTAGCAAGCAAGTCTTCTCATTGAATTCTCAGCCGCTGCCACGCTGCCTGATGGTATTTTCCCTTCCTGGTTCCATAGGAGCTGTTTGCCAAAGCTCCACGTTTGTGATTCTAGAGAAAGAGTACTTACATTTGTTGTTTAAGTATGAAGTTTGGCTCTGCATTATTCAGAGCTTTAGTTTGGTTATTGAGCTTTGATTTGGTCCTTCACGATGAGATATCTGCCTCTGGAAGGTAGGGTTGCCATGGGGATTTCAATGACTCAGTAGAGACAGGGGTTATGGGAATACTGGTAGGCTGGCTAACCCTGGAAGCTCCTGATGAATTGTTTTTGAATTACACTCTATTTCCAGCAAATCCTTCTTTAGTTCTTGTTCATGGTAAGAAGGAAGTTATTCTATCAACAAAATTTGGAGGTAGAAGTGTCTTTATTTTTTGTTTTTTGTTTTTTTTACTTTTCTTCATGCATTAGAAGCTCTTTAGGTTACTTAGGTTAAGTTACTTCTTACACATGAATGTGCATATCAACTACATGAGGGATTTTGTTAGGATGAAAATTCTAGTTCAACAGAAGGAATGGGGGTCTGAGATTTTGATCAGGAAACTTTTTCTTTTTTTCTTTTTTTTTTCTTAATATATGGTCTGAGGTTTTGTATGGCTCTCAAGCTGTGGGCCACACTGTGAACAGTAAAATTTATAGGTCAGACAGCTTCGGTACTCTCTCCATGGTCTTTGGAGCAACTTAGAGAGTAAGATGGTGGAATGTTTTGCTTGGTTCTCAGTAGCAGAATACAAAGTAGAAACATTCCACCTCTGCTTTGGTATCAAGTACCAGGTAGGGGAACTAGCCAACTTCCCAGCTCTTGCTGAGATAGACCTTCACATTTTAGGTATTTTATTTTGTGTGAGTTTTTGGAATTCCCAGGACATTTTACATACCCAGTTCCATATCTACACTTTAAAAGGTCTCAAAGCAAATTCTGAGTTCTCAGGGGTTCTGTTTATGCATGTGTAACAGTGATTATGTCCTTTTCCTAGTGACATATCCCACTTTTTGATATATTACATAGATTAAAAAAAGAATCTTCAGTTTCATTGTATGAATATTTTAATACCACTCTCTCTTGTGTACTGGGCCATTTCACTTAGCTTACTAAACAGTTTGGTAAGAACTGAGTGTTGTCTAAGAAGTCTTTGGAGTACTATTAAACGTTATTACTCTATTCTGACCTAGAAAAGGGACAGTAAACTATCTTTAAATATAAGGACACTGAAGTTAAGAGCTGTTCACCTCTCTCTCTCACACACACACACATACACAAAGAAGGAACCTAATTATGTGGACCTAGTCTACCCTCATCTTATTCCCAGAAGACATCTAATCTGTGAATTAGTTTTGGAATTTACAGAAAGAAGAAAACTATAAAACTTGCTTCTAAAGTGAAGACGAAGCATCATGAGAAAAACTGTTCAATGCCTATAAGAAAAATACTGGTTAGCTGATGGAGGCTGATGGCCGAGAGAGGAGAAAGAAGTCACACTGGCAAGAGAGATTCACACATTAGGGGCGTAGAGAATCCAGATATACATGAAGAGGGTGCTGTTAGGTTTCCTTTCTTAGGTTTCCTTTCAGAGGGTCTGTGAATTACACTGACAAAAGACAGATTAGCAAGAGAAGAGCATTTGTTTATGCCTGCTGTGCATGTACAGTGATGTGTAACTCGAAAGGATGGTTGGAATTTGGGGCTTATATAGCCAACTTTAGCAGTGGAAGGAAATTGGGGAGAAAGGCTCCTTTGTGAGGAACCAATAGGTTTCTTTAGGAGAGATAAGCGGGCTTTTGGGAGGGGGGGGGACGTGTGATAAGAAAGTTGGTGATGATGTTTGTTTATGCAGGTGCAGGTGGTTTTTCTGTCTTCTTCATAGCCGTGAAACTCCCCCAGAGAGAGGATTTATGGTAGCCCTCTTTCCCAGAAGTTGCTGCGATTAGTCCAATAAAGGAAGCTCCGAAAAGGCTCCTTTCTGCATCTGTTCAATCTCAGATGTCTTTAGCTTAAAATGATCTTTATGTCAACTCTAGGGTTCTGAGTGAATCCCCACAGGGGAAAAGGGCTAATTTACACCAAGGAAGGAGAGACTCAAGGTTAAAGAGTAGGGCGCCTCACTTGATTGTGAGGTGAACATGTTATTCAGAGTTAAACACTTCATTTCTCTGTTCTTTGGAAATTTGATTAGGACTTCTAAAGTTTAGCAACTCTTTACAGCACTTCTGCTCTCCGAGGATTTATTCTGAATGAGGATCTATATCTGCCTAACACAAGTAGAATTATTCTGGAAACTGCGTTGATCCAGCCGGCTACATCAAGCCTGCGGCCCCAGGGTCACACACTTCATATCTAGGTTTAATTTTTAGTTGTAATTCTTTTCAAAATAGATAAAACAAAATTCTTTACTCATATTTTTACAACGTCACTGCTCACATAAAAATATCTTATTGTTTCAAATGGTAAGTAATAATTGGACATTGGGTTTCAGAATGATCCGTCATGGGGATAATTTTGCGTGATTTTGAAAACTTAGAATAAAAATTCTATTTGCATATGTTCTATGGGACATACATAATTTTTTTTATCCCCCAGCCATCAAACACAGACAACCTGTTGGGATCATCCTAAAATGACTGAACTCTTCCAGTCCCTTGGTGAGTGCCATTTTATTTAATTAGCCAAAACAACCGATAGTTGTGTATTCTTAAAAGGGAGGTAACCACCAGTTTTTCTTACACAGCATGGTTTGTTTAAAGGATTGTTTCACTGACACAGAAAAACAGTTGAATTTCTGAGGGCGATGCAGGAAACAGTTTTTTACCATTCTTGAGGGAACACGTGGTTTGAACTAGCATGAGGTTGATTTTAAAAGGAAGAACACAGCCTCCCTCCTATTGAGTTATCTTAAACTTCAGCTTTGTTTGAAAACAAAAACAATAACAGCACAGCCGCCTTGAATCACCCTTTAAATTTCCTTTTAACTCACATTTAATGTAGTTGATCGTACTAAATTAGCTTGCCTACTTGCATTTTGTCAAAGTAGTCATGAAAAGCTAAAATCATTTTAATATAAAAATGTAAGAAGGGGCGCCTGGGTGGCTCATTCTGTTGAGCAGCCAACTACAGCTCAGGTCATGATCTCAAGGTTCGTGGGTTTAAGCCCTACATCGGACTCTGTGCTGACAGCTCAGAGCCTGGATCCTGCTTTGGATTCTGTGTCTCCTCCTCTCTCTGCCCCTCCCATGCTCATGCTCTGTCTCTCAATAATAAATAAAAACGTTAAAAAAATTTTTTTTAAATGTAAGAAGGGGTGCCTGGGTGGCTCAGTATGTTGAACATCCAACTTCAGCTCAGGTCATGATCTCAAAGTTTGTGGATTTGAGCACATGTCGGGCTCTATACTGACAGCTCAGAGCCTGGAGCCCGCTTCAGATTCTGTGTCTCCCTCTCTCTCTGTCCCTCCCCACCTCATGCTCTGTGTCTCTCTCTCTGAAAACTAAATAAAACATCAAAAAAGTAAATTAAAAAATGTAAGGAAACACATGAGATGAGAATCCTGGTCTTGTAGATTTCTAGTAGAATATGATGTTGAACTGATTCTCTAGCCTGCTTTCTTTGAAAGAGTTTTCTTTTTGGGTAGGTGAAGCAGTGCTGGAGAGGGAAAACGAGGCCCTAAGGCTCTCACACCAACCCATTTCAACATGGAGGGAGCCCCCTTTTTGATTTCTTTAGTTTCATTTCTTTAGGTTTCTCTCATGAGCTTTCATTTGGATGAGTGAGAGCAGCTACAAAGGTTGAACAAAAGAGAGAAAAGCCATGGGTTTCTTTCCTTTGTAAAGTGAGGGTACAAACTTTGATGATTTCTGAGTTTTCTTCCAGTTCTGCTAGTTTCTAATACAGATACTGTGTCTTTAGAAGACAGAAAGAAATTACAATACCTTTTCTTTTTTAATTTTTTAAATCAATGTTTATTTTTGAGAGAGAGAGAGAGTGAGCATGAGCAGAGGAGGGACAGAGAGACAGAGGGAGACACAGAATCCAAAGCAGGCTCCAGACTCTGAGCTATCAGCACAGAGCCCAATGTGGGGCTTGAACTCAGGAACTGCAAGATCATGACCCGACCTGAAGTCAGACGTTGAGCCACCCATGCGCCCCTACAATATCTTTTTTTAGCTTGATACCAAATCTTTAAGTTTTTTTTTTAATTGAAATATAATTGACAAATAGCATGATATTAGTTACTGGTATACAATATATTGGTTCAATATTTGTATTATGAAACTGTTACTATAGTAAGTCTAATTAACATCCATCACCTCACATCATTACATTTTTTATTCTTGTGATAACCCTTAAGATCTCCTCTTTTAGAAACTTTCAAATATACAATACAGTATTATTAACTATAGTTAACCTCTTGTTTCAAAAGATTTGAATATGGACTATAGGATAATTTTAACCATATCTATAAAAGGGTAGAAGAAGCAGATAGATCCGGATGGAAGAAATAAGACTAGCTCTATGAGTAGTGAGAGGGACAGCCTTATTGACAGAAAACTGATTGTCCTTGAGGAAGGTGCCTCTGGAGGAGAATCCCTCCCAGCAGTAGAGAAGGAAGGGCCCTGAGCCTACGGTGTGATGGATTTAAGCCTTCAAAAGTTAACAGGCCATGTTTCGTTTTCCTCATTTCCCTCCTTTTGCTATTGGATAATGCTTTCTTGAAAGCCATGTAGCACTACTTTGGAATGTCTCTCACTATGGTGCTAATGAACATTTAATTATTCTCTTAAATAAATGCTGTGGATTTTGAGAGAAGAGTTTTTAATGAGAACAGACATAATACTTTTCCATCATCTGAAGTAAACAAATACATTCTTGCCATTCAATGTAAGTAAACTAATAAGCATGCTTTTGAATGTGTTCTCTTTCCCATTTCAGCTGACCTGAATAATGTACGTTTCTCTGCCTACCGTACAGCCATCAAAATCCGAAGACTACAAAAAGCTCTATGTTGTGAGTTATTCTACCAAAGTTAATTACTCAGAACTTTGGATTGCATTTGTTGTTTTTTGTGGGTTTTTTTGTGGGGTTTTTTGTTTTTTGTTTTGAGACAGAGATAAATGAAGATGGGGATGTGTTTGGAGAGTAAATCTGATATTCAGTGTATCACACTCAAGGAATTGGCTCTGTTTCTGTAAATGCTCTACTCTTTGCCCCATCAGCATGCATGCACTAGTAAAACAAATGAACATATGCCATTCTCAGTTGGAGAACAAAATTAGCCAAAATACAGGAGTAACATAAAAAGCTTTTTCAAAAATTATGCTGCCACCCAATTTAAAAGGATTAAATCAACAAATCAAAGTAGTAGATCATTGCCTTCTTAGTACTTTGTATTCATTTGGAAGTATAGGATTCCAGGGGTGCCTGGGGGGCTTAGTTGGTTAAACATCCAACTCTTGATTTAGGCTAAGGTCATGACATCACTGTTTGCGAGTTCAAGCCCTGCATCAGGCTCTGCGCTGACAGTGCAAAGCCTGCTTGGGATTCTTTCTCTTTCCCTCTCTGCCCCTCCCCCACTCGTGCACGCATGCTTTCTCTCTCTCTCTCTCTCTCTCTCTCTCTCTCTCTCTCTCTCTCTCTTTCTGTGTCTCTCTCAAAAAGTAAACTAAAAAAAAAAACAGTGTTTCTTCTGCAAGTCTAAGATTTTAAACAGTTTGATTCAATGCAATCACGTAATATAGAAATACTAAAAAATAACATTCTTGATCCAAATTTGAACTGGCACCTAGAAAATTAGATAAAAGTCTCTATTTAAATATGTCTTGAGACCATTAGTATTAGCAACATGAACTTTTCCTGCAGGGAGTTTGTTCAGAGTAATATTCTGTGATAGCCATTTTACTAAAGGGTTATTCCTACCCCCAACACACATACCCAAACAACCTAAATTTAAATAGAAATATGAGTACTTGTAATAATAAAGTATAGATTTAATCTATCTAAATTCTCTTTGTGGTTGTAGTTTTGATGATTGAGTTTATTTAAAGAACATGTAGGGGCGCCTGGGTGGCTCAGTTGGTTAAGGGTCCGACTTCGGCTCAGGTCATGATCTCGCAGTTTGTGAGTTCAAGCCCCACGTCGGGCTCTGTGCTGACAGCTCAGAGCCTGGAGCCTGCATTGGATTCTATGTCTCCCTCTCTCTCTGCCCCTCCCCCGCTCATGCTCTGTCTCTCTCTGTCTCAAAATAACAAAACATTAAAGAACGTGTAGACCTTGTCAGATAGTTAATATGAGAAGTGACCTTTGTCTATATTTTTAAGGCAGAGTAATTTGAATAATTCCAAATATTCTTGTTTGCTACTTTTTGTTAATAATTGTTTTCTGTCTAGGCAGTTCGGTGAAGCTTTGAATATTACTCTTTGCAAAATGATATATGAAAGTTAAAACCTCTTTAAAAGTCAGTAGAAATTAGAATTACATTTTGAGCTGGTAACATGAGGAGAGGTGAGGAAAGAGAAGTATAGAATCATTCAGAAAAAAAGAACACAAAAAACCCCCCACAGCAATGCAAAGCTTTAAAGTAGGGAAAACTTGGGCACCTGGGTGCCTCAGTCAGTTAAGCATCTGACTTTCAATTTGATTCAGGTCACGATCTCACGGTTTGCGAGATCGAGCCCTGAGTTGAGCGCCATGCTGACAACATGGAGCCTATTTGGGATTCTCTCTCTCTCTCTCTCTCTCTCTCTCTCTCTCTCTCTCTCTCTCTTTCTCTGCCCCTCCCTGTGCAAATTCTCTCTCTCAAAATAAATAAACTTTAAAAACTTAAATGAATAAAATAAGGAAAACTTAAGTGATGTGTGGAAGAGAAGTCTCAAGGGCTAAAAACACACCTCCAGATTCATGGATGAAAGAAAACCCGAGGTGATTTTGATGCCCATAATCCACAGAGCCCCAGATGACGGAAGCAAGTGGTGCAGAATCACCAGTACAAAAAAAGCCAAGCCAACACACCCTGGCCAGTGATCTGTATGTTGAGCCAGAGGGGAATAGGAAGTGAATTAGGAACACACAGAAGGGACGTTCAGTGAGCTCAGTGAGTCCATGGTGACAGCAGTTTTGAAAGGGGCTCAGCTGCATGCCCAGTATCCAGCTGACGGATCTGGAAGGTCTTCTCAGGCCTGATGAGCTATAAAATGAGGACAAATGACTCAGGGGCAAAATCTCCATTGACCAAAGACTGCTTTTTGTCATGATGAACGTGGTCCGAGTTTTCAGTAGTACTTCTGGCTGGATAAACGTACCAGCACATTTGGTGTTTTCCTCTGTTGGTTCTTTTGAATTCTCAGGAAAAAACTCCCTCCTACAGTTCATTCCTTCCAATCTGAGAAGAGCAGAAGAGGAATACCTCCTGCTTCTAAACTACATGACATTTAGAAATGTGCACTGAGAAAAGTGCCAGATTGCGTTGGATTATAAATATTCGAGCTGATGTGTTTGGAGCCACCTGGCCTCACTTTCCCCACTGCCTCTGCCCCCACTGCTCTCCAGCCCGGGGCCTTTACACCACTTGTCAGCTCACCTGTTTATGATTAATCTGTTCCTCCTTCTCCTGTCCTTTCTGTTCACTTGAAATGCCTTGACCCTTCCTCTGCAGTGGTCTGCAACCCTTTATTCCTCCAGACACTGTTAAAAATTTACTTCTTTTGGAAACGTTTACAAGCTAATCCCACCTGCCTCCAATTTCTCCAGAACTTTATGATTGCCTATAAGGACTGTTTCTCACCTAAGCACCATATGCTTGCCTTTGTGTAAGAGATAATGTTAAGAGGATTGTCCCGCCCCTGCCGTCTATGGCTTCAGGTCAGGGGTCCTCCCATTTTGTGTAAACCCCCACCCAGCATAAGGACCTAATGTAGAGGGCGTGCTGTCACTGCTCGGTCACTGTTCATTCATTTGTTGGCCTCCACAATTGTGTAGAGACTTGGTAAAGAGACTTGGTTCCCACACTCGAGGAACCTACATTCAGAGATAGCATGTTACACATGGATACACGCTTTCAGCAGATTCTTGTTGCCCTCAGAATGGAATGGTCTTTACCTTGGCCTGTTATTCTGTCCCCTCCGTTCACTGTGCACCACAGAAGACTCCTGCCATCAGCTCTAGTGGTTGACTGGAATGGCCAGCCCTGTATTCTGTTCTTCCTGCCTGGAGACCCCTTGTCTTAGCTCTCAATGTTATTCTTGTCCCACGCCAGGTACCTTCTCTTCCTTTGGCTTCCAGCCTAACTATTGCCTATCTTTAATGGGGCTTTCCATGATTATTTCATTCTAAAGTAGGTCACTCCTGATATTCTGTTGCTTAGATTCAGTTCTTTCCTTGTGTGGCACTTGTCATAATTCTTGATATTCTATTTATTAACTTACTTACTGCCTGTCTCTCTAAATGAGCTAAGTTTTCATGTGAGGGATGAGTCTGTTTTCTTCTCTACCTGCAGCCTCATTCAACTTCTGGCACAGAGCAGTCTCCTAGGATATACAGAGGGAATGATTTGAGTATAGAAGTTACAGGAGTAAGGGTGCCTGGGTGGCCCAGTTGATTAGGCGTCTGACTCTTGATTTGGGCTCAGGTCATGATCTCATGGTTCATGGGATTGAGCCCCAAGTCAGGCTCTGCGCTGACACCATGGAACCCGCTTGGGGTTCTCTCTCTCTCCCTCTCTCTCTGCTCCTCCCCCACGCACGTGCTGTTTCTCTCTCTCAAATAAATAAACTTTTAAAAATAATAAAAATATAAGAGTTACAAGAGTATACCAGAAAGCTGGTGTAAGAGGATTTATGGCAGCACTTCTTACTGTTAAAATTTGTTTAAATTTGGCATATTCCTAAAGGTGATACGATATTGCAGCAAACATCAGCAATCTGATGACCCTCGGGACTGTAAAGTTGAATGAACAAAAACAAGTGGAGAAGAATATAGTACAGTTTGATTCTATTTATTTATAGTTCGAAATAATGAAAAAATAAATGCTGCATGATTTGGGGATACATATACTTTTGAAAACTGAAAGCAAAATGCAAAGATTAGCTGTTCTCCCTGTGATCACGAGGGGAGGCAATTAAGGACATTTCCCAAGGCATTTTCAAGATCCCAGTAACAGTCTCTTTCTTTAGCTGTGTAACGGATTAACGGGGATTGGTTCTACTATTCTTCTTTAGGCCAAACATGTGTATTATACATACTCTTTTGTATTCTTAGTTAATTTTTTTTGTAATAGGCAGTAACAGAGAAGCCAAAGGAAAGTGGTGTCAGAAGAGGGAGAGATACCCTTTGTCATGATGAACAAGGCAGGCTTCCTTGACTAGCAAGCATATAAGCCAGGCCTTAGAAGCCACACAGGATTTAGGCACGTGGCTATTTATCAGGGGTAGGGAGGAAGGGACTTCTATGCATAAGCATCAAAGGTGTGGATGGAGTTTAGGGAACATAATGGAGTCTAAATGGAATAGGTTATGAGCTATCCATTCAGTATTTGGAAATGTCCTTAAAGTCAGTTTGGGTCCACATGGAAGGTCACTTTTTTTCATGAAACCTTTTCTGATTCCTTTGGTTGTTTGTCCCTCATGTTTTCAAAATGTTACATTTAACGTTTGTTTTTTATAGAGTAGGGTGCTGTCAGACCATTTTCTGTTTTGTGGGACCTAGGAGATAGGCCCAGATTAGATAACATCTAAGGCAGAAGGAAGGATCCAGTGAACAGGGACAAGTACATAGTTCAGGCAAAAGATCATGGGTGCTGAACCAGCAGGTGGTGGTAGCAGGAGAGAAGAGGGAGAAGAGGGATTTGTAAGGAGGAGGGAAAACTGATGACTGGGGGGATTTGCTAGTTGATAACTGGCAGAGGGTGAAAGGGAGAGAGTGTCAGGGCATTTCAGGGTTTGCAGAGTCATGGTCTATAGAAGGTACTGACACCATTACTGGATTTCAGTGTAACGGGAACTCAAGATCTTTATTTGCAACATACTGAGATGGAGGTCCCCGAAAGAGAATAGTATAGCTCTAATTGGGAGCAGAACAGCAGGCGTGTGGGTCAGGAGTTTAGGTAGGAGATCAGGATGGAAACCAGAGTGTGGAGCCATCCAGAGAGAAGGCAGTAACTGAAGTAATGAAAAGTAAGTGAGGGTATCAGGGTTACAGAGTGAAGCAGCTGATACAAGTCCTTGAGTGCCACCTGTCCTTCTGAGATATCTGAGGAAGAGAGGGTAGGAGAGGTGCTAAGAAGGAATGGTCAGGTGCCTGGGTGACTCCGACAGTTAAGCATCTGAGTCTTGATTTCAGCTCAGGTCATGATCTCATGTTAATGAGTTCAAACCGTGCATCAGGCTCTGCACTTGGGATTCTCTGTCTCTCTCTCGTGTTCTGTCTCTCTCTTTCTCTCTGTCCCTGCCCCTTCCCTGCTTGTGCTTGCTCTCTCTCTCAGAATAAATAAATAAACTTAAAAAGAAAGAAGGAATGGTCAAAGATTCCAAGAACACGGGAAGAGTTATGGAAGCCCAAGGTCAGGTGCTGAACTGTGTGTTTTTGCAGAACCGGAGAAGTATGATCCATTTCCATTCGATCCCCTGTGCCTCATATGGGGGATTAAAAAAAAAAAGTCCGAAAGTTGGTTAGAAAATGATTCTGCTGTTTGTTTTATTTGCCACATGACTGAGCTGTCATTTGTCTCCCTTGGAAAGGAGAAAATCATAATTTTGTGCAATTTAAATGTAGTCAGTTTTTTAAAGGAACCTAAGTGTGACACATTTCAGGAAGATGTATGGCCTGGCTTAGGCACTAAGGCAAAGTGTCAAAGTAAATCACTAAAAATTGAAGACATGATAGTCTGTGGGATGTGGCACATTACTGTCGCAGCTACAAAGTGTGTTACAAAGGAGGCTTTTCTAGAAGAAATGCAAAGGCAGCACGATCCAGGAAGTGGTCTTTTGGAATTTGGTCTAGTGTCACTTTATTGCCATGTGTGGATACAATAGCAGTGCTGTGTTGCTGGCATAATTAGTGTTGGAACTGAGAAAACTCAGAGCATTTTGGCAGTGTTTGAATATATTTATTTGTATCTGTGTGAAATTATAGTTCTGTAGCTGCCGTCATTCAGCACTTCTCTTTGTCAAATACTATGAAGAATGAATTTGAATTTTGCTCCTGCCCTCTGGAAGTTTATAATTGAAAATAGTGTATGCTGCCAAAAAGTGGGATGAAAATGACATTGAAGATTCTAGATGGTTCTTAGTCTTCTTTCTGATACCATCTCTCACTAACTCATGTAAAACTTACATAAGTTATTTTTATAATTAGTTGACATTTTACCAATAATATATTTGACATTGGAAACAAATGGATTGACCTACTATCCAGACTTGTGAGTTTTATATTTGTTCTTTATATCTCTCTTTTTTTATAAAGTTTTCCCTGTTGGGTTGTTTTAGAAATCATTTTAATCTGTCTAGTTCTAAAGCAGTTCCTTTCCATTGTAGATAACCTGAAAAAAATAAATCATTCTATGTAGTGTTTAGGCAGCTAGAGTGGACACATTTCATATCTTTAAAAACTCAAAATTAGTAGTTATCCAATGGTTAAAAATAGATAAATACGAAGGAAGCTATTCATTCATTTTATTTAACTGTCAAAATATGTCATTGTATTTTTTAAGGTAGTAGTTTTGTGTCAGGCAAAGAGGAAATAGATGGTTATGTTAAAATAAAAAGTTTCCCTAAGCTGATTTCTTTTAATATTAAAAAGTTCAATATGGAGATAGGGAAAACATTCTTTAAAGCCAGAATTTCAGTGAGCAGTCCTTAAATTCATGTGGATTCTGTAATTTTCCAAACCCATTTCTTCAGATCTAGAAGTCATTTCTGTACTCAATAAATGTACAGGTACATGGTAATTTGATAATCTCCTGTTTTCCTGTTCCCGGTTAGCTAATGGAATGACTAGAAGTTGATTAAAAAGAAAAATTAGATAAGTTTTCTTCTTTTTGTCTAAAACTCTTCCTCCTGGCCTGTGAGCATCTCCCGTAGGGCACACGTGCCAGCCCTTCAAGTGCCACGTATCTGCCACACCATAACCACGAGCCACCCACATGTAAGCCACTTACCATCCACACTGCTGTTGTCATTTTAGAGCCCCACCCCCCCAGACTTCCTTGAATTCTTGTCTTTTCCCAAGACATTCTGTCTTCCTGGAATTCTTTCCTTGCTTTACATGGTCTCTTGCATCTTATCCTTTAAGGCCCATTTCAAATCCCCACCTCCCAGGGGAGCATTTTCCAGGCTCCTTCTACTCCCGTATGGTAGTAGCTCTCATAGAAATCTATGTATTCTTCGCCTATTGTATTTTCACTCCTTAGTAGTATGCTTACTCTCCTTCTCTGACTGGCCATCTTTGAGAGCAGGGTCTCCAGCTTGTTCTTCTGTGCCCTGCTCTAGCCTGCTCTACCCTGCTCTAGCACCGGCCAGTCCCACCATAGATGTTCCACACATGAAATGTAGAAGTGGGAGCAAATACATGGAGACCCATGGATGTGGGCCTGTACTGTGGACCTCTTCAAATGTCATGTAGCTACAGTGGCCTATATGCCAAAGCATCAAAGGAAGCAAACCAGGTTAGGATCAGATTGGGAGGGCATCCTAGACCAGGTTTGATTCAGCAGGAAGTAGAGAACAACTTCTTTAACTGACCATTTTCAGTGAGTTTTGTATCTCATGATGTGCATGTTGAAAAACAGAATGATTAGTTTGGCAGTGATATAAACGATGACTGGGAGGGGGTGAGCAGGTTGGTCTCAGGAGTTAGAAGAGCAGTGTCATATTTTAGATGTTCTACTCTTTGGACTAGATTTATTTATGCCTTCCAATATTTATTATTATTATTATTATTTTTAACGTTTATTTACTTTTGACAGAGAGAGAGAGAGAGAGAGAGAGAGAGAGAGAGAGAGAGAGAGCATGAGTGGGGGAGGGGCAGAGAGAGAGGGAGACACAGAATCTGAAGCAGGCTCCAGGCTCCGAGCTGTCAGCACAGAGCCCGACGCGGGGCTCGAACTCACAGCGTGCGAGATCGTGACCTGAGCCGAAGTTGGGCACTCAACCTACTGAGCCACCCAGACACCCCAGTGCCTTCCTATATTTAAAAGTAGAAAGAGCCATAAGAGAAAAGAAAAGTCACAAAAGGAAAGTAGGAAGAATTGATATTCCAAAGAGCAAAAAAATGGGATCAGATTGAAAAGTAACAAAGTTTAGATACAAAAGCATGAAAATAAGAGATGCAGATAAAAGAAGAGTTTAGAAATATAAGAATATCAATGTTACTTATTTCTTTAAAAATTGAGATTAGCTTGAAAGAGTAGATTCTTAAACTGAAGAAGCTAAATACTTAAGATTAGAAATGTTTTTGTTCTAATGTTGTTAGGTTGTATAATGTAATGCCTGTGCGTATTCCTTTTTCTCATCTGATTAGTGGATCTCTTAGAGTTGAATACAACAAATGAAGTTTTCAAACAGCACAAACTGAACCAGAATGATCAGCTTCTTAGTGTTCCAGACGTCATCAACTGTCTGACAACAACTTATGATGGCCTTGAACAAATGCATAAGGATCTGGTCAATGTTCCTCTCTGTGTGGATATGTGTCTAAACTGGTTGCTCAACGTATATGACACGTAAGTTGGCCTTTTTTCTCTTTAAAATATAATCGTCAAATGAAATGTGTTGATAATGCAAAATGTGTAAATTTTGAAGTGACTTTTTTGAAAAGGTACTTCCAAAGTACTTCTCTTAGTGGAAATATACATGTTAATTGTTGTACAAGAATAACTTTCCAAAATTTGAGCTCTTAACCAACAGTATAACGAAAAAGAATGTCCACCCATTATTTCAAGATTTTGTTTCAGTTTGTAAATGGTGTCAACTTTGTCGTATCATATTTGCTAGGGGAAACCTAATATAAATAAGTCCTATTTTCTTCTTCCAGAATGTCTTTTGGTGTGTCTTTTTTTGAAAGATAAAAATTTATATTTGTTATGAGTTAAAATAATTGACTGGCTCATAAGAATCCACTCTGCAATTTTTGTATGACAACCTAAGAGCAATTTGAATGGCAATTAAAGGGATTTAATTTCTCTTTTGGTATTAGCTTTATTTATTGCAATAGGGGTGATGTGTTTGTATGGTATTTTAAGTAATTTATGCTATAGGACACTCTAATATCTGTAATTTAATTAGATACTCACTGTTACATAAAGAGCACTCTCAACTTCCAGCATAACTCATTCGCCATTAATTTGGCTTTTTTGAATGTGACAGTGCATTTGTGAAATAATCAATTCTAGAAAGACCTGCTGTGGGCTGACATTTTTGAAACATTAGGAATTATTCATTCTTCTGGTAGGGGGTAAAAGTATGCAAAGATGAAATAAGAAAATGAGAACTGTTGTTTTTCTCTCAGACCCTAAAAGTTATTTTCTATTAATTAGCTGCATAAAAATTTGTGTTTCTCATCCTCTTATTTGATTTAGAGAGGAAGAAGATAGATGATAGTTTATAAATCCACACGTTTAGCAGCTGATTGATTCTGTATAAGAAGTAAATGGTGACAACAATAGCTTTAGGGATGATTTGATTAAAATTTTGTTTATCCTTTTGTTTAGAAAACTTTTCCTCTCTCAATATTCATAAATATAACAACAAAGTTTTTTTTTATAAAAAAATAAATAGCCTTTGTGTACTTTAAGACTCTTAAGAAACTCACCAAAGAACAGATAGATAGCATGAATCTCAGTTATAATAATGAACGTGGGATTTACTATCTCCCTGTCTGGTATCTTTTAATACATTTTGTGTTAATGTGATTTTTTTATACTTCTAGGGTAAAATATGATTCTTGGCATTAATTCACTATTTAGCTAATCTTCAATTTTTTAAACCCCCAAAAGAGATATTTTCTATATAGTAAATTCATCCAAAGAGCTGGTCAATGAAATGTTTTAACTACAAAGCCTGTAACTTAATTTGATGGCCTGGGAAGAATGCTAAATTCATACAGTACTTAATTAAGAAGTTCATTAAGTTCTATAGTGGCAAGGTAGAGGTGCATATTTTGAGTAATGATTTAAGGAAGAATTGGAGAAAATGTTCAATCACCCTCCTCCAGTTCTAACACACTGCATTAGTTTGCTACGTCTGCCATAACAAAGAACCACAAACTAGGTAGCTTAATAAAAGAAATGTATTTTCTCACAGTTTTGGAGACTAGAATTCCAAGATCAAGGTGTCAGCAGGGTTTCTTCTGAGGCCTCTCTCCTTGGCTTATAGATGGCTGCCTTCTCTCTGCGTCTTCACATGGTCTTTCTTCTGTGTGTGTTTGTGTTCTAATCTTATAAAAACATCAGTCATACTGGATTGAGGCCTACCCTATGACCTCATTTTAAGTTAATTACCTCTCTAAAGACTGTATCTCCCAAATATAGTCACATTCTGAGGTATTAGGTGGATAGAGCTTCAATACACGAATTTTAGGAGGATATAACTCATAACATATAACACATACATCTGCTATTTTCACTGGACAGCCCGAAGGGAATAGTGCCACTTAGGTGAGAAGGTAGAATGTGAATGTGAAATGTTGTGATTCCTATTCTAGGGAATCAAATGTTGGCACATTTCCACTTTCCATCATCAAGTGTGGACACATGGAAAATGCTACACTAAAGTACTGTTTCTTATTTAGAAAGATGGTTTCTTGAAATTTTCCATTTTAAAGGAAAAAACGCTTTTAGGATTTATTTTCCTTCCATGCCAAAGAAACGTAGTGAAGATCGTGCTGGGTCCGAATGGTGTATGCATTCAGTCTGGTTTTCTATTTTGGAGAGAAATATCATGAATTAACCTAAGGGCGGGGGAAAACCCCACAAGCACAGTTAATTATATGATGGTAGTCTCAGATGGCCAGAGTTGATTGCCCAAATTTCTCTAACAACTGTGATTTATCAGTTTGTCTAAACAAGAGTTATTAACTCTTTTCAAGTCATTAGTTTTCTTTGAGAATCCAATGGAACTATGATCTTCATTATCCAATGCACTAGGACATTTTGGACCCTAATAAGTCTCTGAACTTTGGAAATGGCACCACGATCTAACCTTTCCATTCATTCAGCTATTTTGATATTCACTCATTAACCATATATTTTTTAACTGCCTTACTTTGTGTAGTGTGATACAGCCAGAACTGATATTTTCAGCTCTTGAAGTATACTCAGGCGGCTCTTGAAATAATGAGTGATACACACCCAGGAGATCAGAGGATTCTGGAAGTAGAAGTACTTTGAGGATCTTCCATTCTGCCCTCTTCATTTTACTGATTAAGAAACTGAACCAGTGAGACAAGACAATTTGTCCATAACCACCAATGCAATATATTAGTGGTAGATAGGGAACTAATACTTGGGGTTTTTGATAATAACTTGACTATTTCTGCCGTATCACCATATCGAAGAAAAATAGTATTTTATAAGTTATATTAAGTTTAATTTTTTTTTAAGTTTTAACATGTGTCCAACTCCTAATATTATGATTTTTTTCAAAAAAAATCTTTTCTTCCCTTGTGAATGATGAGAATCCAAATTTTTGGTTCTGGTTGCTTGGCAGCCAACCACTGCACTTTTGGCATCTCAATATCTCATCTGAAAAACTGAGATAAAAATATCTACTGTGCTTACCATACATAAGATATTTATGAAGGGCAAATGAACTACTATATGTAGAAAAGGCTTTCCAAACTATACAGATAAAATTTATTCCATTTATAAGTTCACAGCCTCACTCAGTCTTCTTCTTCCCAGGTTAAAAAGCCTTCATTTTATAATCTTCCTTCTAAATTTAATAGAAATCAAAAATGTTTAAATCATGATTTAAAGCAACAGTCCGGAATGCTTGGTTTAAATATTTTTGTCCCACAGAAAATATTAACCTCATTTGCTACAGTGGTAACTCATTTTTCTACTATGCCAAGATGGATATAATTTTATAAGGTACATATCTTTCTAGTTAAACTAGTTTCAGAAGTTACTTATGAAGACTATCAGGGAACCGAATACTTAAATATTGGGTCATATTACTCACTAATAAATTTCTTTGTGTCCCTCTTCTCCCTCAAATCCAGATATCTTATTTAACATCGAAGCCCTCTATCATCTGGTTCCATATAACCTGGACAACTTTATCAACCATTTAGCCTTGATGCAAGTCTTTGCTACCCCTGAACAAGTCTTGTCTCCGATGCTCACACCCCTGTCTCTGTCCCCTTGCCCAGGCTTTTCCTATGGTAATCAACCTTCTCCTAGGGACAGTCCAGCTATGTCATGTCTTCAGGGTCGGATTTGAGGCTTATCTTTTCTATCATATGTTGTAACTACTGAGACTAATAACTACTCAGACTAATCACTAGTCATTAATAACTAGTCAACCACAATGATCTTGTACTTGATTATTCCCACGCATAAAGCTTAGTCTCCTATTTTCTTGTGCTTTTCCTGTTGTTTTCATGTCTCCTCTCTAGCTAGTATGTGACCTTATCACAGGTGGGAATTTTATCTTGTACTTTTCTGCTGGTCCTCATGATACACAACAATGCTGGATCACAGTACACCTTCATAACTATTAATGGTGTGATGAATGGATGATTGACGTTTTCAGTAGTCATTTTCTTGTGTTATCGCCATAGACCGGAGGTCATCCTCTAATACGCATCAGTTGGATCTTTTTTCCCATAAGAGATTGCTTTTCCCTTAGCCACATCCATGTACCAGTCCATCCACACAGCCTTTTGTTATCTTCTGCACGTCTGTTGTCTGACTGTCCAGAGAATAAAATTTCCTGATTTTTGGAGGGAAGAAGCCAGACATAGTCTATTTTTCTGTGATAATTAGGAAACACCTAAAAATGTGAACTAGAAACACAGTTTGTACCATGGTTCAGTTTAAGGTTAATTTGGAAGTATTTCTATAATGGTAAGAAACTGCAATGAGTATATTAACTTAGATTTCTCCTTATAATGCTATATTTATTTTCAGTTTAAGTGTTAGTTATCTCCTAAGTCACTTCAGAATGTTGTGCACATGCATATTAAGGGTTTGATAAGCTTGTTGGGTATGATTTAATATAGATTATAAACTCTAGGTTATTGAGCGACTGTTTCGAAAATACATTTTACTGATCTCTCAGCATGTTTTCCTTTTTTATTTATTTTATACTTTATATGTTATGGTATATATATAGAAACTTACCTGAGTATTTATAATTTGAGAATAGAAGATATCAATTAGTATTCATAGGAGGAATATCAAGAAGAACAAGATTTAAACACAGTTTGATAATAAGAGCACCTAAAATTAAAATTACATGACACAAATATTTATCTGTTTTTGAGATAGGATGAATTACTAAATTTTATGTAATGATAAAGTTACATAGACATTTAGTCATAGGTTTTGGGTATACTGTACTTGTGTATTGGAAACATATCTTGAGAAAATTGATATTAAAAACCTAAACTAAAAACAGATCCTGAATATGGAACAATAAAGATAACAATAGAGGGTTGGTTTTTTTTTTTTCTGGATTGTGTGTTATTCCATAGCAAGGATCATGTTACAAATTTTTGTAGTTTCTGCATTCGCCGTTCCCCATCCCCAGGCTGAAGTACACTGGGAGATTTGATAGACAACTCTGAAATTCTTTGATAAATGACAGAATGAAGACAACTCTGTGTTTTTAAAGATAAAATTTTTCTTCTAGTTAACTTATAGTCCCTCATCGGCATAGTACAAAGCTATTTCCTGGTGTTGAGTAATTAGTATATTTTGTATTTAATTATAATTTAATACTTCCTCAAACAGAGGTTTCACACCTGTCTAGGTAAGATCACCGACTATTAAGTTGCAATAGTAATTTTAAAAAACTGAGTTGGCAGAGATAAAAATCTATGAAGACAGTAAGTTTTTAAGTATTTAACCGGTTATCAGCTCTCAGTATAATATTCCAGTTTTCTTACATTTGATTTTAGATATATCATTATCCTTTTCTTGCCTTATTAAGCTACATGCATATTATATATAGCTTTAGCTATTTAATTTTTCTTTTTTATTTCTTTGAGAGAGAGAGAGAGAGAGAGCGAGAGCACAAGCGAACAGGGGAGGGGCACAGGGAGAGGGAGAGCAAGAATCTCAAGCAGGCTCCATGCCCAGCATAGACCTTAATACAGAACTGTATCTCATGACCATGAGATCATGAGCTGAGCTGAAATCAAGGGTCAGACACTTAACTGACTGAGCCACCCAGGCTCCGCTTTAGCTATCTATTTTAAATCTTGCATTTGTAATTATTAACAGATATTTTCTAATTCATAGTATTTCTGAAAATATTTTTTCAGCTTTATGATTATCATTTTCATTTTACCTTCGTTTTCCTTCCTAGTTCATGTGTTACATGTAAAGTAACTTCAGGCTACATATTCTTCCAGACTAGGTCAAACATCCTATTAAAATATGTCATGAAATTGTGGTATCGGCTTAAAATTGATTATTAAAAGTGAATAGAAAAATTGCATCTCTAATATGCAATTATTTTTTAATAGTTTACCCTCAAAAAATAGATATTCAGAAATAACTAGCCTACTGTTTATAGCTTTAAATGCATCTAACACATTGAGATTTTTACAATTACAGGGGTCGAACTGGAAAAATAAGAGTGCAGAGTCTGAAGATTGGATTGATGTCTCTCTCCAAAGGTCTCTTAGAAGAAAAATACAGATGTATGTAAGACCTTTCCTATACGATAGTGTTTTTGTAATAATAATGATAATAACAATCAATTGGCAGCTTACTTTATATGGTTTGCTTGTAATAAGAGTTTCCATTCTTTTTAACCCTTATGTACATGTACCAGGCTAGCTAAAGGGTGCCAGTTAAGAAGTGATGTGGAGTTGTGTAAAATGAGGTGAGGTGCCTTGATGGAGTGAGAACCAACTGTATATACATCTTATTCAATTCTATCACCTCAGAATGTAAGCACTGTGACTTCTGTTTTCCAGCTGAAAAAAATGACTACTGAGATGGGTTGAAAATCCAGTCAGTGGCTGAAGAGGCTGTTACGGGGCTAGAATTAGATTGTAGATTTTTCTGACTCCAAAGCCCAAGTTTTCTCTACTTGTCTATATTTCCAATGCTTGAAAAGAAATTAAGATGGACTAGAACCTTTATACTATATTTATAGGAGAACTTTGCGTACTTCCAATGTCAAAAAAAATCGAGATGGGCTAGAACTATTACAGACATTGACAAATAATTATATTTTATAGGGTGAGAAAATAAAAAGTGATAAAATATTTTTATTTTGTTCTGTTTTTTTTTTAATTCACCAAATAAATAAGTGGTATCCTTTTACCTGTCAGTTCATGAAGGGTGGGCATCTTGGCATTTTGAAAGGGATGGCCTGGGGAGCCAGGGACATCTGCCTTCAAATCTCAGCTTTGCCACTTAGTGGCTAAGTGACTTTGGGCCAGTTACGTGATCCCACTGAAGACCGCCAGCTAAGAGGCAATATTACTCCCATTTCACATTTCAAGAGGCTAAAATTTAATGGACTTCCTTCAACTGAAGGATGAAGCTAACATTTCTCACTTTGAAAGCAATTAGGGATAATATGTGAAAAGTACCTAGAAATCACAGTTGTAGCAATTGCTGCTGTGTCTCCACACTTTTACATTTTTCTGATTTAATTTTGTCCATAAAATGTGGGTGACTTGATCCTGCCATGCATGTCTTTAGATGTTTCTTCACAGAATATATCCGTACATTTTGGGGAGAAGGAATGTGGAGATGTTTGATCACAGGTCCTGTACATTTAATTGAGTTTTGCATCTTCTGTGAACATACATTTTTCAACAGTTTTATTTTCTGGAATGTCTGTGAGGTGATTTGGCTGTGAATTTCAGCTCTGGATCAAGATGGCTTGTTTTTCTTAAAACAGTTTGACAAGAATGTCATTGAAAAGAAATGTGGGATTTATAGGAAACAAAAGACTGATTGTAAAATCAGGAGGTGAGGTACCTAGATGGAGTCAGACCCTAGTAAACCATGCAGAAAAAAAAGCTTTGCAGAAGGTTTTTGTTCGGTGGCACCTTATGTATCCAGGATTTAAATTGTCTTCAGCATCATAATTGTCAAAAATAATCATTTTCAAAGCTAAAAAGGTTATTTCTACGAGTGGGAAAGGAAAATGTTAAGGAAAGCATCACTGTGCCAGTATGAGAAAAGTACTTTTCCTCTTCTGTAATTTGGGGTTTTCATGTGTTCCCGAAAGAATTTAGGGTTCCTTAAAAGTAACACTTACATCATGGTTCTCATCTCACTCTGAAACATACAAATTCAACCTCAAAGTTGATCACGAATCTTAAAATGTCAGCATGATCTGTTTTCCTAAATCAATGTTTCCCCTCCCTCTTTCCTTTTCAAGTTGATTATCAGAGACTAACCTCAGACCAAAAGAGAGAGTTACAACACAGTGACTATAGTTATAGAGCAAAAACCAAATTCTACACAATATAGGAAGGGGTTTTTTTTTATTTGTGCACCTACCTTCAAGCATATTTCTGAAATGTATAATCTTTCAGCCGAGGATGGTATTTCAGCATGTCTGTACTCAGACACTCGTAACACAGTGGACACACTTCCGATAAATGTTGGCAAATGTGATACTCTGTATTATTCAACATTAAACTTTCAGATTATGGCAAGGGAAGAAGTAGAAGCCCTGCAATGGCAATTTCTGATATTTATCTTAATCCATAAAGTATGCCATTTTAGGACTTTTTTAAATAAGACATCTCTTGGGTTGAAGTCCTTAAATCTTTCCTGTAAGTATTGAGATTTTGGAAACGTTCTGGGGTTTTGTTTTGTTTTTTAATTTGAAGTCCTTAGCAACTCTGATTCCAGTTTTGATTTCCCCAGTGACATCAGAACACTTCCTCATTATTATTTCCTTTGTTAGGTTAATATGGAAGACAATTTGCTCTCCAAACTCCATGGCAGAGGTGTTATTCTGAGTCAAGTGGTAGTCATCTGCACATTGATTTTGCAATGGCTAATGTCAGTGTCTTCACCCTGGTGACCCCTCCTTCTCTCTTCATGCCTTCTTGAGAATATCTCTTGATTAGGTTATAGCAACTGCCTGACCTTGCTTATAGCTGAGTGGCTTTCTTGCTTTATCAAAACCACATTTACAAAGATCTCTTAGAATGACCTTTTGCGTCTCTTTTGTGATTTGTTGGAACTTGAGTTTTAGATTGTGACCTGTCCCCACATTCTGATACTCCTTTTTGTTTATGACTAGAATATCAAAATGTGAACTTATATCAGAATTCAGAAGTATGTCAAAATGAGAAGGAATCTTACGGTTTGTGTTTTGTGTGTAGTTTTACCTTCATGGTAGCATAGTAGTACAACCGTCTTCCTCAAAAGAAGAAAGTTAGGCGTGATTGATGTCACTGAAACGTGTACTTGTCTGTGTAGAACATTATTGCTTAGGATGTCTCTTCCTAGGAATGGGTTTCAAATGCAAATCATAAGAATCCTGCATAAATATTTTC
Organism: Panthera tigris; assembly: GCF_018350195.1. Lineage (NCBI taxonomy): Eukaryota > Metazoa > Chordata > Mammalia > Carnivora > Felidae > Panthera > Panthera tigris. Next base: position 129,600,323 of record NC_056664.1, read on the forward strand.
TGGCTGTGACAGTCTTATTTTTTTTAACATTTATTTATGTTTGAGGGAGAGACGGAGCATGAGCAGGGGAGGGGCAGAGAGAGGGAGACATAGAATGTGAAGCAGCCTCCAGGCTCTGAGCTGTCAGCACAGAGCCCGACGTGGGGCTCAAACTCAGGAGCTGCAAGACCATGACCTGAGCTGAAGTCGGACGCTTAACCAACAGCCACCCAAGGGCGCCCCGATAGTCTTATTTTTAACAAAGTAAAGGTGGGTGGGGGCTTGGACAAAATGGGTGAAGGGGAGTGGGAGATACAGGCTTCTAGTTAGGGAATGAGTAAATGACAGGAGTAAAAGGTCCACCATAAGGAATATAGTCAATGGTGTTGTAACAGCATTGTATGGTGACAGATGGTAGCTACACTTGTGAGCATCGCTTATATAGAGATGTTGAATTGCTGTATTGCACACCTGCAACTAATGTAACGTTGTGTGTCAACTATACTCAAATTTTTTAAAAAGTTAGAATAAGAGAAAAATAAACAAGTAGAACTCTAACCAAATCTAACTAAACAAATGGTAATAGAAATTAAATTTATCTTACTTAGGTTTGCTTTCTCTGTGTATGTATGCTTATAATTAAGGTGACGTTTCATTAGAATCACTGTGTCAGTATTACTGAGCTTGGTTCAGTTGTCTGAAAATTCACTGTTAACAGTGTTAGATTTGGCATTATTTCCCGTAAAAAAACCCCAAAAAACCAAAAATGATACATTTTGGTCTGATATTCATTTGCCAGATATTGTTTGAAAATGGCTTTTAGGATCAAGTAAGTATTTACTCCCCTTCTTTCTGTTCTTGAAAAACTTCACATGGAAAGCATTTCGAATTTTTGCGATTTTTGAATTTTCAGAACTTGGAAATTCCTTTCCAAAAACAGTATTCATTTCTGTGACAAAGTGGATCATTTTTACCTGAAATTTCTCCCTAGATAACTAACGTGATTCGTGTCCACTTGATTTTTTTTTAATCTACATCATTTAAATGACAGAACCAAAGACATTGTTTACATAGAACGGTATAAGCAGATGGAAGTTACCCTCTTGGCTCTCCTCCTCACAGATCTCTTTAAGGAAGTGGCGGGACCAACAGAAATGTGTGACCAGAGGCAGCTTGGCCTGTTACTTCATGATGCCATCCAGATCCCTCGTCAGCTGGGCGAAGTAGCAGCTTTTGGGGGCAGTAATATCGAACCCAGTGTTCGCAGCTGCTTCCAGCAGGTAAACACGAGGGATCCCTGGAACGTAGGATGTGCCAGGAATGGTACTGAGGATGTTCCGAGAACTGGCAGGGGAAACTTGGGCTGGACCCACATGGTAGAAGACGCTGGGTACCATCCCTTAAGCATGCGTTTTACTTCTTCAAGCACATGGTTCAAGGAACAGCAGCCTCCTCAAGGAGATTTACTGTTTGTCAATGGATAACACCCTCAATCTTTAAAATGTGCTATGAGAGTGCTATGATTTGGCCCTGACGTTGTCCCGGCCCTCACCTCTTACCACTCATCCTCTTGCTGTCTGCTTTCCACCCGCAGTTTTATTTACATCCTTCATTCCTGCCCTAGCATCTTTGGTCATGTGCCCTCTGTTTAGAATATTCTTCCTTACCCTTCACCTACAAACTTCATTCTCATTGCTAATCCTTATTCTTTTTTTGGATGTTTGCTTAAATCTCACATTCTCTGAAAATCCTTCTCTGAGCCTTTCCGGTGAGGTTGTGTGTCCTTACTATATTCACCTGAATCTCCTCTGATTTCTTACGATGCTCATGAAAGTATGATTACATACCGAGTTATAGAACTAATTGGTTAGTGTTTTTTTTCCATATGAATCTCAAAATTCTTTTTAATGCTTGCTGTATATAAAAGCATTCTAGAAATGTTGCTACTGATGTTATACGTATGTGTAAAGGAAAAGGCTACAGATATTTTGCCAAAGCATATCCAGTGATTTATTATTGCTGAGAAAAAAAAATGCTCACACCATCTCTTTAAGGAGTACTGATGTTATGGGTTATTACATTTTATAATGGCCCTTTTACTTGTTTTAGAGATATAAAAAATACCAAATGAAAATTCTAAATATGATTCTCCCATGTACTGGTTCATAAGATGACCTTCACAAAAGCAGGAGAGAGATTAAATGAATGAGTTTTATAGGATTAAAATGTTTATGTGAAGATAGTACTAGAATTGTGTGATTTGGTTTTTGTTTTTTTTTTAATCTGAGTCTCTTAATGTATTGAGTTTTTTTCTCCTTCCTGTATAATTTCTGCCTTTTCTTTTTTTTTTTATTTTTTTTAAATTTATTTTTGAGAGAGAGAGAGCACGACAGAGAGCACGCATGAGCAGGGGAGGGACAGAGAGAGAGGGAGACACAGAATCTGAAGCAGGCTCCAGGCTCTGAGCTGTCAGCACAGAGCCTGATACCGGGCTTAAACTCATGAACTGCGAGATCACGAGCTGAGCTGAAGTCGGCTGCTTAACCGACTGAGCCACCCAGGCGCCCCTAACCTCTGCTTTTTCTAATTTTAAATTCTAAGATTTTCTGTCCGATGAAGAACCTTTAACGTTTTGTAATTTAACTGGCCTGGAAACAGTTTTATAACTTTTCTTTCACTTCATGTAGATTCTCAGAAGATTATAATACAACACCAGCTGCAATTTAAATGAAGACATTTTCTTCACTTTCCATATATTTGTTTCTTTACCAGAATAACAACAAGCCAGAGATAAGTGTGAAAGAGTTTATAGATTGGATGCGTCTGGAGCCACAGTCCATGGTTTGGCTACCGGTTTTACATCGAGTGGCAGCAGCCGAAACCGCGAAACATCAGGCCAAATGCAACATCTGTAAAGAATGTCCAATTGTTGGGTTCAGGTGAGACGATCTGTCTCCAGTGGTGGCACAAGACTATTTTCTGTCGTTTTGTTGTGACTTCAGTGTATGTCCGTCATCCCTTCCCACTGATTCCCTCTGGGGATTTGTGTCCTCAATAAATGGGATGCTTAGCATATTCATTCCATCTATCTGAAAATGTCATTCCTTCTTATAGCCACTACATGAAACTTATCTTTTTATTATTATTATTGTTATACCACTTTGCCCCAGAAACAGAGATTTTTCTGAATCTCTATTCATATAGATCCCAGAAACATTCATGCATGATAATTGTATGACTCATTATACGTACATGGCTCTGATAGGATTCGGTGATGTTGTAAGGCCTTTGGAATCAAACTTAGTAAGCAGAAAGCAACACTTTTTACAAATTTATTTTAGAGAAAAATTGGAGGGGAATGGGGGAGAGGTTGAGAGAGAGAGAGAATCTTAGACCCCGACGTGGGGCTTGATCCCATGACCCTGGGATCATGACAGAAGCTGATATCAAGAGTCAGATGTTCAACCGACTGAGCCACCCAGGCACCCCCAGAAAGCATCATTTAAATAGTGAGAAATCATCTGATTACTTTGTTACTTCTGCCCAGTTCTAATGTGAAGTTGATGAACCCTACTGTTCACCTTCACAGGAGGAAGCTTTGTCAGGAAATTTTGAGATTCATTTCTTACTGATGCTATAAAAGTTGGATGTGTCAAGCTAATAAACATGATTCTAATTCTCTGCCATTTGCATTCCCATTCACACATTACAGAAAGTCTTCTGACGTGGGTATTTGTCTTCCCATCATGTTGAAACAGATGGAAACATGCTTTAGAGACTTGAATTCCAAATTTTGCTTTTTTTTTTTTTTTTTCCACTTGGGAGGTGGTTTTGTTAATTTCCCTTGTGAAATTCAAGATTCTCCTGGCCCTAATTTGGAGCTAAGGTACTAAGAAAAATTCCACATTTGTGGCCAGTCTGCCTTTTATTTCCATGGTGATTTGGATGAAAGTAATTCCTTACCACAAATAATTGATTTGGATTAAATAATAGACATACAAGCCAATGAACTTTCTTTTCTTCTCTCTAGGTATAGAAGCCTCAAGCATTTTAACTATGATGTCTGCCAGAGTTGCTTTTTTTCTGGTCGAACAGCAAAAGGTCACAAATTACATTACCCAATGGTGGAATATTGTATACCTGTGAGTACTGAGCCCCTTCCTATTATTGTTTTGTGTTTTTTTTTTTTTTAGCAACATATTGCTTTTGAATTAACTAATGTCAAAATTATTCTGTTCATTTAGACTTAACTTCTTATGGAAAAAAATCACTTCCAAGGTTACTTAACTAATTTTTTTGTGTGGTTTTGTTTTCTTTTAAACAAATACATTTATGTTGAATTCATTAATACAAAATAATTATAGTTTTTTCAGAAAAATTACTCTGTTACATTTTGTGTACATCTATGTTTTGATTTTTAAACTTAACTTTTTGCTAGGGACCTTTTTTCAAGAGCTCACACTGACCTACATTGAAAATGATACTATATGTTCAGAAACCATGTTTCTTTTAGGCACATTTAAAATGTATTTTCAGGGGCATCTGGGTGGCTCAGTGGATTAAGTGTCAGACTCTTATTTTCAGCTTAGGTCTTGATCTCAGGGTCTTGAGTTCAGGCCCTGTGCTGAGTTCTACACTGGGCATGAAGCCCACTTAAAATACACACACACATATATATATATATATATATATATATATATATATATATATATATTCGTAATTAAATGTATTTATATTAGCAAAAAAGTAGAAAATGTAAAAAAGTAAAAAAATTCATAAATCTAGCTCCTAAATCAAATCAAATCTCTGATTTTGTTCAGATTTATTTTTATATTTACGTTATTTTCATCTTTTTTTCACTGAACACGTTGTATGGTAGTGTTACCCCCTATTGTCACACAGTGTGATTTTTCCTAGTTACAGAATATTTGAGTGAATTACTAAAAGTTAACCACTTTCTCAAACGTATTTGGACACTTTGTTTTCAACTATCTGATATTATAAACAACACTCAAGAATATCTTTGTGAAAATAGCTCTTTCTGTATATTGCATAAATTACATTTCCATAGAATAAAACACTGGAAGTAAATGATCTAGGTCAATGAAATGAGTATTTTTATGGCCAAAATTCCTCATGTCAACTTATTTCCAAAAGATGTTTATACTACTTTACATTATTATCACATTTTATTAATATTCCAGTTTTGCTAGCATTGGATACCAATTCTTGTTCCTTTGATTTAAAGCTATTTTTTTCTGAAGTATCTCCATTTTCTGTCAACAGCTATTTTTTAGCTTCCTTCCAAATAGTAAACCAAAATTTATTCATAGACTATACATTTTCTTTTGTTTAGGGAATTGAGTTACTTCTTTGGATTATAAATTGACAGAAAGGCAGCAATACTTACAAAATATACACATGTAAATCTCATAGTCTTAGGTATCTTATCTCAAGTAATAGGTACCCCACATATGGAGAGGAAATCTCTAGAAAATGCTATGGAATTATAATAGATGAAATACCCATAGTGCATAATAACTTCAACTAGGAAAAAAAATCCCCCAAGAAAATTTATGAAGTACCATTTATTACTATGATTAACATATTTATTCAGTCAACAAATAAATATTGAGCACTTACCTTGTGTCAGACGCTGCTCTCAGCTCTAATTCATCAGTGTACTACCAAGATAAACAAGATTACAGTCTTTCCTGCTACTTTCCATTTAGGAGGAGGGGATGTGTGACAAGGAACAAAGAAACAAATAAATGAGATGATTACAGATTATAGTAAGCAGGCTTTAAAGAAATAACTGGATAATGAGACAGAAGATTAGAGGAGGCACTTTAGATAAAGAAATCAGGGAAGGTTGGCCTGAGAAATTATTTGAGTTGAGACTGAAGGATGAAAAAGAATCAGTTGCGTAAAGAACTAGTCGAAAGGTATTTCAGAGAAGAAACAGCAGACACCGAAGTCTGGAAATGGGCAAGAGTTTGGCATGATTGGAGCACAGAAGAAAGTGGAGTATATTCCACAAGAGGTCACACTAGCTATGTCATTCACACAGTGAAGATATGGAACCCCTTGTTCAAACTGTCTTACAACTTTCAGCATGGCAACAGCAGAGCACTAAGCCAAACTTAGGGAGCTTGTGAGTGTGGGACCCCTGCAACTGCACAAGTCACACATTCATGCAGATGGGAAAGAAAGAAGGGGGGAATGACACGGGAATAGAAAGGAACAAGTGTATCTGTCAGAGTGAATTTCTCCCTCCACAAAAGAGAGAGTGGTAGGAGTTGAGATTAAAGAAAAAGGGGGTTATCAGATTGTGCTGAACCCTGTTGGTCATTGTAAGACATTGGAGAGAAGTATAGTATTAATATTTGCTTGATTAGATAGGGTGCCTCGGTGGCTCAGTTGGTTAAGCATCCAAGTTTGGCTTAGATCATGGTCTTGCAGTTCATGAATTCAAATTCTGCATCTGGCTCTGTGCTGACAGTATGGAACCTGCTTGGGATTCATTCTCTCTCTCTCTCTCTCTCTCTGCCCTTCCCCCAATCATGCTTTCTTTCTCTTTCAGAATAGATTAATAAACTTAAAATATATATAATTGCATGATTAGATCTAGGCATTTAGGAAACTGATTATAAAAAGTTAATGTCAAAGTAGGAAAAATCACAAAGTAAATATACGTTAAAAATGTATAAAAATGACTACATGTTTCAAGATGTATAAAATAAGTAAAGATGTATATAAAATTACTACTTTTCATGGTCTTAAATACAACAATTCCTAATGATTTTGCAAAATACCCATACAATTTGAAATCTGCATCTCTTCAACAGCAGTCATTTGGCTTGAGAATCACGGATACACTGATGTATTTCACTCTCCAACTGTCATTTTTGAATGAATTCTGTATATTACCCAAAGCTTTTCTTGTTACTTGGATTTTACAAAGCCATTGTTGTCATGTCTAAGATCACAGCTTACCCTGCATTGTAAGGGGTGGCTTCCTTTTTGCCAATGTGCTTTGGGAGGTCCTTTGCCCCTTTTCTGGAGTTTGTGTAGTGATCTTAATAAACAACCTGCTCATAAATCATATCGTATGACAGGTTATTTTCTGTATTTGACCCCACAACCCTTGATAGAAAGACTAAAAATATATTTCAATTCAAATTCAAATTGAATTTTTGAACAGTATACTCTTGAATTAATAGTAATGAATGACTACGTGAACTCTTCTCCAAATTTTCTTTCTTTTCATCCACATTCTTTGGATTTTTGCTCTCCTCTTTTAAGTGAGCTTTTCTGTTGTTGTTTTTTTAATGTTTATTTTTGAGAGAGAGAAAGAAAGAAACAGAGCATGAGCAGGGGAGGGGCAGAGATAGAGAGGGAGACACAGAATCTGAAGCAGGCTTCAGGCTCCAAGCTGTCCGCCCAGAGCCCGATGTGGGGCTCAAAACCCATGAACCGCAAGATCATGACCTGAGCCAAAGTCGGATGCTTAACTGACTGAGCCACCCAGGCACCCCTTAAGTAAGCTTTTTTTATACTTCATCTGTCTTTTACCCAACATTCCCTAAACTCTTTTGCTGTCTGCCTTAGAAAATGAACTCAAGGGGCACCTGGGCGGCTCAGTTGGTTCAGCTTCTGACTCTTTTGGTTCAGGTTATGATCTCATGGTTCGACCCCAGCATAGGGCTCTGCACTGACAGCACAGAGCCTGTTTAGGATTCTGTCTGTCTCTCTCTTTCTCTCTCTCTCTGCCCCTCCTCTGCTCTCTCTTGCTCTCTCTCTCTCTCTCTGTCTCTCTCTCTCAAAATAAATAAAATTTAAAAAATAAGAAAATGAACTGAAACATGAATTTTTCTTTTTTTTTTAATGTTTATTTATTTATTTAGAGAACATGAGCAGGGGAGGGGCAGAGAGAGGGAGACAGAATCCCAAGCAGGCTCCGTGCTGTCAGCGCAGAGCCTGACACAGGGCTTGATCCCATGTACCATGAGATCATGACCCGAGCCAAAATAAGAGTCAGACACTTAACCGACTGAGCCACCCAGGCAGCCCTGAAATGTGAATTTTTCAATACAGTGATAACCACTGCTTGCGTGTAAATGGATCAGACCTTCTTGGAAGATCCTGGTGTTTGCATTTCTCATAGCGCATCTCCACTTGTGGTTGGGATGATGCTCCAGTCATATTACTGACTTCATTAGTCAGTAACAAGTGACTGTTGTTGAAAGTTTTCTGAAGGCTTATTTTAAACCCTCAAAGCTCCAGAAATATTTCTTCAAACATATCAGCTTACTGTGACAATGTTTATCTTTGGATGTAAGCAGACGAATGGTGTGTGAATTCTCTATCATAATGTATGAAGGCATTTTTTGAAATTGTTAGTAAACCATTTATAGACAGAAGTGGAGTTCTTCTTTCTCTAGCAGATGTCTTTTTTAAACTTGTCTTTCCCTCTACCACTGTATAACCCAACTTTGTCCATTTAAGAAGTTTGTGATTAGGCTCAGGTAGAATTCATCTAAAACAGCCAACATGACAAAAATTCTGTTTAATTCTTGTCTCTCCATCCCTCCAAATCCCACCCCTTCACAAAAACGTGTCAGTTTTTACATCGTGTGTAAAATCTTCCCTACCTTCTCTGGCTTCCCCTCAGGAAGACTCTGATAACATACTGGATTGTCTGTTATCTTGTATTATTTTCTGTGTGGTGTTTTGGCCCCCAACTCTCTTTTTAACTCCTTGAGGACAGAAATGAATCTTGCACTTTTCTTACTATGCTTAGTTAAATCTGGCTCATAAAGGCTAAATGAGCTTATATCTTATATTATAAACACTAATTACAGAATTTTAAAGCCGAAAAAGATCTAAGAGATCATCTAATTCATTCTCATTTTAAAGAGAAAACTAAGTCATAGAAAAGGTGGTGTGTTCAAAGTTGGTGGCCTGGATTTAGTGATTTTACTCCATTAGAGAAATATACATAATTAGGTGCATTAGCTAACTGGTTTCTGTATGCTTGCTGGAGTGTTTTATTTGTTGGGTGCTCTAGTATATAGGCATTTTGCTGTGGACTTGGAGATAGAGTGAAAATGTAATTAAGGAAAGAAAAGACCTCCATGTGGAGAAATTTAAGTTGATGTATTTTTTAAAAATGACTAAGTTTGTGGATTAAACAAAATTTTTTCTTGTTACCTGTGTACTACATGTTTGAATTCAGGGATTACTATTTACTTAAAAAATAGTGACATTTTCTATTAAAGATGTTTAGATTTTAAATTTCTTTTTTATTAGAATAACAGTTTGTAATCATTTAATTTCATAGTGAAAATTACCCTGATTGTGTCTTTTAAAAGAAGATTGTGTGCTCCTGTTGGAAATAACCAAAATTTAATTCAAATTATAAACCATTTTGTATGTTAAGACATGTAAAAGATAGTCGTTTAAATTAGAGAGGATGGTGCATTTCACATATGATCTATAAGAGCTTATACAATTGCTGACAGTAAGAGAGAGCTGGATAGGGTTAAATATTAAGGAGAATGGAAAATGTTTGGAATTGCTGCTGGGGGCAGGCATGAGTCAACAAGGGATGAGCAAATTGATTGCTACGTTGCAACAGGAGTGTAGCTGAGACTAATTGGCAAGGATTTGCACTGATTCCATCATTGCTCAGTCGCTTTGGAATTAAAAACGATGGTAGGTGTAGTCAGAGGCCAAGGGAGTGAATGATTCAGAGGTCTTAATGATATTGGGATTGCTTTGAGCTGTCCCCATACTGAAGAACTCCCAAATGGGGTTGAAAGGCTCAAGATGAAGATCATGGGGGGAAAGAACAGGTTTATTCATATTGAAGAAGTAGGGGCAAGGGTCAGGGTGGTTATTTTTTCCAAGTTAGAGATTTAGGACTGAACAGTTTTGAGTCATGACAAGGTCTGAGGTGTGAACATACCCCAATATGTGGCTAATGTAGAACATAAAAGGTTTTGAGATCAGATGGTATTTAGAAGATCATCAGTATGTCTCTAGAAGTGACAGGCAGCTGTGCCTGGCCAAGTACAGTCAAAGGGGAGTGGATGGGGACATTGGTTTTAGTTGGTGAGAAGATTGAGTCTAAGGGCAAAATGCTGTAAACCTTTATTCTTGGCCTTTGTGGGGGAGAGGTGATACAGCCCATCATGGAGAGAGGATGGTGGGGGAGACATTGTTATCACAGGAACATCAGGATTCACTGAAGAAATGGGTTGCAGTTCCTGTTAGGAATAAGATGTGGGGGAATGTGTTTATATGTCAAAGAATGCAGAGTCCATGATAACAGGGAAAGAAAGGTAACTAGGCAGAGGCTGTGAGCATCTGGTAAGGGACTGTGGTGCAGTCCACATAGAGAAAAGGAGAAATGGAGAAAGGCAATAACGAGGGTGCTTTTTCTTTGGCAAATACAGGTATTAGAACTGAAGCGTGAGTGGGGATAGGCAGATGGTTTGAGAGAACGTGTTAGCTTAGGGAGAAGAGATGGGATGTTTGCAAAATTTTATTGCTAGAAAAGTCAGCAACATCAGCTATTCCAGTATTCAAATTGATGGAGTAGAATCATTACAAAATTCTCTGCGTATGTGCAAGGTTTAGACAGGACTAGTTTGCACTGATGTTTCGTTGAGATTTTGATAAGAAGAGGGGGAGGACAGGAAAAACATACTGCTATGGGAAACAGCTTATTACACTAAGGACACTTAAAGCACATTTGTATTGCATTTTTTAAGCAAATGCATGTTACTTTTAAAGCAATAGATTCAAGCATATTCTTGCCAACATTGTTTAATATATGGGGAAATACACCAAAGTTTCGTATTTCAGTGTTTCTAGAAACTGTAGAAGAACCCATTTTCTACTGAGAAAAAAAAAACAGAGAAGGTTTTCTTTTAAAGTTAAAAGTGAAAAAAAAAAGTTAAAAGTGAAATCGCATTTTTCCTTTACAAACCAACTATATGTTGTTAGCAAGAAGCAGACAAGAACAATGGGAAACACCAGAATTAGTTGTTCTGTCCACTCCCCTCCACCTACCTGCCAGCATCAGTGTATTTGTAAGACTATCAAAATCAAATACAAGAAAATGCTGGCTCATTCTTAGGAAAGCTGTGCATTGCTTTAGTGACGTTTGGTTTTAGCAGTGTTGTTTCTTCAGATGAGACGTGAGATGTTTGCCAGTTGGCTAAATGTGCAGGATCATTGCCACTTCTGTAACCTCGGCATCCTGATGTGGCTTCTCAGTTCTTGCTCCCCTTACCGTGTGCTCCCAGGAAGTTGAGTGCATTTAGAGTGTGTCATTAGCTCTTAAGTCGAAGTTTGGACAACATCCTTTTTCCTTTGGGTGCCTTATTACCCTACTTATTCTTGACCCCATGGTGATTCTGTTAATGCTAATTTTTTAGTTTCATGTTTTTCCACTAGAACTTGAAAGGCTCCAAGCTTGTCTTACTAATTCCATCCTATTCGTGGAATTCAAGGTATCTGAATTTCAACTTGTTGAAATCAATGAAACTTAAATCAATGCCGAGAAGTTGTTTTTGCAATTGAAAAAAAACCCCTATTGGAATGTCTTTAAGATAAGTCCTGTGATAATGAAATGTACTCCTTAGAAGTATGCATGTGGCATTTGGGATTATTGACTTCTATGTTTAAGAAGTAAATCTTGCTAACGATGGTGCTGTTCAACAGTGATTTTTACACTTGTGCACAATCCAAGCAATGATGTTTAATTATTCTACTCATGTGCCAAATGGCTGTGTTGTTTTCTTATAGAACCTTGGTTTTCCTCTTTGTACTTCCTTGTTTTACTTGGTCCAGAAGTTACTCACCTTTGTAGTGAACAGTTAAAGCTCTGATGTTCGGAGTATTTGTTCAAGAGTAGGTATTGCCGTCCAAGTTATGAGCCAAAGACATTTGGGGGATATTTTAAATAAATATGGTTTTGCTTGTTTATTTGCAGTCGTTTTTGATGTTTTGCTTAAATTGCCAAGTAATTATAAGTTGGATGTTTTGGCGGCCTCTAGCTGATTTGACATCATTGTTAATAGTCCTTTGTATTTTTTGCTTTGTGGATCCTTGGTGTTAATAGGAGGAGTTTTTTGAGCCGAAGTAGTAAAGCAATTTATTCGAGGATCTACTTGACTATGTTATGAGGGTTAACATTTCTAAATTCTAGATTCTTTTCTACCTCAGCCTTGTTGCTCCTTTTAATTCACATTAATGAGAAGGAAAAGACTCTCAGTCATATATCCATGTTTTTGAAGTTCAATAATACATAGGTATCAGCATTTATAATAAGAATATACAGTTTAAAATATGAACAGTGACATGTAGAATAATACACATGCCTTTATATATAGATACACAAACACAAGTAAAAGATTAGCTCTAAGTTTTGCTTTATATGATGTCTATATTTGTCCTCAGTCAAGGAATAAAATGAAGGAAAATTTAAAATACTCCCAACTTTGGTTGGCAAAATAGAACTCAAGAGTGAAAAATCATCTGATGCCAGCTTACACAGGAATTTTTAAGGTTTTGGTAGAGTCACATGGATAGATTTACCCCAGGGTAGCTTTTATAATTCAAGCAACATGTTTTTGTATTTTATGCATTCATTTGTATTAGTTGGTGGGGTGCAAGTTGAGAACTAATTACTTCTTATTATCCAAATAAGTTTTCATCATTATCTCTGTGCTACTTAATAGCAGCACAGTGGAGGGGAGTATAATTTTGAGTATTCACGTGCCTACTTGTCTGTGTAAGTTTAGTTTTAAGATGTTTTTCCCAGTGACTCACCTTCATTAGCTTTCCAGAAATGACAGTTGGAAAGACAGTCCTCGTTTGGATATATAAGTTCTTCTGTGCTTGTTAAGAAGCAAGCCAGAAGGGGGGTGCCTGGCTGGCTCAGTCGGTTAAGCCTCCGACCTTGGCTCAGGTCATGATCTCGCAGTTCATGAGTATGAGCCCCACGTCGGGCTCTGTGCTGACAGTTCAGAGCCTGGAGCCTGCTTTGGATTCTGTGTGTCCCTCCCTCTACTCCTCTCGCCCTCACTCACTCTCTTTCTCAAAAATAAAATTAAAAAATTTTAAAAGTCAAGCCAGAAGATTTGGGGCAGATGGTGGTAGAAGTAGCTTTAGAGTTTTTCAGTATCTTTTGACTGTCATTTTCTTCCCATTTCTAAATTAGTTAAGTAAAAGGAGAGCAACTAGACAATAAAACTAACCCCCTGGACTACATTTACACCAAAACTAGGTAGTAAGGTATCCCCCAAACAAGCCACCACCCAGCCACAAACCTGTAGAATATCATTATCTTTAAGAGGAAAAAAAGGAGGCGAGGTGCCTGAGAACAGGAGAACCGCAAAATAGACAACAGATCTTTAGTGGAAAGCTCAAAAGGCTGGTTTGGGAGAACTGTGAAACTGGGAGGAGCCCAGAGGGGAGGGTCTGAAGGCTCTGGGGTGGTGGGTTTCTGGAGTCCTCAGACCTGACCCACCAGGGCTTCCTTCCAGCAATAGCCTCACACTGGACATACTGCTAGGAATGAAACTGACACAGCAGGTCTGAGCAACAGAGATGAAAGAAAGAAAAATGGGTAATTAGGGCAAGGGAAGAGGACCCTGAAATCAAACTCAAGTACCCTATTTTTGAATACTCCACAAAAGCAAAATAAGAGGGAGCTCTGTGAAGGTAGAGAAGCTTTCCAAAATTAGGAAAGTTAATTTCACAACAATGACAAAATTGAGCACTACAGAGTATCAAGTTTAAATCTCAGGGGTGCCTGGGTGGTTCAGTGGTTAAGTGTCTGACTCTCCATTTTGTCTCAAGTCATGATCTCACAGTTTGTGAGTTCGAGCCCCATGTTCAAGCTTAGGATTCTCTGTCTCCCTCTCTCTCTGCCCTTTCCCTGCTTGTGCTCTCTCTATTTCTCTCTCAAAAATGAATAAATAAACAAATGGACAAACATTTAAAAAATTTGACAATACATTCTATTTAAAAAGATTAAATCTCATATGTTTTCACTCTTATGTGGATCCTGAGAAACTTAACAGAAACCCATGGAGGAGGGGAAGGAAAAAAAAAAAAGAGGTTAGAGTGGGAGAGAGCCAAAGCATAAGAGACTCTTAAAAACTGAGAACAAACTGAGGGTTGATGGGGGGTGGGAGGGAGGGGAGGGTGGGTGATGGGTATTGAGGAGGGCACCTTTTGGGATGAGCACTGGGTGTTGTATGGAAACCAATTTGACAATAAATTTCATATATTGAAAAAAATAAAAAAAAAAAGGTTAAATCTCATATAAAGTAAAAGAAAAAAAATCTTCCAGCCATTTAAACAAAAGGAACAATATGACTTAAAAAGGAAAGAAAATTAAATAATCAACAGCAAAGCTTTATACCAAAAGATAATGGAGGGACATATTTAAGAAACTCAGGGAAAAAAAGAATGTGAGTCAAGGATTTGATATTGAGAAAGCTAACCTTCTATTATCTAGTAAAGATACAGGAAAGTTCTCACCAAAATATAGGAACTTGGGTAATATTGTACCTAAGAGCACTTCTTGAAGATTTATTAGAGACCAGTCTTCAGACAACCAAAATAATAGAGAAACAGCATCCTAAGAACTGGTAGAGACCATTAAATATATTGTTACCTGTAGAGCTTAAACTATGTGGGGCTAACTAGAACAGGTTCCTACTGGCCAAAGATAGGACAATTTGAGCTTCAATACTGATAATAATTACAATAAGCCAAAATACACCAAATATGTTAAAAATCTTTGAATTCATAATGATAAGTGAAAATAATTTTAAACAGTGGTCATCTTCAGAGGATGATAGGAAACCAGTGCATTACTGGGGAAATAGGTCAATGAAAGAGAAAAATCACACATGTAATCCTGCCTTTCCTGAATGAACTATATTACTGAGTGACCAGATAGTAGATGAAGGGACATGTTTTTATATAATGATTTAAACTAACAAATGAAAATGAATGATAGAATCAGATTATTACCACTTTTAAGTCCCCATTGGATGGATATAGATATTTCGCATGAAGGCTGCTAGATCACTGAAGAGTGATAACCAGACCTCACGTGCCTGCCAAACACTAGTGGTAGATAGTCTTGCCAGATCACACTTGAGGCTGATGCCTCCTCTGGAGCCAGCCGCTAGTTTGCAGGATACCCAACGGGTTGAGGAACATGCTGAACTACTGCACCAAAAATACACAATCGGCAAAGTTGAGTGAGGTCAAATTGCCTGTGTTTTCTAACAGATAAATTGTAAGGAAATGTCAAGTATGGAGGAGAAATCTGTACATTAAAAGTGACTTAAAATATATCAGATTTTTTTTTAAACTAGTGAGACTAAACTACAGTGTCTAGGGGTAGACACTGGGGTGAAAAAGTATTTTTTAAACACAAGGTAGTTATTGCTTATAAAAATGAGGGTAATGGTTATTATGGAGAGAAGGGAGGGCTATGACAGGGATGAGGAACATGGAAGGGGCTTCTGGAATGTCTGGAAAAGTTTAATTTCCTGACTGGATGATATTTGCCTTATAATAATTCACTAAGCCCATTTACATAGTCTCTTCAGCAAAAGGTGGTGGGGAAAACTGGACAGCGACATGCAGAAGAATGAACCTGGGCCACTTTCTTACACCATACACAAAAATAAACTCAAAATGGATGAAAGACCTACATGTAAGACAGGAAACCATCAAAACCCTACAGGAGAAAACAGGCAGCAACCTCTTTGACCATGGCCACAGCAACTTCTTAGTAGACGTGCATCCCTAGGCAAGGGAAACAAAAGCAAAAATGAACTATTGGGACCTCATCAAATAAAAAGCTTCTGCACAGCAAAGGAAATAGTCAACAAAACTAAAAGGCAACCAACAGAATGGGAGAAAATATTTGCAAATGACATATTGGGTAAAGGGTTAGTATCCAAAATCTATAAAGAACTTATCAAATTCAACACCCGAAAACATATAATCCAGTGAAGAAACGGGCAAAAGACATGAACAGACACTTTTCCAAAGAAGACATCCAGATGGCTAACAGACACATGAATGGATGCTCAAGGTCACTCGTCATCAGGAAAATACAAATCAAAGCCACAATGAAATACCACCTCACACCTGTCAGAATGGCTGACATTAACAACTCAGGCAACAACAGATGTTGGTGAGGATGTGAAGAAAGGGGAACCCTTTTACACTACTGGTGGGAATGCAAACTGTTGTAACCACTCTAAAAAACAGTATGCAGGTTCCTCAAAAAATTAAAAATAGAGCTATCCTATGACCCAGCAACTGCAGTACTAGGTATTTATCCAGAGGATGCAAAAATGCTGATTCAAAGGGTCACATGCACCCCAATGTTTATAGCAGCACTATCAACAATAGCCAAATTATGGAAAGAGTCCAAATGTCCATTGACGAATGGATAAAGAAGATGTGTGTGTGTGTGTGTGTGTGTGTGTGTGTGTGTGTATACACATATACATATATATACATATGTGTAGGTATATATATGTATATACATATATATATATAATGGAATATTACTTGGCAATCAAAAAGAATGAAATCTTGCCATTTGCAACAACGTGGGTGGAACTAGAGCGTAATATACTAAAGGAAAGAAGTCAGAGAAAGACAAATAAATGATTTCACTCATGTGGAATTTGAGAAACACAACAGATGAACATAGGGGAAGGGAAGGAAAAATAAGATGAAAACAGGGAGGCAAACATAAGAGACTCTTAAATACAGAGAACAAACTGAGGGTTTCTGGAAGGGTGTTGAGTGGGGGGGGGGTGGGCTAAATGGGTGATGGGCATTTAGAAGGGCGCTTGTTGGGATGAGCACTGGATGTTGTATGTAAGTGATGAATCACTCAATTCTACTCCTAAAGCCATTATTAATTACACTATATGTTAACTAACTTGGATTTAAATAAAATTTAAAATAATAATAATTCATTAAGCCATACATTTGTTGTAGATAGTTTTATAGATCTGTGTTTTGTTTTTACAATAAATACAATAAAAAGAATTTAAAAAAAATAAGTTGGTCCAGTCACAAACATTTTAAGCATGGTTATCCCTGGGTGGTCAAAGAGCAGACAGTTTTAAGGTTTTCCTTTTTTCTCTTTCATGTGTGTTTTTTCCCTAATTTATGTACACTCAGTGTGTCTCAGACATGCAATTTAAAGGTTATCAAATGACATTTCAATATGTTTTGTAAAAATCAACCTACAGGGTGTCTTAATGTAATAATAGGTATTTTAGTCAATGGCTATGGGTTCTCTCTCTTACAAAAGTTAGGATTGTTGCATTTTTCTAGGAGAAGTGACATAGTGCTGGTATGGTGAAAAGACCCAGGTTTGTGAGAGCAGCTTTCTCCTTACTGATTTCTAGGTCTGAATCCTGGAAAGCTTTAGTGTCTGTGTCTGAAGGGGTCAAAAAAGTGATGCTAATTTCACTGCCCTTGATAGGAAAATGAGACTGAAGGGAATCTATTTATAAGGGGCAGGATTCTATGCCAATTCTATGCCTTGTCTCATACAACGAGATCTACAAAATCTTTTGTTCTCCTTCTTTCTTTTCTTAACAGCAATAGATAAAAACCTAGTCTTTCAAGAAATGCATGGATAACTTTACCAATGTGGGACAATTTGTGTAATAATGAGTGACTTTCAAGTCCATCCTCAGATCATAGTATCAATAGTAATTTGCTTAAAAAAGAAAAAGCACAGGGGCGCCTGGGTGGCTCAGTCGGTTAAGGGGCCGACTTCGGCTCAGGTCATGATCTCACGGTCCGGTCCGTGAGTTCGAGCCCCGCATCTGGCCCTGTGCTGACAGCTCAGAGCCTGGAGCTTGTTTCCGATTCTGTGTCTCCCTCTCTCTGACCCTCCCCCGTTCATGCTCTGTCTCTCTCTGTCTCAAAAATAAATAAACATTAAAAAAAAATTTTTTTTTAATAAAAAAAATAAAAGAAAAAGCACAAACTATTATACCTAGCGTGAAGATAGAGTTGAGTTTGATGGTATTTATTATGCTAGGTGGGTGGTCCTCTTTTTTTTGCTTTTTACCAAACCATTGCTCTTGCACTTCGAAATGGAAGATATTAGGTACTGTCATTAGGTAGCAAATTAGACCAGATACGTAAAAATATCTCTTAACTTTTTTTGGTGAGAAAATAGGTACAATTCATTTTCTTGACTCTCTTTCAACTAAAGAAATGCATTCTGCTAACCTGAAAATAACACCTCATTCTTGTGGGATGAATTATCTTCCACTTTTTCTTTTAATATTACATAAAATTTATGGCATTAGTGAATTTAGTGCCTTTATAACTATTGGTAGAAGAAAAACTATTGGTTTTTTTCTTCAATATGAAAATCGATCAGGAAATAAAAGTGTGCTCTTTCTGTATGAGAATGCACTTGTTTTTATCAAATGTTAAATTTGAACATGATCAGAAACTCGAATTTAACGTCAGCCCCTGCTATACTTTCTGGGGAGGCAGGTAGTTGCTTTTTACTTGTTTTTCATTTCGTTTTGTTTTGTGGGAGATGGTTTTTGTTGGTGGTGGTTGGCCGGTTGGTTTTGCTTTGTTCTTCCGTGTTTTGAATGTATTTAGCTCAAGAATGCTTGATGTGGAGTCAGACTTGTACTTTTGAATGATGTGTCATTTTTTCCCCAAGCAAAAAGTTCATGGAAAAACCTAAATTTAGATAGTTAGAAGAACATTCTGCTAAGTGGAAGAAGCCAGTCACAAAAGACCACGTACCGTACAATTCCATTTATAAGAAGCATCCAGAATAGGCAAACCCATAGAAACAGAAGTGGATTAGTGCTTGCCAGGAGCTGAGGGGAGGGGAGGGGGCTAGAGTTGGGGGGGGGGTAGTGATAGCGAATGGGTACAGAGTTTCTTTTTTGAGGTGATGGTCACACAACCCTGTGAATATATAAAAAGCACTGTACTCTACACTGCCCAGTGGAGGCAGACGGGTAAGTGGCCCGGGGCCTGCCCACCTCTCCTTTTCTCCCACTCACCCCACTCAGGGCTGCCTGAATTAAAACCCGGGGTATGGCTTGAAAACCACTGGCTCTAGTGGTGAATCCTTTTTACTGCCAGATGAAGGTGGACCAAGTAAATAGCTGGAGGCCGGTATTTCCTTATATATTAATAACAATGTGTTAAGAGCAGACCTGGAAATAAATTGCATCATAAATGCTTATCCTTGCATAGGGGCCACCTTTTTGTACTTCTGTCATAGAAAGCTTCTTCCCTTCTTCGCTTTACCAAAACATTCAGGGAAAATATCTACAAATACAATGATCTGCAGCTGTGATACCCATTGCTAGAGGTCCAAATGTCCTTTACAGTAGATGATATGTCCTTTTGGCTTTATTCTCAACCAGAGACATTCCGTCTCTAAAAATGCCCTTCTTTATTCCCAAATGTCTTTCTTATTTCTCCTGTTCTATCTGGTTAGATCTTAGTGCCCCAAACCATCATCTCTCTTAACAACATTTTGCCTTAGGTTCATTTTCATTAATAGCTTATTTTCTATACTTCTTTATATTTGGAAGGATCAGTACCTAAATAACTACAGATATTATATGGTGTATTCTGTGTTATTCAGGAAAAGATTGAACATTGTGGGTCTGATGGCAAGGCCTTGGGACAATGTGGGTGGTCCTTGCTATACTTTTTTTTAATGAGATGAAAATTGATGAACTTTAATTATAAATAAGTTGCTTACTTATGTTTCTTCTCTGCTCTGCAAGCCTAGAGAATCAAAAGTTCCCTTAACTGTGTACTAGAAACAGACACATTTAGGTAGAATAAGAGCAGATGGAAAGCCACAAACTACATAAGGGCTGACTCAGAATTTAGTTGTTTTAAAAAATAATTATATTTTTTTTAAGCTTCTGTTTGCAAAACAAGTTGGTATGAGTCCCGGGATGTTTGCCATGAAGGAAAAGATGACGGACTGGGGAGGGTGCAAGGAGAGGGGGGCAGGCAATAAGTAAGCAGTGTATTTAGCATAGTATTAGAATAATAAACCATTATTCTAGAAAAGTCCTCTGGTTTTGTTTTGTGAAGTGATTGGAGTGAGGTCTATCCAGGTTTGGATTAAAAGCCAACTAGCAGGGGCGCCTGGGTGGCTCAGTCAGTTAAGCGCCCGACTTCAGCTCAGGTCATGATCTCACAGTTCGTGAGTTCGAGCCCCGCGTCGGGCTCTGTGCTGACAGCTCAGAGCCTGGAGCCTGCTTCACGTTCTGTGTCTCCCTCTCTCTCTGCCCCTTCCCTGCTCATGCTGTGTCTCTCTCTGTCTCAAAAATAAATAAACATTAAAAAAAATTAAAAAGCCAACTAGGAGTCCAACGACTAAGGTTTTAATTGAGTCCTCTGCAGGTAATGTAACTTTATTAAATACATCTTCAGAAGGACTAAAGTTGGCATCTGTATAACATATTGCAAATAAAAACTAGAATTGGTGATAACTGAGGCTTAGGGAACAGTTTATAAGATGGGAAGAGGGAATGGGGTTGGGATAGGTTTCAGTCCATGTCACCCTAAGTGATTATTAACTAATCACCTTGACATGGCTAAGGAAACAGTAACATTTTATACTGCATTAAAAATTTAGTCCATGTTTGGGAACCTGGGTGGCTCAGCCAATTAAGCATCCGACTCTTGATCTCAGCTCAAGTCTTGATGGCAGGGTCGAGAGTTCAAGCCCCACATTGGCCTCCATACTCAGCAATACCTACCCCCCCCCCCAAATAAAATAAGAAAATAAATATATATTAAAAAATAAATATAAAAGTTTAGTCCATATCATTTTTGGGAATGACAGATGGGTAGTATTCCTTACAATATCGCGGCCTGCTCTTTCTCTCATATGTTATTGCTTTCTCATGTTCCATACTTCACTATATGCTGGCTCATGTGAAGTCATTAGACTTGTTTATTCACCTTAGTGGAAACCATGTTATATCCAGAATGCTTCATCATCACTAAACATTTAATATCAAATTGCAACTCTTTCAATAACAGGAATCAACCAATAACATTGCCAAAACTAATTTTACTTCATGGCCTAAGTTTTTAAATATTGGGGAAGTGAGCTAAGGATGGTTTATTTTCAACAGAAAATAAAAAATTATAAACTGATTGCTGGATGTGTTTAATGATGAGTCCTGATTGCCATGTTATTTCATGACATGACTTGTTATTCCAAAAATACATAAAGCCACTGAAACTGTTTGTTATTTCATTGCATGAATTTATATCTGCTCTAATTTTATTGGAGCTAGATATCTCCTTCCATTTTAATGAGAGAAGTATAATTTTTTCATCCTCCTAGACAACATCTGGGGAAGATGTACGAGACTTCACAAAGGTGCTGAAGAATAAGTTCAGATCAAAGAAATACTTTGCCAAACATCCTCGGCTTGGCTACCTGCCTGTCCAGACAGTGCTTGAGGGTGACAACTTAGAGACGTAAGTTCAACTTTAATATTAAAACTTCTATGTACTCTTTTATCTGATATTGTCTTTTATTATGTTAGTGACACCCAGAGAAATTATCTGATACCAGAAAGAATTTGTGTTTTGGTAAAGTGTTTCATTTTAAAAGAGGTAAAATTAAACTCGGAATCAGTCTTCACAACATGAATTTTTACTGTTGGCTTTTGATAATACCATGGCTAAAATTTTAGGTTTAATTTTGCATGTGTTCCTCCACTTTAAAAACACGTATTACTGTGTGTTCAACCTATGCCTTGGTCATGTCTTTTCCTCTTAAAAATACTTAGAGCCGATTGTGGTATATGCTGTTTCATTACCTTACTCATTTCCCATTTTTCCTCCTTTGGGGATATTTTTGCTATTTTATGAAGTATGTGTTACACTTATTTTACATGTTAAAAATTTTTTTTAATGTTTTATTTTTGAGAGAGAGAGAAATGGAGTGTGAGCAGGGGAGGGGCAGAGAGAGAGGGCAACACAGAATCCAAAGCTGTTAGCACAGAGCCCAGCATGGGGCTCCAACTCATGAACCATGAGATCACAACCTGAGCCAAAGTTGGACGCTCAACCAACTGAGGCACCCAGGTGTCCCTGTTTTACATGTTTTTAATGTAAATATATTAATAATATTGAGTCTCTTGCTTTTGATATACCTGTGCTAAAATCACATCAAAATCTTACATTTCTAATTTATTTTCTCTTGAGCATGAAGACAGTAAAACAAGATAGCTGTATATGGTACATAGACAAAATTTCTTTGAAGTATGTAATTCAATTTTATAAGCATGAATGAAACAAAGTCTCAAGGTAGCAAAATTACTATGGCATTATAAGGAAGAGTAGCAATTTATAGCCTGAAATGAAAAGAAAAATAATTTTTAAAACAAGCCAGAAGAAATGCAAGAAGTAATTTTAAATTACTAAACAATTATATATCAAGATCAAAACAGGTCTGATTTTAAATTTTTGAATCGTATTTTATTTTGTTTTATTTTATTTTAAGAAAGAGAGCATGTGTGGAGGGGAGGGGCAGATCGGGGGGAGAGAGAGAGAGCAAGAAAGAGAGAGACAGAGAGAGAGAGAGAGAGAGAGAGAGAGAGAGAGAGAGAGAGAGAGAGAATCCCAAGCAGGCTCCATGCCCAGTGCAGAGTCTGACCTGGGGCTCAATCTCACGACTGCGAGATTATGCCTGAACTGAAATCAAGGGTCTGACATATAATTGATTGACCCACCCAGGTGCCCCTGAATCACTTTTTAAAATATCAGCATAAACATGACTTCCGTGGCAATTTTCTTACACTCCAATCTTGGGAAAAATGAACTTTTATTGCTAGTCATTAGTAAAGTGCCTAGTCATAAAAATAGTGATGTTCTAGTTACAGAAAGACGCCCTCTCAAAATGCCTATAGAAAAGAAACTCAGAAGTGTGAAGTTTTCTACATTATACAGTAGAAAAAAATATATAATAAGAAGTATTAAAAAGTGTGTTGAGTGCAATTTTTGTGCAATCAGTCTTTCTTTCTTTAACCTTTAAAACCCACTGTTCATTTTATTGTGTATCTGAGAGATAAGCAGAGAGCAGTAATAGTCTAGTATTAGGACAATCCATGTCTCAAAGATTTCAAAGTAGAGGACAGGCTATTTGGCCTGGATTTTTTTCCGTATAAAGCTTTGTAGAACACTGGCTTTGCTGCATTTTTGTATAAATGTATGTTGTGGGGTTTTTTTTTTTTGTTAATTGTGGAACTTCTAAGAAGCAAAAGAAAGACCACAGCCAAAGCACAGTAGGTATTTCATCGCTCCGTAGGTACTGTTATGAGCGCACAACTGTATATGTTGATAGGTCCAAAAATACCACATACGGCATTTAAAGCATACAAGATATTTCAAATTTTTTGATAACTTTGATATCAAACTGTGTACAATTAAAATATTATGCCGCCCAGTTATTTTTTTCACAGTACATTTTAGAACAAATTTTGCTGAAGCAATCTCAGTTTAAAGAGAGCTATTCATCTGCTTAAAATCCATAAGGAGAAGTAGATTTTTGGTTCTCTCTTGTTTTGTGGGTACGTATTTGTCCTTTTCTTCGAAAGGTTTTATGTTATTACATTCTTATTTGTTTTACTATCTAATACACAGTTTAACTGTGCTGAACACCCCATGATAAAGGCACAATTTTACTTCCCTTGGTATCAGATCTAATTAACCTTTGCAGTAACTGCCTGAAGCATAGAATTATCACATAGCTTTTTTTTTTCTTTTTACAGGATAATTTGATAAGTTTGAACTAGTGATGTGCCTTTCGCTCTTATGATAAACCATTGGTATTTTGTGTCCCAATATCTACATCCTTCATATGAATCATGCAGGTCGATTCATCTTTTTTTTTAAATTCCTTTTAAGCATTTTTGATAACTTTTCTTTTAATGTCAAAATAATCATTGACAGCAATCATTCTATTCTGAGTGACTCAGTTAAAGTAAAAAAGAACAGAAAAACATGCCAAATAATTTTGTGCTGTGATTTTTGGCTGTAATTCTGAAAATGCTTCATTTCATCTATCATGAATTTACCAGCATTTTCAGAGAGAGGAAAACAAGAGAAAGAAAGGAAAGAGTATAAGATTAAATCAGATGTCACAAGATTCTTTTTGAAAAAGATTTATGAGATACTGGATAGAGTGGGCAGGTTTTCTTTTTTAAATCATAGAACGTGTTTTTGGAGTTGGTATAGTTCATTTTTCTGCTGAGCCCTTTCTAGTACAGGGCCACTTAATCTTCTGGTGTACCAATTTATGTGAGTGGGTAGTAAAGTTTGATTTCATTTATTCTCCTATTTGTGGGAGAACATTGGAGAAAAACCAGCCAAGTGGTAAATGTGTTAAAGTTATTTATGAAGCTGATTGGAATTTTCTCTTGCTTCTTTCTTTTTCATCCCTGCAAAATGTAGTATCTTATCCCCTATCCAGTAATGAGATATGTGTGCATGGAGGGTATTTATGGGAAAAATGAGTTAATACTAAAAGGAGGTAAACAAACTCATGCTTAGGTTTATTCAGTTAATTTTGTAACTATGTGTGCAAGAATTTTCAAAAAATAAATCAACATAAATGAGTAAAACTTGATTAAAGAGTTACCATTGAGGGGCACTTAGTTGGCTCAGTTGGTTAAGTGTCCAACTCTCAATTTCGGCTCAGGTAATGATTTCATGGTTTCGTGAGTTCAAGCCCCACTTCAGGCTCTGTGCACTGACCCTAGGAGCCTGCTTGGGATTCTCTGTCTCCCTCTCTCTGTGCCCCTCCCTCACTTATGCTCTCTCTGTCTCTGTCAAAATATATAAACTTTAAAAAAAGGTTTAAAAAAAGTTAGAAAAATTTGCCATTGAACATAAACCTAAGAAACAAGCTAAAATAGTGACAAAAATAATTTGAGAATTTTGAGAGATTGTTTTTGGCTAAAAGGTAGGTTGGTTTCCTTAAAGATTAAAGAAGTAAAATAGACACTTCTGCCTGATGTTGGTTAAAGTGGAATAAATGAGTTTCGTGGTTCCTTTGAGTTCTTACTGTAGCAAGAACCAACTCATAGTCAGGTGTAACTATGGTTGTGGAGCACTGGATTGGAGGAGGTGACAGCTAACCTGAGACCTGGAAGATTAACAGAGCTACACCTGCAGTGTTTGGTGTGGATGACGAAAGGGAGAGTTTCGAGGCAAGGGAAGTATCTTCAAAAGCCCAGAGACAAGATCATTCTGGAAAGTACGGTGGGAAGCTGGGAAGAGTAGCAAGAAATAAGAGAGGAGAGAAAAGCAGGACCTACCTAATCAGGGGCCTTGTAAATCATGCCAAGGTATTTGGGTTTTATCGTGAAAGACATAGGGAGCCATTGAGGGTTTATATGTGAGAGCACACTGGGACCCCACTTACTCTGGAGCAAATGGATCAAAGAAGGCAAAAGACGGGAAGCCTAAGGCATTAAAAGAATCGTTAAGTTTTTCAAGGAAAGTCTGGATTGTATTTCATGTTATATTAAGTATATTTAGTAAAGAGTCTGATTCTTTGCATATTAGTGTGTGATTAACCAAAACACCCTATTCAGCCACCACTCTGGAAAGCAGGGATAGGCTACATTATTAACTGTGGACTAACACATAGATCGGTCTTATTTTGAACCCTCTTAAATTATAGACTCTGTAACTATGCCTCAGTGAGGATATTGCCTTGTTTTTGTCTCCCAGAATTAAATGAGAAGATGTATCACTTAACCTTTTTTTCTCTACAAATCAAAATACTTTGAAGTCAATGAAGCCTTCAGTTTGACTTTGTTAATCTTTATTTCTTTTCTTAGAAATGTTCTCAATATATAAAAAACTTTCTTTTGAGAACTTCTTTGGTTCAGCCTTCTACCTCTGCCATTCTTATCTTAGTTCAATGAATCATTTTTGTGCTGACTGCATTAACTTCACAAGTACTAGTCATGTGGTTTCACAGAGCTTTTCCAGCTTCAATTAAGATCAGAACAACATATTTCTCTCGTGCTTAAAGTTCATTGCAAATGTTGTAGTACACTTGAGTTTTAGAAATGCTCTCTCGAGTAGTTATTATTTTTTGGAAAGTTTATAGTAAATCATTCGCATAACACTTAACATCCGTATCTATTGAATAATACTTTGTTATTTCATTGTTGTTTTAACTATCTTACATGTGGATGATTAAGTCTATTTACAGATATTCTGACAGACACAGCCTGGATAAATGCCTGTTTTTGAAAGGAGGTCCAAATAGTCTTAGTTTTTCATCCCAGTCAGGTGCCCTTCATCTCTTAGTCTTTGCTATTCAAACATCAACTTGAGCTTCCAGCAGGAGATAATGAGATCATTAACTTTTTCTTAAGTTTGTATGTATAATAGAAATAGAATCAAGTAGATCTAGAATGATTTAAACTTTCCTCCTTTGTTTCAATCAACATGAGCTCTTGCAGGAGACTTACTTAATTAAATAGAGAACTCATTTCCTTTAGACTTTTAAAATTCCCATATTCATCAGTAGCTCCCCTAGGGTCCCCCAGGGTCGGGAGTGGTACTGAATGATCAAGCTCCAGAGTCAGGCCTGACTCAAGCCGAACACATTTCCTGATATTATCAGTTTCAGAGATTCAACTTCCGGAAAGAATTTTGTGTGAAGAAAGCGTATCACCATCCAGTTGCTTTCAGCCTTATTGATAATGTAAAAATTTGGGGCTGGGTATAGGGGAGAGGATCTAGGTAACATCTTCTTTCAGTGTCTCTGTGAGTTGTGATACTCTGTGTACACTTGGATTCGGATTTTTACATTTAAAACTGGACAGAGAATCAGAACAATCTCATTTTACTGCAACGCTGCCATCAGTGGATAATATAGTCTTTGGAATTTAACTTTATCTTTCTGACCAAGTTTCTTCTCCGGGAGGAACAAAAATCTGATTGCATCATCCCTTGGTATATTATGGAGCATTATGTTTAAACTTATTGCATGAGCATTTTTGTTTCTTTCTTTTTTTTCCAATAAGACCATTTCAAGATGTGTTTGCTGTCCTGTAACAAATATCCTGTAATATTTGTGAAAAGCTCCCGCAGGCACTTGAATACACAGCATCTTCTCCAGAACAAACAGGGACTTTGCGTTACTTTTGATTCCCCCCCCCCCCCCCCCCCCCCCGGTGCACCTCGGGGCGACCAAACGTGAGAGTAGAAGGTAGTTGAGAATGCCTTCTCCCCCAGCCTCCCGCTGCTCTTGTCTGAAATCGCTGTCGAGTGCTAGTTCTGTGACTTCTGTTTCCCTCTCCCCCTCTGCAGTCCTGTGACACTCATCAGCATGTGGCCAGAGCACTATGAGTGAGTATTCACAGCTCCGTCTGCAGGAGCCGGCACTCTGATCGGTGTCATTAGCAGGGGGGTGATTATGAAACTCGTGAACTAAGAGAATAGTCTACCTCCTGGGTAACAATCCTCATGGTTTGTTTGCATGGCAAATTCAGTGTTTAACCAAGCTAACATTCCTAACAGCAACATCTGTCAATATTGGGACATAAAACTGTTTCTTTGCTTTTTCTTTTATAGCCCCTCACAGTCTCCTCAGCTGTTTCATGATGACACCCATTCCAGAATAGAACAGTATGCCACACGGTAAGAGACTTTGATGGGAGCCCTCTGCTGCACTGCCGCCCAGAACGTATCTATTTCTGTATGAATCCTGTAGCATTAACATGCCTTGATTTAAGGGATGTTTTGCGAGAGTCATGATTCCATTATATTTGGAATCTGGGCTCTCATCTTTCCATGTTGCAGTTTGCACTTTACCAAATACCTGCTGTACATTCTGTGAAGAGTAAATCTCCATGGGATGTGATTATTGAGCTCATGAGAATCCAAACCCCATACAAAACAGGATTTAGATAGTGTAACCCAGTTTAATGAATGAGAGTAGGAATTGAAAGTGTTCTCAGGAGATGGTGCACATGTGACTTACCATATGTAATTAAATTTATGCTAATGCTTTATTATAGAGGTTTATTTTAGAGTCCTTAAACAATATAAAGTATCGTCTGGTCTTGATGGCATGCATAAACTTTCATAAACGAAGGGTATAGTAACTATCTCTGGTGCTAGCAAGTAGCTAGGCCTAAAGAGGTTAGTTTAAGCATCATATAAATAGTAACATTCAAACTGGGTCTCAGCCAGACAGAATTTCTGGGAAAAGGCAGGCTTAGATTAATGGAAAAATGTACTCAAAAGCATTGAGCTGGGAAAGAACATGGCTTGTTTAAAGAACTGCAAATAAAGGAATGAGGAGTAAAGGAATAGAAGCTCAAGTCAGATAAAGAAGGCCCACTTGCTAAGGAGTGGGGCTATATCTTTAGTTAAAGGGGGGTCATGGAGAGTCTTTCGGCAGGAGAGGAGCATAATCAGATTTCTGAGAATGAAGACCAAACTGGAGGGTCTGGGAAATCAGTTAGGAGCCTAGGTCCCTTAGGAGTCTATATAACATGGTGAAAGATGGAGGCCGACAAGTCTAAAGACAGTGGTGGTAGAAAGGTAGCTCAAGATGAGGTATTATTTTAAATTTCCAATCTTGTTACGAGATTTGGACCTTTTCCTATTTTGTCAGAATCATGACAGTTTGAGAAAAACAGAGAATGGACCTCCAACTGACCATGCCCCGTGTGGCCACACTGTCTAACCTCTTTCTTTTCATTCTTCAGCCTGGCCCAGATGGAAAGGACTAATGGGTCTTTCCTCACTGATAGCAGCTCTACCACAGGAAGTGTGTAAGTAAAACACGAAATTAGCACTGCCTGGGAAGGCTAGTTTCTGTGTCCTGGCTGTCGGAAGTAATCTTCACTGATTGTGGCTCTGAATTTTGATCCCAATCAAAATTGATAAGTGTGGTTACAAAAATGTCTACATAGATTTTATGCTCTCAAGCTGTGATAACATAAGTTGGATATGTTTATTTATTTAGTTTCATATAAGTTAATGAAAAAATCCTGTATTTATCAACTAATCTGCCTCAGGAAGATCGGATTGTTTTATGTATAAATACAGGTATAGATATTCATTCCATTTGTCAGATACTTCTTGTTGATAATTAACGGATGCATTTCCGTAGAATAATGCCCTTCTGTAAAATCCTCTTTTGCTGACTCGCATTTTCTCCATCATCTCTGCCATTTAACAACTATGCCCCACACAAGTTTGGACATATAGTCCCCACTCTTCATTGAAAAATATTGTTTCTCTTGCCAATATTTTATTATCTTAGCAAGCAGGAAAAGCCTCGTTGACTTTAGAAAAATACTTTCAGAAAAATTTTCTAGGCAAATATTTTATCTCTGATTATCCTATTATTGTGTGTAATATTGTTTAGGACCTTTCCCTTTTCTTCCCCCTCCTCGGAATTAACATTTTTTTTCATTTTGAATGATATCTAAAAGATTTCAATAGTGTCACATTTACTTGACTTAGGCAGGTTCATTGTTTGGATCTGGTGGGAAGCTGTAGGTAGCCAGGAAAGTTACAGAACATAACACTCAGATGTCTTATACTAAAAAAGGCCATGGAGAGAGCCAAATTGAAATACTTTAAGCACTCTAATACAGAATAGCTTCCTACCAATATTTTTAAAAGTGTTTTACTATCATTAAGCTTATAAATAAAAATGTACGAGGTTTTTCCATTTTAAATTTCAAACATTAGCATGTTAATACTTTACAAGAATACAGTTGTGATTTGTGCATTATTATTCATGTACTATGAATATGAAACAATTCCCAAACCAAGATAATAGCATATTTATAATGCTTGTTTCATATTTAACTACTAGTATGTATTTTATATAAAGCAGTTAGATATCTGGAGTATCCCCTAAATCAACATAATTTCTACAAGGTTCATAATAGCCAAAGAATTAGATGAAATAAAAAAATAGTAATAAAGACCAAAATAGTTAAAACAAAATTTAAATTCTTTAAAATGTGTTTGTCATGCCCTCTGAACAGAGTAAAGGTAATGTTCAAATTTAGTACATCCTATCTTCAAATTAAAATAAACACTCTTTTTAAATTTATTACTGATGTCTGAGAAAAAGAAAACAATAATCAGATGACTACAAGCTGAATACATTTTAATATACCATCATTAGACATATTAACTCATCCATCTGTCCAACAAATGTTTCTTATATACCCACCATGCAGTTATGTGCTAGGGCCAGTTTTGAGATCTGATGGGTACATTTTCAGGAAGTTTGTAGGCTGTTTGTTAAACAGAGCCATTATAGAAATTAATTTGTATACACTTACAATTAAATAAATTAGAGTCAAATGAAAATGAAGGTAATACTCAAAACTCATCATGCCTTAGTCTACCTCATTGTACTATTTCTGTGTTCTTGGGGTAATTAATTGTATTTGTCAGATGGTGTGCAACTGCGTGTCTTTTCCAGACTCTACATTCAGTAAAGTCATTAGTTTGAAATTGGCCTTGGTGAGAGTATTTAAACCGTAGAAATTGCAAAGGCTACAATTCAGTGCCTTTTTATTCATTAATTTTTTGGAAAGCTTGTTAAATGTTTATCAGCTTGCCACTGCCATATACCCAGTACTGTAAAAGTCTATAGATGTAAATACTATCTTCATGAGTCTTATGGGTTAAAGGAGAGATGATTAAGTGTTTCTACAGAGGAAGAGCATGGGAAGGGCATTTTTGGTAGAGAGAATAATGACCCTCAAAAGAAGTCTACATCCTAATCCCTGAAATTTAAGAAGGTGTCACTTTATGTAGCAAGATGGAACTTGCACATGTGATTAAGTTAAGGATCTTGAGTTGGGGAGATTATCCTAGATTTGGGTGGACCCCATATAATCCCATGAGCCCTTATAAGAAGTGGGGAGAGTCAGTTAGAGAAGGATATCGCCATGAAAGAAAGAGGTCAGATACAGGGAGATTTCCAGATGCTACGCCACTGGCTTTAAAGGTAGAGGAATGGGGGCACCTGGGTGGCTCAGTCGGTTGAGCGTCTGACTTTGGCTCAGATCGTGATCTCACTGTCCACGAGTTTGAGCCCCGCATCGGGCTCTGTGCTGACAGCTCAGAGCCTGGAGCCTGTTTCAGATTCTGTGTCTCCCTCTCTCTCTGCCCCTCCCCCACTCATGCTCTGTCTCTGTCTCTGTCTCTCTCTCTCTGCAAAAACAAAAATAAAACTTAAAAAAAGAAAAGAAAAAATTTAAAGGTAGAGGAATGCAGGTGGCCTCTAGTTACTGGAAAAGGCAAGGAAACAAACTCTTCCTTAAATGTAATATTCAGTTAAGTTAACACTATAAGAACGTATCTATCAGCCACTAAAGTGAAATCTTTTTCCAGTTCCTGGTGCATTAGTATTTTCTTAGTGAATATGTTAGTAAATCTTATTTTGATCAGTCCGGGAAGCCCTTTGCCCTTTCACCATTTGAATTACTGAATATTCTGGGATTCTTTTCCTGCGACCATGGCAGTGACTCCTCCATTCGAGTAAGATTGCGAACAAGGACACCGAGTCATTGAAGTCCTGTGCTGGATCTGGAATCCAGTGGTGTGACTTGGGGTGGTCCACCATCCTCACTTAAATGTGTAATATTTACTTATTTAAACATTTCCATGTAACCAGTACTATCGACTTGACAAAGTAAGTATTACACATGCTACAATAAATACCTTTTCTCCCAGTGGATAGAGCCTTCCAATGAAGATGCCTACCTTCTTTGGGCTGAGAGCACTCCTCAGAATTTGTGACGGAAGGGTTAGGACCCAAGCCCCACTATTTGCTTCTCTGACCTTCTGTGTTTCCTATCTAATCATGTAGCATCTTGGATCACGGGATATTAGGAAGAAACGTTTGCTGCTCTCAACAGGATGCCGTCATGCTGTTCCTTCTTTGGTCCCAGTGTATTTGTTTCTTACGGGACCTTCCTGCAGTGGCAGGAAGTATGTAGCACACCATAACCCTGGCCTTTCCCTGGAAAATTCCTAAAGTCCAGCATCGACAGGGTCATGAAACAATCCTGAGATGATAGATGACAGTTTTCTGCACCACCTAACAGTGTCGCCAGCTTCTAAATGAGGGTTCGGTGGCTCCTCAAGGCAGCTCTTCTGTTTCATTCTTAGGTCTGTCCTGAGGCAGCCAGCATCAGAATCTTAGCAATTTTCATCGTTGGGAAAAACTAAAAGCTAACTCAGAGTGCCTTAAGCAAAAAAAAAAAAAAAAAAAAAAAAAGATGGTATTAGTTAGCAAATTTCTACAATACGTTTTGGAATGTTTCTCATTCTTGAATTCTCTACCTTTCCTCCAGGCCCTTTTGAGGGGAGGTTTCTGTTATTCCAGTCTAGGTCATAAAAATATTACTAGGTTTCCTTTGAATAACAACAGTGATGATTACAAAACAACCACCATCTCTCCCTCCGTGCAGAGCGTATCGAGCCAGACGCTGCACTAAGCACTTTGCCATCTTCACTTATTTAATCCTCACAGAACCTTTTGAGATGCTACTCGTGTTTCTGTGACCACCATTTTACAGCTGAATAAACTGAGGCCCTAAGAGTTTAAGGAGCTTGCCCAGGGTTTCATAGTCAGTAATGGAGCTCAGGTGCAGGCAGCCTGGCTCCCAGCACAGGCACTCCCGACCACCCCTGGCCAGCTCACTGTGCCGTGGGGGAGGGTTTCCCAGATGGGAGAACTGCGGTGGGGGGTGGGGGGCAGGTCAGGGCATCTTCATTCCCCCTGGGGGTCATCACATTCCTTGTCCTGCTCCTGCCCATTCTGCACGCACGCTTCTGCTTCACCGTCCAGACCTAACCAGGAGAGTTTGTAATTCAGCCCCTCCAAGACCCATCTCCTAAAGGTGCTTTGGGATGGTCTCAGCCATAGGTGATAAAAGAGATCCCTGTGCTTTGAGGTGTGCGTTTCGAGATTTGAACTT
Source organism: Panthera tigris (assembly GCF_018350195.1). NCBI lineage: Eukaryota > Metazoa > Chordata > Mammalia > Carnivora > Felidae > Panthera > Panthera tigris. The sequence continues at coordinate 129,633,397 of NC_056664.1, forward strand.
GGGATTGTAAGTTACCCAAGGTCCTTTTGTCATTTGTGTCTTGAAAAGCAGCCATCCTAACCTGTGGTTTGAGCCTTTTTCTGTCCCTCAAATTGGTCTGTGGAACCAATTCCCTGGCTCCCGACTGCGTTCATCTTCTGTGAAGCTGGTTAATGAGTTGTTGCACTCCCATGCATCTTGGACTTCTGCCTCCCCAGCCTACATGTTAATCAGTCTCCCAGCTCTTCCCCACATACACCCAATTCCCGGTGCTCCCTTTCCTCCTGAAAATCTGGCTCTGGATAATATAAAAGGGCATTAATTTTGAGGACATTAATTTTTAGGAGGAGTTAAGCATCCATGAGTCAAACAGAAAACAGGACGTAAGATAGTCCTAGGGCATCTCAGTGGCAGGTACTGAAGGATAGATCCCAAGGCCATTGCCATCAGGGTGTCTCTCCCCCCATCTGCTGCCTGCCCTTGAGTGACACTGTTTTATGTGGAAAGATCTAACTTGGGAGGCTGGTGTGGTTCGCACTGGCATTGCTGTTTGCACCTCTGAAGCCTGGAATGGAATAACCCTTGAAAGGAGGGAAATTATTGTTATTTTTATTTATTTATGTCTTGCATTCTTTCAAAAGGTCATTGAATGAATCACACTTCTTTTGTCATCTGATATGTACTAATTTTGTAATCCAGATAGTATTTACTATGCACAACTTAAATATGGTATAAACAGAGTCCATTTGAGGGTATTTCAGTGGCGCAGATCTATATTTTTGCAACCTTTTCTATTTTAGCACTATTGACATTTAAAGGCCCTAGTCTGGTACCTCACGTACTATCTGTACTCAAAGGGTATGCTCTTGGTTTTTACTATATATAATTAAGAGCTTGAATGTATTTATTTTTATATTTAACTGTTAGGCCTAATAATCTGTGAAAAACACTTAAGGCTAAAATTATGTGTTATATATAAATTATTTTTTTTAAAGAAATTGCCTTAAACCCTTTTCAGATACCTTAATAAAAGAATGTAAAGATAGTGGTGATGATGATAATTACAATAATATGTTAAACCCTATCAACTTCCCAGAAGAAATGAAGCTAGGCCAATGTTTACAACAAACTATATCTCAGATCTAATTGTGACTTGTTTGTGTGTATATTTGTTTCACTGTGGATAGTCCCCAAATCCTTAAAGCAAAAATTTAGTTTGTGTTAATATTAAGCACTAAATATAGTCCCTGAGTCTGACGCTTACTGGCATGAATGTTCTAAGGGCATATATGGTGTGATGGTATTTTCCGACAAGAGAGGACCTCTGTGCTAGGATTCAGTCATATCATAGACCCACCAGGTAGCTTACGGGACCCAAGTTTTCCTTTAGCGCTTCTTGTTCGTATTGTATATGTTTTTAACTTTAGTTTTAGTCCTTCGTTTCCTTTTAGGTGCTTGTTCATAGGAATCATAAAATTGTTTTTGGGGGGGCAGCGGGGATGGGGATGTGCGCGTCTGGGTGGCTCAGTCGGTTAAGCATCCTGCTTCGGCTCAAGGTCATGATCTCACAGTTCATGAGTTCAAGCTCCGCATTGGACTCTGTGCTGACAGCTCAGAGCCTGGAGCCTGTTTCAGATTCTGTGTCTCCTCCTCTCTCTGCCCCTCACCTGCTCATACTCTGTCTCTCTGTTTCTCTCTTAAAAATTTTTTTTTTTTTAACCAACGTGAGATCAGTTTACCTGTCATTGCAGTCCCTGAGATTAAGATCTGCTTTTGTTCTCTCTATTTTGCATTTTCCTTACTTGTGCTTTCTTTCTTCTGTTCTATGGACAAAGTGCTTTGCTGCACATTTGTGCTATCTGGCTGGTCATATCAATGGCTGGGTCAGGACTCTAGATATAGTTCCATAGTCTTTCGACATGGAATATTACAGAGAGTAGGAGGCTAAACCTTTTGCTTTTGCTTGCAAGATCTACTGTTTTGTTTTGATTTTTGGTTGATTGCTTGTGATGCTTTCTCTTTAAAATAGGGAAATTTCATGTTTCTCTTTTGTTATTATTTTTGGGGGTACTCAGACTTTTTAGTTTTTTTGTTCTTTTTTTCTTTTTAGCCTGAGAAATATTTACAAAATGTTCAGTTACTCTCTTACTTTGCTGTGACTTTATTTTATCTCCACTATGTCTTTATACTTTGTATTTTTCCTCTCTGTATATGCTCTCTCACTATGGATTCTCTCTCCTGAACCAGATAAAGTGCCTCCAAACACTGATGGTGATAAGGATCATTGTGTTTAAGTTTGCCATCCTTAGCTACTTGGTGTCACAGGGTGTTGATGCGTTAGCCTGATAATCAACTTCTGTCCCTTCTGCCCCTTCTGCCCCTTCATGATACAGTTAGGCTTAGAGCATTGGCCATATTATTTCCCATGAGGAAGACACCTGCCCCTCAGACACATCCTTGCCACATTTCTGTCTGATTTAGCTACTTGGGCAGCCCAGGAGCTTTTAAATGCTGCTGCCCTACAGTGGTCCCATACCTGTCCCTCCTCTTATCCTCATCCTTCTAAAGTTAAGAACAAGCATGAGATTCTTCTAGAGGCACCTTTAGTTTTCAGCGATACCACATTTTCTCAGGAAAGGTAATCAAAGGGTGATGTCATAGCTTCTTTCAGTCTTTATCCCATCCATGAGCTTTATTTCCAGTTTCTTCTCCATGTATAAATTTAGAGGGAGGGAGGGGTTTACCAACCAAGGAAGCAAACGAAATCAATCAGTAGTTCATCTGAACCTTGGCTTTGGCTGTTCTGCAGGCCTAACACTCATTTTTCTTTCATTTGCTTCATCATATCACTCTGATCTCAGTGCTTTTCTATGAGTTTGCTAACTCTCAGATGCAATTTCAAGTCCCCTTTTTACCACAGTAAACTGTGGTCACACAGGGTTGGATTTTCAAATCAGACTCAGAGGAATCAGAGATCTTACCTAGCATCAAGTGCTGCTCGTCAGCTGCAGGGCACAAGAAAGAGGTCCCAGACTGCCACTGCTGCTCAGCAGACTCCTTCTGACTGCATTAGGGTGTGCTCTGACCCCAGTTCAACAGGTGAGGTCTCTAAGGGACATTTGCAGGCACGTCCCTTTGACAGGCACTGGTTCTGTCATGAGACAGCTCCATTTTATACTCTAAGAGCTACTTACATGCTTTTCTGAAGCCCTGTCCTATAAATCCATAGCTTCCAGGATTTGTTTACCAACACCATCAAAACACACCGGGTACAATCTGCTAAAGTATTCATTCTGTAGCTGGACCCTCCAGCTAGCGTTAGCCGTGAGGTCTGTCATTTTCACGAGTACAGAGAGATCAGACTGGATCTCCCCATAAAGGAAAGGAAGACCTTTCAGGCATGATGCTGAGCATTTACTTCTCAAGAATGTATCAATTTTGTCTTTTTTTTATGCTTCCGTTTCTGCTAATCATTAGATTCGACCACATGATTGATATGTCTAATTCATTAGACCAGTAGTTAGAAAAGAAGGAGAATGTAAATAACTGTATGTCCTGTTTTAATGCAAAATGATTGATGGTAATATCAAATAAAAATATGGCAGATATTTTATGAATATCTACCATGATCATTTTTGTTATGTTATTTAAATAAAAGAATATGAGGATTATATTTTTCCATTCTGTGGGTTACAAAGCATTACAAAATGACTTTCAACCAAATGCTAAAGACAGTGAAATCAACTCAGGCCTCAGTCCATTTGGGCTGCTATAACACAGTAATACAGGCTGGGCAGCTTATAAACAACATTTATTTATCACAGTTTTGGAGACTGGAAAGTTCAAGATCAAGGTACTAGCATATTTGGGGTCTTGTTAGAGCCTTCTTCCTGGTTCATAGATGGTCCTCTTCCCACTGTATCCTCAAATGGCAGAAGGGACGGGAGCTCTCTGGAGGGTCTTTTTAAGGGTGCTAATCCCATTCATGAAGCTCCACCCTCATGACCCAATTACCTCCCAAATGTCCCGCCTCCAAGTACCATCACACTGAGGCTTAAGTTTCCACATATGAATTTCAGGGATATACATTTAGTGTAGAGCAGTTTATTTTTGATTAAGTCTATTAGTCTACTCTTTTGGCATTCGATTATCGATTTTGCCTAAAGTATCTCTTGTATTAACTAAGTAGTATACCTTATTTGATACCTCTGCTGAGTAGAATATCTCTTCTGAGGTTTGTGATATGTACATATTAGTCTAAGGCAAACCATGAAATGTTGGTATGCGTTGGTATGGTACCTACCTTTTAGATAAATATCTTCCTAGAGTTGTTTTTTTTTTAAATAAGGTTTATTTATTTATTTTAGTAATCTCCACACTCAACATGGGGCTTGAACTCACGACCCTGAGATCAAGAGTCACATGCTCCTCTGACTGAGCCAGCTAGGTGCCCCAAATATCTTCCTAGAGTTTCAAAGAGACATAGAGGAACATTGAGCTTTAGACCAAACTTGGCCCAGCAGCCATCCCGATCATCATTGTTTCTACTTCACTTCCATCCAGACATGAGCCTTGGTGTGTGTGTGTGTGTGTGTGTGTGTGTGTGTGTGTGTGTGTGTGATTTGTCTCCCTAGGGAGGACGAGCATGCCCTCATCCAGCAGTACTGTCAGACGCTCGGAGGGGAGTCCCCGGTCAGCCAGCCCCAGAGCCCAGCTCAGATCCTGAAGTCGGTAGAAAGGGAAGAACGCGGAGAACTGGAGCGGATCATTGCCGACCTGGAGGAAGAACAGAGGTGTGTTCAACCTGGGAGAAGATTTGTTCCCCCTGGGCAAACTTCTAATGGGAGATTCCTTAATAATAACTTCAGTATGATCCCTACCCATTCTCTTTTCAGAAGTGGTTTCTAAGAAGTCAAGGTGGAGTCAAAATCTTATCGGGGATTAACAGGCTGGGGCACTGGCTGCAGATTATGAACGTGAGGGTCCAGGGAACACTTGCTTAAAGCTATAGCTTTGTCCTTGCTTCCTCATCTCACTGTTTAATGTTTCTGCCTGAGAAGAAGTCTCCTGAGCTCAATCTGAAGCTCGAGGGCAGTTTCGGAGAGAAAACCGTGCCCACAGTAGTAATTCCAGTTGTTCCTTTTCTGCACTAGAAACCTGCAGGTGGAATATGAGCAGCTGAAGGAGCAGCACCTGAGAAGGGGTCTCCCTGTCGGGTCACCTCCAGACTCTGTCGTGTCTCCTCACCACACATCTGAGGACTCAGAACTTATAGCAGAAGCAAAACTCCTCAGGCAGCACAAAGGTCGTCTGGAGGCCAGGATGCAGATTTTAGAAGATCACAATAAGCAGCTGGAGTCTCAGCTCCACCGCCTTCGACAGCTGCTGGAGCAGGTAGAGTGTGTGCACCTCGGTGGGGCTCCCGCGCCCCCTCCCAGCCCGTCTCTGTCCCGGAGCATGGTCCCAGCATCAGCAGAGGGGCTCACTTGCAGACTGTCACCTCCACACCTGATTAAGACTGGCTTAGGAATCCCTCTTCAGATGGAAGTATCCCACCCTCCAATCGCTCAAAAAGTGGAGTTTCCCATTCTTTGGTAACACTGAAATCTGTCTCAGCTCTGAGTACTTTAAAAGGAAAGACCCTGTAACATACATCTGCATACATCACATGTGGGAAACTCTGTAGAGGTTAAGGGGAAGGAAGTGATCTGAACTGTTCAAGCTAAAGCCTTTCTTCCAGTGAGCTCTTTTCAAGAAATTAAGTAACAGATGTTTATTAATGTGCAGCTATCATTTCCTAACACTGGGCCATGTTTTATGGCAATTTGTATACTTTCTTGACGATAAGAAATAAAATTTACATTACGATGAATGCACACCTGTATGGCAAATACAGAATAATTATTATAAAGAAAGGCTGTCTCTTATTTTCTACTTTTAAATTTCCTTCCTTTCTTCCTTACTCCCCGTGCCTGCCTGCCTTCTATCCTTCCTTCCTTCCTTCCTTCTTCCTCTCTTCTTTCCTGTGTTCTCTTTATCTCTACGTCCCTTCCATTTTTTTTCTCTCTCTTTCTTTGTGCTGGTCAGCACCTACCAAATCAATTTTATAGCTCATCAGTGGGTAATAGCCCACAATTTTGAAAAATACTGTCCTTTGAGATATAAAAGAGGCATCAGATGGAGTGTTTTGGTGCTTGCAGTCTTATTAGGGACCAAGACAAGATAGTACAAAATATAACAAGATAGTACTGCACATAGAGATACAATGCCATAGAGAAATAAGTACTTGATTACATCTAGCAGTTAAAGAATGGGAGTCATGCCACAGAACTAGCAATGAAGACGCCTTGGTAACAGGTGCATATTGGGTAGAATCCCCACAGATGAGGCTAGACTTTCTCTTTCTTGAAAAATCTATGACACCAACATTCATGTCATCTTTTGCCTTTTTCTCTGGACTGTAGAGTGTGGGGCCCCAGGCAGTGACTAGGCATGCCTTTCTGCAGAAGTGATTTATCCAAAGACAGAAACAACTTTTTCTCCAGTGATTTTCTCAAATTTCAGAAAACCACCTTGTCATAGTTGCTGTCAGTATCTTTTAACTTGTCAGAATCATTCAAAACAGCGTAATTTCTGCATTACCTATACAACAGGCCACAGATCACCCCTTTTGACCATATAGTTTTCTGTATGTCTGTCACTGTTTCGGAATTTATATTAGACTGTTTTGGGGAAGGCTTACTTTGGGCCTCCAAAGGGTGCCCCATTAGAAAACAGTAGTACCCCTAGAGTGCCCCAAAGCCTGGCTTTCTTTGAATCCTTTGGAATGTTTGAGTCCTCCTCCCTGCCAGTCACATACACTGGAAAAGCTACATATACTCTAGCAGTGTGAATTTGAAGTTTCCCCGTGGTGGAAAGGATGAATTTTCTCTTGAAATCTCTGATTTAAAATATGAAGTATTATCATTAACCTAGTGCAGCGATGGAATCATTGCAGAAACGAAACAATCTTTATTTGCCAGAGCCTGTTGGAGAGCTAACGGCTCTTCTGCATACGCACACTCCGCACCCTCCCCCTGACTCTCACCACCCCATTAGACAGAGCTGCCTAATGGCTCATGTGCCTCCAGAATTGCACAGTAATGCTTTTAGAGATAGCTGATATCTAAATGGCTTTGTGTATCCCAGACTGTGGACCTCTTATCTCTTCTTAATGACTTAGCGTGAATGCCAGAAGTAGATGGAAAATTTACCTGATAGTAAAAACTGGCAGAGCCTCCAGACTTCAACTAATATAAATCTAATGGAAAAGCCGCCATCAAGAATATTGTAATTTCTGCACTCCCTGGAAAATGAATCACGCTTTCTAATTTGACTATGTACTTGTCAATTTATCCATCACTATTTCAAAGCTTTGTGCAGAGTGCATTTACAAAGTGTTTTCTAGCTGTCAGATCCTGTTCTGATCTCAGAGGAAACACTAACTGAACACCCTCCTCACAAAATCCTTTAACACAGGCAATCGTTTCACCGCCTGTCCCCAGTTTACAAATAAAGAATCCACGGCACAGGAGCGCCTGGGTGGCTCAGTCAGTTGAGCATCCAACTCTTGATTTCAGCTCAGGTCAAAATCCCAGGGTCGTGGGATCGAGCCCCACATCAGTCTCTGCACTGAGCACAGAGCCTGCTTGGGATTCTCTCTCTGCTCCTCTCTCCAACTTGCATGCTCACTCTCTCTCTCTCTCTCTCAAAAGAAAGAAAGAAAGAAAGAAAGAAAGAAAGAAAGAAAGGAAGGAAGGAAGGAAGGAAGGAAGGAAGGAAGGAAGGAAGGAAAGAAAGAAAGAAAGAAAGAAAGAAAGAAAGAAAGAAAGAAAGAAAGAAAGAAAGAAAGAAAGAAGGAAAAGAAAAGAATCCAAGGCATAGAAGGTTATAAAATTTGCTCAGGCAGGTACTGAGTGGTGGAGTTTGAATTCAAGCATGTGAATCCAAAATTGTGTTCTTAAGTCTCTAATACCACACTTAAATATTGATTTAAATAAACAAATGAGCTGATTTTGAAATTGGATAAATTTACTGTATGAGAAGCAGTGCTCGTTTTTTTTTTACAGATGAATGAAACCTGTTTCTAGATTCACTTGGTTGACATAAAAATAATAGCACAATTGAGGGATGAAACTGACACTGAAAAATAAATCTTGCATTATAACCAACTGAGCTGTTCAAGGAGCCCAAACTGAAGGGAGCAGACCACCCAGTATTCAGCTGAGATCGTAGTGAACCCACCAGACTGATGAAAACATGTGTTCTGAATGTCTGAGACCAAAGAACTCTACATGTCTCAGTTATCCATGGAAGTAAGAAACAGAAACGTGTTATTTGAGTTCTTCCTCTGCCTTAACATCTGCATGTGATTGCAGCCGGAATCTGATTCCCGAATCAACGGTGTCTCCTCCTGGCCTTCACCTCAGCAGGCTGCACTGACCTACTCGCTGGATCCAGACCCTGGCCCACAGTTCCACCAAGCAGGTTGGTGTCCTTAAGACCCGGCCAACTCCCCCGCTCTGCTCTGCGCTTCGCCATTGGTTGGTTTTTCATTTTCAACTGTGTTCTTACTCCCCGGTACCTTAGAGCAGAAAGGAGTTTCATACTCTCTTCGTGCTCAGCTGCGTACAAAGACATTTTAACAAGACCAAAAAAGCAAACATTCCAGAATAAGAATCTATAATATATTTGCTTATATACTGTGTAGTAGTGGATTGAATTTTGGTGAAAGATGGAAAAAAGTACTCTTTTCGTTTGGGGATGAGCAACAATTTAATTTTGGCTTTGCCTTCAGAGTGATTCTTTTTTTAAAGTAAATTTTCTGTCTTTAAAATTTATATTTATACGTATTCAGAAAATAATCCTAAAGTATATTATATACCAAGCGTGGTTTTCTCTGCCCAGGTCTGGGAATGAATATTCTGCTTTTTCCATCCTCATCCCTATAGACATTGCCACCCCTCCTGCCCCTGTCTGAGGCCAAGGTCTCACCTAGCCTATTATTGGTCACAAAGGGGACTTGTCACCTCTGCTAGGAAAGCCTCTGTCAACCAGTATTCAGGAATGGCATTTTGTTATTGATGAAATTTAAGTTCTGAAATTCTACTGAAGACCATATATTTTAACCAAATTAATTTGTTTCTAAGATATATTTTGCTGCATTAATCAGAAGAAAACCTAAGGTATTAATATTATCTGAATTGTTTTAAAGAAGTGAATTATTTTGCTCTTGGTTATAGAATAAAAATCAAGTTAAAAAGTATCTTCAAAACTACCTCTAGATTTGTAGCAGCATAAGCTAGCCCATGCCAAAGTCTCCAAGAAGAAAGAAGGAAGGAAAAAGAAACTGGTAGAATATTTTTTATATGAAAAAACATTTGGAATGCAAACTAATGGAATTTCATCTAACAAATTGAAATAATATGACCACATTAACTTATTTTTCACTCATAAGTTTTCCCTTGGCACATGGAATCTTCCTACAGAGACATCTAATGCATTTTATTTATATGAAATTATATTACCAACAAATTGATACAAAATGGTTTTAATATTATTTCCCAAAATTGTCCTTTTCATAGAGTCTTATTTTCATGTTGATATTTAGAGGCCAGGATTAGGGTTTTTCTCCCAATGTTGGGTTTTGGTGGAAAGCTGGATGTTCATTTCGGAACGTCTATTGTTTTGTTTCTCTGCTGGCCCAGCGGCGGAGGACCTGCTGGCCCCCCCCCACGACACCAGCACGGACCTCACGGAGTTTATGGAGCAGATCAACAGTACATTTCCATCTTGCTGCCGTGAGTATGAAAGACCCCAGCACTACCACTCCACCTTCCCTTCCATTTCTTCTTTCCTGCTTGGCGCCCTTTGTCTTCTTTGGTAAGATAACAAAAGCCGCGATTAGAAACAGGATTGAATATGATTTGAAAATAAAGCAAACATTCCGTATGTCGACCAAGCAAATGAAGCTCAGCCTAGATACCATCGTGTCACTGGCTGTGGTGATGGTGCTGCTCTCTGAGAGGTTTCTGTTGTGCCTTCTGAAGGATAACATGAAGGCAAACCAAACAAGTTGCTTTGTAAGAAGAAGTTACCCTCTTCAGTGCAAACTGTAGTACGAAATGTGTTATTACTTCAAAAAAGAGCTTTTAGCACCCAACAAGGCATGAAAATGGTCCTTTCTGATGTAATTCGCTCTCTCTCTTTTTTTAAGATTTTATTTTTAAGTAATCCCTGCACCCAACATGGGGCCCAAACCTACAACCCCAAGATCAAGAGTCAAGCTCCACTGACTGAGCCAGTCAGGCACCCCCACTCTCTTTTCTTTGAGGTCATCAGATTCAGTTCTGGGAGGGGATTATTTTCAGATATTTTTTCTCTTTTGTTTTCTTTCTTCTGATTTCTCTTCTCATGGAATGAAACAGTCACTGCATAAAGGCCAAATAATTGAAGGCTTCACAGATTATGACCCTGTGACTTTTCCATATGAACAACCAAGAGCCAGAAAATAATCAAATGAAAGCAGTCCAACTCCCAGAGGAAATTACATAATGTTCTTATTTATTGATTTTTCCCCCCAAACTTTTTAAATTCATTCTCGTCATCTCAAGGTTTCTACTGAGCTCTCACTTGGGCGGTTTCAAAGGGAAGCTGTGCACTTGAATGCATGCTAACTACTTAATGCCGCAATTTATCTTAAATAATCTTTTAAAGAAACTTGAATATGTTATTTATAACTTTTAGGGTGATTTCCACTCAAGTTGATTTTTAAATCTAGGCAGCCATCGAAGTAAGATGTTAGTATGTAGGTATACCACTGTAGATATTAGATATATGTTATATATGGTAGTACATATATAAAACTGCTTCTCATCTCTCCCCTTTTCATCCTGTCCTCAGCAAATACCATCCTAAATGATGAAAAAAGGCATCACCAGGAAGGTAGTTAAGTAAGATATACTGACTTCATTAAAAAATATGCTTCAACTTCTACAATTCTGCAGTTTATAAAAATGCCATCATTAGCAGGGAGTGGAAATAGCTCTTTGAAATACAGTCTTCCCTGAATTTTCAGAAGTATTTTCCTAAAGGACATAGTACAGAATTCTATAAGCACATAAATATATTTATATTTGGGAATGTGTCATTTTCCAGTTATTATCTGTGTTATAGTTCTCAATGTTTCTTGAATTGTATTTATTATAGGTCAGTCCCTACACTCCCCCAAAAACATGTGCCCATGTGTGCAAATGTGTATGTGCACATACACACACATACACGTGCACACATACTTTTTTGGCCATCTGGAATCTCACAAAGGCTTCAGAGGGTCACTTGAAGCCCCTACACTATCAGATTGTTGCCTGTTTTCTAGGTGCTATAACAGCCACAGTAGATGAGCAGATCAAATCTTTTATATTAAGGTTGAATTTTCTAGAGATTTTTATTCTGAGTTGTATGTTATTTAATGGCTAGATAAAACCTCATCTTAGTCACTATAAAAGACAGAATTTCAAGATTAAATTTCTAAATGAAATTACTTTTTAGTTCAGCTTAAATCCAAATACATTAATAATTAGTTAGGAACAAATTCTGCAAATCAAAGCCTATTTATAAGTTTGCATTTAAATGTCATGATGGACATGTTCAATTTAAAAGTCAGTTGGCAGTGAGTTAGGATGGGAAATATGTTTAATCAAATGCTTTACAGTGTCTATAGATGTATAATTTCCACATTAAACTTTTTAAATATTTATTTATTTTGAGAGAGAGAGACAGAGTGAATTGGGTAGGAGCAGAGAGAGAGAGGGAGAGAGAGAATCCCAAGCAGACTCCACATTGTCAGTGCTGAGCTGACATGGGGCTCAATTTCATGAACCATGAGATCTTGACGGGAACCAAAATCAAGGTCTGAAGCTTAACCGATTGAGCCACCCAGGTGCCCCTAAATTTTTTATATTAAAAATTCATGGTGTTTTTTTTTTTAACAGTTTGTCACAAAACAATTACTCTTAAATATTTTTCATAGTATATTCTTATGTGTAAATGTTATAAAAGTCTAATCTGGCATATTTTAGAAGAGAATATAATTAAATGTAAATAATCATAATTATAAGGCAAAATGAATAAAAAAAGAAATGAGTATGCTGCTTCGGAGTGTGTCTCCTTCTCTTTCTCTGTCCCTCCCCCCCTCACTCTCTGTCTCTGTCACTCGAAAGGGAATAAATGTTAAAAAAAAATTTTTTTTTTTTTTACTTTCCAAGATAGGGACAGCTTTCCCTTAAAAAAAAGGCTTATTTATTTATAAAATTGATACATAGTTTTAAAAATTGTGTCTAAAGTTATTAAACCTTTTAAAAATTGTTGCAGAAAAGATATAGTACCTGACTTAGACTTTGTGCCCAGTACATGTTTCTGAATTGAATGAATGCATGAATAAATACATTTTCTAACAGGAAGGTTTAGTTGGTAAAGTTTCCCAAGATAGTATACAGAAGGTTTGCAGGGTTCATTTGCTTTCTTGCCTCTTTTAAGTTGCTCAGCTAGCAATATTTTAAAAAACTTTTGCATTCCCAAAGCTTCCTGACCACCCTTGGAGGATTTCTCTAAGCAAATCGGATTGGCACTCTCCCAATGCCAAACCAATCCCGTGAGCCCCTGTTACTAATGAGAGCTTTAAAACTGCTTGTCACCAGCATACAATGAATTGATCTGCATGTTAATCTTGACTTTTGATCCTTTGTGGATTAACAATTAGCATGGTCACAAGTGAATTTACACTCCGGGCAGTCCTGGAATTAAAATGAAACTATAATCATAAATCCTAATTGCATGAATTGCCTACTTAAACATGGCATTTTTGTGTGTGTACCTATACATTGTTGTGCATAACACTTTAGAATTTCTCTGTCTCAAATTAATATACCTGTTGTTCCTGATAGCATCCTTGAATTATGGCCTTTTAAAGTCTTCGTTTAATTATTTACATTAAGTTTCAGAGCAGAGAGGAAGGCATTTTCATCTTTTCCTGGCAAGGCATTAATGAAGGGAATTTGTGTTGTCTATTAACCAATGTACATATTAAAATTTTCACTAACTGCTATAAGTGGGGTTTTTTTTAATGTAAAATCCTCGCCGTGTTTTCATTTATGTCATCCATATATAGAGGATACTAGTCCTGAGGATTTGGGGCCGATAGACCAACAAATGCTTTTAAAATTATTTTTTATCTACAGGCATATTTTCACAGTGAGTTGCCTGTGTTTATTAAACTTGAGTGGCATTCATCACAAACTCAAAACCTACTAAAATGCAAACATTTCCTGGTTTCTTTTAAAAATATACGGGCGCAGTTTGTTCAGGGGAGTACCGTAGCCTTTTATTTGATAAGAATCTATAGGGCTCATGATGCTGATTTGGAGCAACGTGGCTTCAGTTTTGGTTTGGGTTTAGCTGTGCGTTACGAGTAAGAGAAGTATAGTAAGAGAAGCGTGTATAATAAGAGAAGTGTAAGTGTGTGTGGTGTCCTTGATATTTGTGCAACAGAGCGCTCCCTCAGCGTAGCTCAGTGGGAAGGATGCCCACTCATGTTTTCCTGCTATGACCTATGCATCTGGCAGGACTAGGCTGGCTGGATTTTAGCCTAATTCGTTCCCTCCAGGCATCATAAAGTTGCCCTTCTCGTTCACTCTGATTTTCTCACAAAGCCCCCACTATGTGGTCGTGGATGTCTTTTTTTTTCCCCTTCAGCACAAAAAGATAAGAGATGGAAGGAATGCAACATGCTAGATGATGAGGGACGGTTCTTATTTGACCAGATGTCCCCATCACCGGGGGTGCAGAATATCCTCTGACCCGCCTGCCCGTGTCCGCCCTCACAATGTCCCCTGGGGCATCCACACTTTTGTAACCAGGAAGGAATTCGAGCTGCTCAGCAGCAAGGGCGAATCAGACCCCATATAACGACTTATCCAGTGCTCTCAGCTGGGCCCCAACAAGGCACAGTGATTAGCCCAAGTATCTAAAGACTGTGGGAATTTGGCCAGCCCTTTGAGGCAAGCACATTGCCACCAGCTTCCTAGACCCCTGGGGCGAGCGTGAGCCAAGGGGGGCAGAAACTGAACACTCGTGCCCCTTCACTTCCCGAATCACCTGCTGGTCAGAATTTGTACTAGTTAGCAAAATATGCAAACTTGCTCTGTTCGGATACATAAATCAAATACATGGCGTGATTTCAAGAGGAAATTTTGAATTTTTTTTCAAAACAAGTTATTTGCTGAATGCTTCGGTATGGACTTATCTGAGAGAGCCAGCATATGTTTTGCATATTTTGGTCGAATTTTTATATCTTATAGGACATAGGATATGAGAAACTAGGGAAAAGAAACTAGTCTTTGTTAAAGCATCTAGCCAGAAAGAAAGAAAGAGAGAGAGAGAGTGAGTGGAAGGGAAGAAGGAACCAAAACTTGTTTCTTATTTTCTTATTAGCACCCATTTAACAGCTGGGAGCCATACACTCCACACTTTTGCGTGCTGAGAGGGGGAACCAGCAAAGCAACCCTAGCTCCTTCAATTGATTTCTTTTGTTTTCTCTTTCAGCCAATCTCCCCAGCAAACCACAGGTAAGCGTTAATGGGTTGATTGGCTCAGGTGTTGTCGATTACAACCTGGAGTAAGCAGATTAGCTGCTTTTGATTTCAGTGCAGATTTTATTCCCCATGTAATTTAGTAAACTTGCTTGACGTTTAAATGTTAGTTAATTCTGTACAACAGTTTGTCAGTCTGGGGAGAGGGAACCCTTCCCAAGCCAGTTCTTCCAGATGCCCAAAATACCAAGTGCCTGATCCTTTGTGTTCTAACAGCTTTTTAAGGGCCGCAAATACGCTATGCAAAGTTACCCTGGGTCGATTTGGCTGACCACTGTTCTCCCGGATATGTACTTACGGTCGCTATCACAGAACATTAACTTAAAGCAGTGACTGCAACGGTACACAATGTGGTTTTGTTACTTTGAGAGGGAAAACATTTTGATTCTTCATTTAAAAATTTGCTGAGGTTGGGGAGGGGAAAATTTGCTGAGAAATGTTGGCAGCTTTGGCTTTATACCTTTCAGTGTTTTCTTTATCAGGTGCTTTTAGTACTAATGAGCCACAAGACCATAGTAAATCTTTGGAGAACATGTTCTTTCATGAACTTGTTTATTAATCTTTAATATTCTGACTGTGTTATTATCTTGATGGCAAGAGGGGCTGGGGTCTTAAGGAGAAGCACAGACGGTTGGTCTTTAGGACCTGGAGGGAAGAAAAGGAAATCTCAAGCCAATTAGCAGGTGTGATGTGAGAGGTCAGGAGATGGAAGGACTTCATCTCCATGAAGAATCATCTTCCGATTGCTTGTGTTGTCTTAGTGAATCAGAAGCCAGGGCTTCAGCAGAGAGTGAGGACAGGAGGAGGTGTCAGAGGTGTGAGGAGAGACTGGAGGATGTGCCATAGCTGCTTGGAGATCGGGAAATAACAGACAGGGAAATAGTGTGACTGCAAGGCAACATTGAACATGACTTACGGTGCCTCCTTGTGAACAGCCGGCCTGCAAAGGCTGTGTGTTGTCTCCTGGCCGCCACGTTCAGGTTCATAAGCACAGGCACCAGAGTCGGGCTGAGTGTTGCATTTAACCAGAGTTGAAGTTTTGGTTTGGCCAAGAGAGTACAACACTTCAAGGGAAGAGGCAAAGGTATGATGATGATTGAACAAAGTATCCAAGCTTGTAGGGAAAGAAGTGATGATATGTTAGGTGCAGGAGACAGAAAAAAAAAAAAAAGGGGGGGTAGGAGCAATGGATTGTGGTAGCAAAGGGTGGATGGAGTTGGGGTCCTAATGGAAGTAAGTGGGAACGTAAGGTGGTTGTCAGAGGCAGGATGATTGAGATTGGAAGTGTTGGAGGGGGTGAGGTATTGGTGATGGTCCATTTGGAACTTTGAGTGAGTGACAAGAGGGGAGGACACATTCTCTGGAGGAGAGGAGTTCAAGGAACCGAGAGGCCAGATTTTTGGAAGAGTCATCTATGTGGGCAGTGAAATCACTAGGACTTAAACATAGTTTTAACACGATGACAGTGAGCCATTCTTCAAGAAGTAAGGGAACATGACCCAAGGGGTCAGAAGATGACTACAGAGTGGGTGGTATAGTCTAATGGCATGGGATTCAAAGTTGGGTGGAGAGAGAGAGAGAAAAGGGCCTGAAAAAACACAACGTGGACCTAGAAAGGACGTATCCAATACATGAAGAGTGTGGGAGATAGAAAACAGTCATATGTGAGACGGTTGTGGAGGAACCTGTGTCTTCAGGGGAGATCCAGATATTGATGTGTTCAGAGAAGAATTGACGGGCATGGGTTTTAATGATGATGGATCCAACCGTACGACCTTCCCTTCAAAACATTGATGCCACTCCCTTGAGTGTGACCTGGATGTATATCCTCTCTTGCCTACGTGTACTGGCCCTGGTCCATTAACCGGCACCACTGCACACCCTTCAACTGTGATTCATGTCTTGCGTGCCCCTTGTCTGGCCCCCAGCTTGGGTCGGAGACCGGTTGGAATTGTCGAGGGTACCCCCTCAGCCACAGACCTCCCACAGTTCCCCAGGGAAAGATGGAGTGCTTGCACCAGCTGAGTTCACTCATCTTTGGTACCTCCAGCAAGAAGAAGCCGAGTGCTGTCTATTTTCACTTGGTTTCCAGCCTGGGCAAGAGAAAAGTCTTCCAAACTTCCTCTACACTGGCTGCAATGATAAAAAGCAGACTAGATGCCTTCGGGATGAAAGAGAAAGACCTCATCCCAGGGAGCAAAAGTCACATGGAAGTAAAGGGTCCCCTTTGAACACAGCCAAAGGGGCTGTGGATAGTTGTGAAAGAAGTACTTTTATTTCTCAGAAGAGTTGACAGGTCTCTGCTACCTGTAATGTTCTGTGTAAATGTTGTTCTGACAGCACTGTTTCCCTTCCCACAGGCAATGTGAAGTATTCATCTAGCCAGTCAACATTTCCTGACTTAACAGTGTTGCCCTTTTCAGCAAATGCCAATTCCGAGTTCCATTTAATCAGAAGCTCCATGGCTCCTTGAAACATGCTGTTGAGCGCTGACTGTGTGTTCTACTGAAGGAGTAAAACACTGACTATCCAAAGAGAAAGGATATTTTGTTTTTATAATAATCATATATTATTGGGTTTTTTTTGTTCTTCCCTTTCTATGCAACTGTAAATTAATGAACAGAGTGGTATTTGGAAATGGTATTACATTTGTCACTGATTTGTATACTGTATACAGCATTGGGAAAGTGGGTGGGGGCTTTCTAAGATGATACCTTCTTGTTATTAACCATAACAAAAATTGCATAAGAATTAGAAAACAGTGTTACATTTTTACATTCCTTTATATTAACCTTGTACAATAACTTCGTTTATTTCTTCCGCTCTTTTACCATTATGTTTTGGTTATTTATAATTCACCAGCCACATGACCACATAGATTTCCTGTATTCATTTCCATGATTTGGCCAAATTAATAAGTCATATATTTCAATTAAATATTTATGTATATGAATTAGGCTACATCTCTTACATACCACTTAACTTTATTTGACATCATACTTAGTGACCACTTGGATAACCACAGTAAAAGTCCTGTGTGCCTAACTGGCATTCCTACTGGGATTTGTTTCCAGCATTTTATTTCCCCGCTCCATGTAATAAGTAGATCTTGATTTCTTTATTTATTTCATGTCCCGGTATATATGATAGAGGAGACTTAGAACAGCATTATAATAATCTCAAAGATCATTTTTACCAAAGGTTGCCCATTGAAGTATATTCTCATTTGGACACAGAAAGAGAACATGGGATAACATTTCCTTAGTTGCTAAGTCTTGATTTTCATCATTAAATACACAACAGACCTTTACTTAATCGTGCTACCAGAACACATCTTTGTCTCGAATTCCCTTTGAAGAGAATTTTATTTTGTTTATGTATACTCAAGCCATTTGTAATTCTTGAAACTCCCAGTTCTTTTCTTCCTGACAGCAGACAAATTCAATGCCTGTTTCATTTTACCTTTTGGATGAATGATTACATCTTTTATTACTTTTCATTTGATCAGTATATTTGGAAAGGATGTTTATCAAAAGCCCGTGTCACTGCTTCCATAGAGGAATAAAATTATGCCTAGATGGTGGTACCCCTGCCTTTGAGTCAATGCTGTTAGGTATTTGGTTTGGCTTCTGATTTAACATTTAACTGATTCAGTTGAAACGTGTTATGTAATTACCAAATGTAGAGAAACCAAAAAAGAAAGAAAGAAAGAAAGAAAGAAAGAAAGAAAGAAAGAAAGAAAGAAAGAAAGAAAGAAAGATCACGTGTTTTGATTCAAGCGTATGTGCATTTAAAACATCAGGACATTTTAACTTTGGGTTCTCTTGAACTGGGATTTGGCCAGAAGGAGGCTTAAAGTTAGAAATTGCTATTCTTTTAGAATAGGTTGGGTGGGTTGGGGGGCAAGGGTGTCTATTTGCAGCATAGATATTTTGAGAAGAAAATTGTTTTATATAAGAGGAAAGCCATGACCACCTTTCTACCTCAGATGCATCTTCATCCATTGTGTTGGAAATAGCTTTATGCCGCTGCAGTCTGCAAAATCTAGAGCTTTTATCAGGCCACATCAAACCCAAGAAAAGCACCTATTTAAAGAAAAAAACTTTCCCTGAACTCTGAACGACAAGTTGTAGATTTGGTGTCTTCCTTGTTCTTACTTTGAAAAGTTACGTATTAATTTTTTTCTGCTTGTAATTGTGTGCAACATGTCTTCTATCTGCTATTAAGGAAAAGCTACATAAAACACTACATTGTAACCTTCTAAGTAATAATAAATAAAAATATATATATATCACAGTAACAACAAGGGGAAATAAGTATGTAGTTCTTTTGAAATATGTGGTAAAGAACTAATCATAGACTATCATCTAATCTGGTTACATGTTGTATTTTTCATCCTGAATAAAAGTAATTTTAACACAAGATGACTTTGATATTCTTCAGCTGTGTTCATTGAGAGACTGAGCTTTGAGTGTACATTTATGAAAATAAAATACGAAAAGAGCCTGTATAATGATAAAGCTATTATTTTCTTCTATTTTCTCTCCTACACAACGAATGCATTCTTCCTCTTGTTCTACTTTCTGTGTGTCCCTCTCTTCTCTATTATTTATATAATTCTCAGTTTCCTTTACAGATAGAAAGCTTATAGATAGGGAAAAATAATGTTGGGTGTTAAAAACATACACACAAAGCCTATCAGGCTTTTGTTTTAATAACTTGGATGCTATTGTATTTACTTGATTCCTCTTCCAAATCCACTTAGCCGCATGGCCTTAAATAATGTGCTTTTTATATATGCACTGGGTTTTAACCATTCTGGTAGTATGTTTAATCCATTCCTGAAGCCATCCTGTGGGAAATAGTGTTGAGAATTGTATTACTTGATTCTAAAAGTAAAAGCTACCTATGAAATAGAAAAATCCCCAAACATGTAATTTGTTAGAATAAAACAGATACATTCTAAGGAACATGCATTGTAAGTATCCTGTTTACCCCAAAGTAATAGTCACATTAAGCATTCCTAAGGAAACAATTGTTAAGTTCTAGTAACCTGTTGAGTAGGTAATTGGAAAGGGAGGTGGGAACACAAAGCAAAGTATTGTTTTTACACTAAGCCTTTAGCTTGTTATTTCTGTCTATCCTTGAGATTATATGTACATTTTTTAAGCTTATTTATTTATTTTGAGAGGGAGGGAGGGAATCCCAAGCAGGCTTTGCACTGACAGCACAAAGCCTGATGTGAGAGGCTCAAACTCATGAACCATGAGATCATGACCCGAGCCAAAACCAAGAGTCAGACGCTTAACCGACTGAGCCACCCATGTGCCCGTGTACATTTTTAAAGAATGTAGTTTGCCCTTGGATTTCTCCCTGCCGCCCCCCATTCAACTGTTTCAGTCAACCAACTATTTCAGTGGCGTTTCTAAATTCATTAGTTGAAACTTTAATGCAAACACAGTAAAACACCACTAACACCACACTACCCAGCACTCTAGATAGGATCCAAATACTTCATTCCATATGATATTAGCTAGTGTTTTTGTGAGGTTAATTAAGTGATAGGAGTGAGCTCTTGATGGAGGTCAAGAGCCAGTCTCACTTGTGCTATGTCCACTCCCTGGGGTATTAGTTATCTGTTGGCACGCTAATCGGTGCGGCAGCCATAAAATCTCAATAACAAGCATGGCTTTAGCCCCTGGGATGTGAGATTCAGCTGATCGGGGAGGACTTCTCTTGCCCATATGTCTGGGGTTGACTGGTTGTTGAGTGGCATCGCGTGGCCAGTCTGGATTGTTGCAGCAACCCAGCCGGCTTCTTTCACCCACTAGTGAGCTAACTGGGTATATTCTCATACACTGACCCAAGTATGGGTGTGCAAATGGAGGGCTTTGCTGAGAACTGGCACACCACCACTTGTACTAAATTCTGGTGGTGAAAGCAAATTGCAAGGCTAGGTATGGAGACTGGATCCCAGTTCTTTAATAAGAGCAATTGCAGAGTTATTGAGGGTGTGACTAGAGAGAGGGGCCATCAGATTTCACTGTATGAGCTTCGAGGCAGATAAAGCAGGGGACATAGGCCAAAATATTACAGTGTCCATTTCCTTGGGCATTATGTCCACTGTCTCAATGGAATGGGAAACGAGTGGACTCTATACAAGGCATTCTTTTTTTTATTATTATCTTCATTTTTGAGAGAAAGCATGTGTATGAACTGGGGAGAGGAAGAGAGAGAGGGAGGCACAGAATCCGAAGCAGGCTCCAGGCCCTGAGCTGTCAGCACAGAGCCCTATGTGGAGCTCAAACTCAAAGAGAGATCATGACCTGAGCCGAAGTCGGAGGCATAACCAATTGAGTCACCCAGGTGAATACAAGGCATTCTTATAAAACAAAGGTCAAGAAGATCATTCCCTCCTCCCCAGGCTACCAATTCAATTTCAGAAAGAAACACTTGTAGGAAAACTTAGCATATCTCTGCCCAACCTTCTATGGGAAGAGACCTCAGGACTGAAACTAAATTTAGGGGGAAAAAGAAAGAAAACCTAGATGAAAAATGGAATAAAAGGGATATTGTTTTAAACTGCTCAAAAGGTTTGTTCAAGCTGAACTGTTAATTTTTAGATGGAAGAACACACAACACATAGAAGGTTCTTCACTTTGTCCAAATGAGTAGGGCACATGCCCTATTGTGCCCCTGCCAAAGCATTTGTTTAGAAACGTAGTTTATTTGCACTTTCTATAAACTTAACCGACCTGGCCCTAATGTCTAATTTTGAAGACATTCCAAGTGGTGACATAGTTTCATATTTTAGAATATTTGCAGTGTATGTTCGGCTTCAGATATTCTCTTACAGCTTATTTTTTGGGGACTTTTGAATTTTATATGTGGGTAATTAGGGAAAATTAATTGACAGTTTCCCTCAGCCTAGCTCCGTTCTCTTCCAGGGAGCACAAATGTTGAATTCGTAATTAAATGAGATGAGTTTCCAGCCTGCTATGGGATGTAATTACAATTAGTTCCTGATATTACTTTTTTTAGGCCACTTTTCAAAAATATTAGAATACTGATTTTTAAATTTTTACTTCAAACCAATTATTTTTTAAATTTACATAAAATAAAATGACATTATAAAACTTTTGGAAAGAATGGAGTCATTCTAGTGTAAATCTGACCCAAGTGAGCCTATCAAAATCTAGAACAGTCTGATTCATTCTACCCTGTGAATTTCATGAGCCATGTTGATTGCTTGGCAAACTGTGGGCAGCCACACATTCCAGTGGGGATGTCTATAGTTACACTTTCAAAAGCTCCCCGCAACCACCACCCCCACACCCCCAGGGGCGCCTGAGTGGCTCAGTTGGTTAAGCGTCCAACTTCGGCTCAGGTCATGATCTCACAGTTTGTGAGTTGGAGCCCGGCGTCGGGCTCTGTGCTGACAGCTCGGAGCCTGGAGCCTGCTTCAGATTCTGTGTCTCCCTCTCTCTCTGCCCCTCCTATGATCATGCTCTGTCTCTCTCTGTCTCTCAAATGTAAATAAACGTTAAAAAAATTCAAAAATTTACCCTCATCCCACACGATCCTCCTGTACCCTGTTCTCCCCTTACTATCACTGTTCTTCCACCCCCACCAAGTAGGCTTATATTGTCAATGATGCTTAAAATAAGGCGCTGCTTAGTACCAAACAAAATGCATTCTGGATACTATCTCCCCAAAATGTCTATGATGAGTTAATAAAATGAAAAAGGTAAAGAGGAAAGTTAGAATTAACCGTGGATCAAAATTGTGCCTTGACTTGAAATTTAGTGGCTATAACTGCACTGAAAACAAAATATCCATATGCCTGAGATGTGTGAGGCACTGCTTAAGCTTCCAAAGACCGAATGAGAGAAAAAATTCCTGCCTTGGGGAGTTCCTAATCTGGTGGTAAGCCCCATCATAATCAAGTGGTTACAATAATAGTAACGGGACCTGGGAGGAGGATTAATAGGTCCCTATAAGAACACGTAGTGTAGTTTAGACCCCACAGGATGTGTATCCAGATACAGTTCAAGGAAAAATGTGAAATTCACCTATAGAGAACCATATCCTAGTAACTTCACTGGGATGCTTCAATGTACTTATTAGTGATGTTAGAATCCGAAGAAGACATCACAATGATCACCGAAAATGCCCTGGATGTAGCAGCATTGCCCCCAAAAAAGATTCCCTGGTTAAATAATTTAGGAAACACGGCATGCTCTAATGCCCTGTAAAGATTCACAGTGCACATGAACATATTAAAAGCGTTTAGAAATCCCGAAGGAAAGAAACCTGCCTGTGTCGCTCTGCATTTCTAAGCATTTAACAGCAGAACTTTTTGCTGCTTACCTATCAACATCCTGCAGTGTATGTTTTAGATGCTGAATTAATGTCATAAGTTTTAGTCTTGCAAATACACATGGGTGGTGGTCCCATGCAATCTAGAAAAGTGATAAGTGAATAGTAGAACGATTAATATTAATTCAAGATTTTAAAACAGAAAGTAACCTTATATGACAATCAATATATTCCTGTCATTACAGGGATATGCTAAAGCATGGTTAAGAATCAAGACAGTTTGACCTCAGCATAGCTCTATCCCGGGCTCAGAAAATATATTTCTAGAGGAAAATGATTTCTGTTTCTAAAATCCGTGTCTTCCTAGATGAGCCATCCACATACCAAACCAGGCATGAAAACAACAGGATCTAGGAATGGCTGGGGTATCCAAATCCTGCTCCTGAGACCTCATTTTTTGTTTATTTCTTTACCTAATTAGTAATGAAAATTTCTGGTTCTGCTAAAACTGACCAAAACATTATCCAATCACAATGTGGTTGTCATATAATAAGCTGAGTTATAAATAACATTTATTTTCTCTCCTCTAATTGCCCCTTTCTTTTGAGGCCTGGATCTTTTGCATGCAGGTTAAAACACTCGTATCCTCACCTCCACCTCCCCGCCCCAGATCTATTCATAAGATTTTTTTTAATATATAGCAGAACAATGCTCTGCATTATCACAACCTGTTTGAATTATCCTTTAAGTTTATTCATTTGTATATTTTAAGTAAACATGTACTGATTGTTAAATTCATTTTCCACGTTATTGATTTTAAGAAGAGAAGTCCCAAATGGTAGTTATTAGAAATGTGCCCTGTGAATCTGAACAGAATCCTTTGAGACTTAGGTAGTGAGCATCACTGCTCCTTGGTTTTATCTCCCACGGATAAATTGTCTAAGGGGAGTTCCTGAATCAAAACAGTTTAGGACCAAATCTATGAACAGAGGGACTAGAGTCTAGGCCCCTGCAATTGGTCTCGCCTCAAAGACTAATTAACTCAATCTTAATGTTTTTGAGAGGATAAACACAGCTAGATGTTAGAGCATTAAATTGTGGTCCTTATATCACATTCCTCAGGGAATCAACTGGAGTCTGATCAGGCCCTTCCTGGGCCTACTGCATGAAGGCCACGCTCAGGAATCTGTTATATCCGCCTGCTGGCTCCCCAGATAACCTGTGGGTAAAACAAAGTGGAGAGTTTGTTTGTTTTGGTAAAAGTAATAGGGGAGAACACTACTTGACAGAATTTTTGTAGTGTCTTTGAGGGGAAAGAGCTCGGTTAGGATTGCAGAAGAGGGGTAACCTGATAGCTTAGGATTTGTAGACATAGCAAAGCGAACGTTTTAAGGCAGAGGTTTTGAAGAATTTGGTAGAACACAGTTGTTTGATGCTGTCTGCTGAAGAACTGAATAGTTTTTTTTTTAATGTTTATATGTATTTTGGGGAGAGAGCGCGCACGTGCGTTTGTGGGGAAGGGGCAAAGAGAGGGGAGACACGGAATCCAAAGCAGACTCCAGGCTCTGAGCTGTCAGCACAGTGCCCAATGCAGGGCTTGAACTCACAAGCCGTGAGATCATGACCTGAGCCAAAGTCAGATGCTTAACCACCTGAGCCACCCAGGCGCCCCCAAAACTGAATAGTTTGATGTTCACATAACTGGGTTTTTCAGGAAGTTTCTTGAACAAGGAAGTTATAATAAAGTTATAATGATCACTTTAGTGTTCCTCTAAACTATGTTAGTGAACACTAAAAACTATGTTAGTGAAGACAATGGAATTCTAGACTCATGACATTGTAGACAAAGTTGAGTGCTCATGCTTCTCAGCTTCTTCAACCTGAGCTGAAGGATAGATCATTAATCTCTGGGAACATGATGAAGCCACGACTTCACCACAATTTATGGTGTCACAGTTGAGTGTCATGTTTCCAGGGTGGTTGTTTCGACTGCCACGGAGTGTCAGGTTTTCCTGTCCTTTTTGTCAAATGATCATTAATTGGATCACTAGATGGGACAGCAGCTACACACAGTATGCAAAATTCTGGAGATCACAGATCTGAACAGTGCGACCCAGACAAACAGCAAGAAAAGGTTTGTATTCCATTTATCAGCTGGGAACCATAAGTACCCAAACTAAACCCAGAGAGTAGACGCTATCATCCCTCTGAGGAGCCTACAGATATGGAGTTACTAGCAAAAATGTTTAAATTTATAATTTTTTTACAAATTATAAATTTTTACATTATAAATTTTTAAATTATAAATGTTTACATCCTGGATTTTTTAAAGTAATATTTAAGATATCAAAAAGGTCTAGAGAGCTGTAATCATAACATTCTTTCTGTAAAATAACACCCATTCCCTTTAGAGGTCCATACTATACGGCAACTCTATTCTGAACCAAGCACCTGTTATTTTCCTGTTTCAGTCTTAAGATATGTCCCATAAACAAACAAAACTAAGTTTTGATTTTCTAAAGTAGTTATTAGCATATCTATCCAAGGGCTCACAGTTTGCAAACAGATGTTAGATAGTCATAAATGCCTCCTTTTTAAGACAGTGAAAAAGGAGTAGTAGGATTCAGAGCATTATAATGATGTATAAAAATATGTGAGGGAGGAAAGAATAGGATTTTATAGAAAGTAAGCCTACTTGCAGAGAGGTGTTGCTTATTTTCAATGAGCAACAAAGAATTTGTCCCATTTTAAATCAACTTTAAAGGAGATGCTAAAAACAAGTGGACAGAGCCTGCACTTAGCTGTTTAGCTGTTGTGGCTGGTGCCCTTAGCAAGGTGAGTAGACTTTTGCCACCAGGTCAAGAGAGGAACTGTAGTACTCTATTGGTCTCTAATGATTCACAAAAAGTTGAGTCCGAACACCCAAGCCTTGTCCAAATCTCTCATATTATATATAATTAGACAACCTTGTGACGATTGGGTAGACCCAGAGTGGGAGGTTTTAGAAGAGTTCATTGTAACTCAAGAAAGAAGTGTTTGTACTTAGATTCCAGAAGCAGCTGAGTACCAAGGATTTGATTGAGTCATATAGTGATTTGGAAATTCAGAGCAGCCAGGAACTCCAGTAGCCAGTGAAATCCTAGAATCTTCTTTATCATTTCTTAGTTCCTACCCTGGGAAAGTTTGGCAAGGCCTAGCCTATTAAGAGAAAGGAATTTACCTTCAGGAGAAATCATGTTGTAGGTGATGAACTTTGACAAAATTGTAACCTCCCTTTGGAAGTCTTATGTCACCTGTGAGCTAAATAAAGCAGTAAGCAGAGGGATAGAACCAATGTTAGAGCTCACCCCATCTCAAGAACACAAAAAATGGTCATCCACGTATTCGATAAGAATAGAATCACAAGGAAATTTAGGTCCTAGAGTTGGTGGTTGAAGACTTGTGAAAAGTATGAGGGAGTTTCCATAGTACTTTTGGCCATAGCAGTCAGGTATATTGTGGATTTTTCTTTTTCTTTTTTTTTTTTTTTTTTTCAACGTTTTTTATTATTTATTTTTGGGACAGAGAGAGACAGAGCATGAACGGGGGAGGGTCAGAGAGAGAGGGAGACACAGAATCGGAAACAGGCTCCGAGCCATCAGCCCAGAGCCTGGCCCAGAGCCTGACGCGGGGCTCAAACTCACGGACCGCGAGATCGTGACCTGGCTGAAGTCGGACGCTTAACCGACTGCGCCACCCAGGCGCCCCTATTGTGGATTTTTCTAGAAGGCTAACAGTGATTGATTATTTTGACCTATAAAGACACCAGAGCAAGTAGAACACAGATGTAGTAGTGTACAATTGAAACCTCGGGAGTCACCTAAAAGAAAATAGTATTTGGGTTTGATACTACAGGGAAGCAGGGAATAACTATCCTCAGAGCCTGAACAAATATATATTCCATCCCCTGGGTTATTAACAGAGATGTCATGAGTGTTATAGGGAATGCTACAAGGTATTATGAGTCCTTAATTAGACTTCTGGCTATGGTTTGTAGTCCATCTTTAACTCTGGGTAAGAAGCTACCGTGCAAGTTTGAGTTGACATTTAGACAGGGCACTCTTAACCCTGATGGGCCCAGCCCCTGTAATCGTAATAAGTACGATGTGAGTAGAATAGTTTGCCCACAAAAAGTTTGGTGTCTCCTTGAGATCTGCAATGTGGACTTGATTTGGATATGCAGACATTGGTAAGTCACTGTCCAAATTAACTATGCCATGAGGATGAATAGGGGTCCCTCAGGTGTTTCAAGAAAAGAACTATTAACATATTTAGTCTGGCAATTCAATTTGCACAGCAAACGGCTCTTTATGAAGTTAGCAGGTGTGCATGTTCATTAAGGAGGAAAACATGTTCCTTGGTTAGAGACCCCAGGGCGACAGTTATGGACTGGGACACAGGGAGTGTCTGAGGATTATTAGAGACACCTACCACCTGAGCATTCTAATTGCTCTGTGTTCTGTTTTAATATATTCTAATAGTTTGCTCCAAAGGCAAGGTTGTATAACTGGTAGAATTTCAGGTGGATATTGCAACACCTGTAGCAATAAAAAATTTGCAAGGCTTCCCTTTACTATTTAGAGACATTTTCCTTGTAAGTTTGAGGCTAACACAGTCCCCTCTCAGAGCACCTTTACTGATTATTCACTATACTCCGTTTCTATAGATTCTGGGCTAACACAAGATAATTCTTTCTCCAATGCATTTTTGTTTACAGTAATATTTTGTGTATGGTTTATGTCTTCACAAAAGACAGCCTTTTTCTACATGGGATGACTGGGATGGGAATCATCTAGCTAATTTTTTTGTTGTTGTTTTTCTTTTGTTTTCTGCAAAGTCACCTATTTGTACTGAGTCTTATTCTGGTGTTGTTCTGTTTTTCAAATTATTCAGCAAAGTATCGGAGGTCTGGTAATGGGGCTATTAACCATTCTGATTTTTGCCTTCATATTAAATTCCCTCTTTCTAGCTTAAGACTATTAACAAAAAGTGAAAAGAAGAGTCACATCTACCTCAAAATCTACTTCTAAATTTTGCCAAAAAGTAGCAAAGAGCCTCTTCTTGAAGTATCAGATGAGCTCCTCCTTGCTTTGCCTCCGAGACTATGCCATAGCCCAATCTATTCTCACTGGAAAGTCTTTGGGTAGAGACTTCAGAAGACTGTGTGCAGCACTTCTACCTTTTCCAAGCCTCTCTACATCCCTATGTAAGTAGGATTCATTTCAGTTATCTTGAGATCTTCCCAAATCTGCCTTATTCTCCTAACTTCTTGCATCTTAGCTTCCACTAATGCATTAATTAATTGGTATAAATCTGGAAGCCCTGGATTATTGGTTCCTAAAGCTATCCTGCATTCCTTTGCAAATTTCCTTCTATCTTTTTTGGGTTTGGAAACTATTTGACAATGGCTCTCAGCCCAGAGCGAGACCTAGGCTTAAAACCAAGTGTAAGAGGTTTTTCTGTTCTAAGGGTGATTTAATTTTGAGTTAATTGAACTTTGGGGTTTTCAACCAACCAGGCAGGAAGGGGAGAGTGCCAGAGGGAGAGATCCAGTAGGGGAGAATGAAGATCCAGTAGGGGAGAATGTAGTATAGTGGAAAAGGAATAAGAAGATAAAGGTGATTAAGTCCATCTTGTGATTTGAGGAAATCCAGAATGGAGATAACTTTACATTTTTCACATTTTATTTTGCTTTGCTTGAAAATTTTCTTAAAGAAAAAATTTTGGATCTGGATTTCTTTTAGATATGTCTTCATATAAATCAAAGTTTGCAGATGGTGGATGTTTGCAATATTGCTCCCTTTTTGGTTCTAATGTGCCTCTCAAATGAACAATTCTGATTATGCCAAAAGTTCCCCCAAAGTGACAACTGTAATTCTAAATTATCCTTGTTGAATTATGTCATTTAGAAAGTAAAGCTCATGATTTGGAGTGAGTTTAAAACTGTGAGGACAGGACACCCAGACAGAGGGGATACAGATGCATGTGTGGAGGGAGATAAGCCCATGGGAGTTGGGGAATAGTCAGTCAAAGGGGTGTTTGTGCACCTCATGGCTCAAGCCCCCCCAGCCTGATGACCAAGCTATCTTTCATTAATTACAGGAGACAGAAAAGCTTAGAGGGATCTTTCCCAGAACTGGACTTTTATGGACAAAGCAAATCAGGACTGAGTAAAGTTCTCCTAGGTTTGGGAAGTGACCAGGGCAGTTTGTTCAAAGGATAAGTTCCAGTAAGAAACCTTTCGAACTTCTCAGTTCCCAGGGCCAGTTTGATGAAGGGATATATTGGGACCTCTTTTCTATAAACTTTCTCTTATAAATGGGCAACCAAAGTGACAAAGACAGATAGAAACAAGGAGTTGGACCAAAAATGAAAAATCTATTCTTTTTTCAAATCTAAGCAGATAATAAAGCATTCCTAAAATGAATTTCTTTTTTTCCTATAAGTTAAACGCAGTACTTTGGAAGCTCAGCACCAGAAGTTTTGATTGAGTAGGTTCGGGGGTGGGGGTGGGTGAGGTAGGATTCAGAATTTGTATTTCTTTTCTTTTTTTTCTTTTTTTTTTTTTTAGCATTTTTTAAATATGAAACTTACTGTCAAATTGGTTTCCATACAACACCCAGTGCTCATCCCAATAGGTGCCCTCCTCAATGCCTATCACCCACCTTCCCCTCCCTCCAACCCCCCATCAACCCTTAGTTTATTCTTAGTTTTTAAGAGTCTCTTATGGTTTGCCTCCTTCCCTCTCTGTAACTTTTTTACCCCTTCCCCTCCCCCATGGTCTTCTGTTAAGTTTCTCAGGATCCACATAAAAGTGAAAACATATGGTATCTGTCTTTCTCTGTGTGACTTATTTCACTTAGCATCACACTCTCCAGTTCCATCCATGTCGCTACAAAAGGCCATATTTCATTCTTTCTCATTGCCAAGTAGTATTCCATTGTATATATAAACCATAATGAATTTGTATTTCTAACAAGTTCGTCTAGCAGGAGGTCAAGGAGACTCAGAGTAGCAATGTCCTAGTCAAGAGCCTGGGACAGCTACAGTGAAGAAGGCTAGGTAGGATGTGGATAGGAAGTCCAAGATTCTCAAATTTTGGCTCCCTAAAACCACAAAACAAAGCAAAACAAAACAAAAACAAACAAACACTAAAATAACCTATTGATAATACAAAGCTGAATTTATTTTATTTATTTCAAGAGAGAACACCGCTTGATGAAGTCCCGGGTAGGAATGTATATGAGATTCTGGAGACTGGTTTATAGTAGATCTTTCAGTGCAGATGTTTGATTACGATGGAATAAATATCATGATATAACAATTTGGGATTTGTGGATACAGCAAAGCAAAGATTTTAAGTCGAGGGCTTTAAAAAATTATAAGGAGTAGGGGCGCCTGAGTGGCTCAGTCAGTTGAGTATCTGATTTTGGCTCAGGTCATCATCTCGCGGTTTGTGAGTTCAAGCCGCACATCAGGCTCACTGCTGTCAGCTTCTCAGTGCAGAGCGCACTTGGGATCCTTTGTTGCCCTCCATCCACCCTTCCTCTGCTTGCTCTCTCCCAAAAATAAATAAATATATTTTTTTTAAAAATTGTGAGGAGTCAACAGATGTTTGATGCTATCTGTTAAAGAGTTGAATGTGCTGATGTTCATTTAAATGACGTTTGGGGAAGCTCCTGGAGTAAAAAATGGGGTTATTTGCAACATGTATCTTCTGCAGCTAGAGATTCA